>NC_049239.1:38455178-38761012 GCF_011100685.1 Canis lupus familiaris | reverse complement strand
TTACTGATTTATAAAACAAGAATTACAAGGTAGGGAAGCTATTCAAGGTGGGAGGTACTTAAAGGACATCAGGGATTTATTGAAGTCAAGAGGAATTAAATAACTGCAGACTTTGTCAGACAATTTACAGTTAAGCACATAGGTCAGAAAGTTCAGAGTATCCATTAAAATAAGACTTACAGCTTCCAAATCAGAAGAGATTAAACATTATCAAGCAAAATAAGGCAGAAAGGAAGAAAAAGAAGGTAAACAGAAAGACGAAATAATATAATTAAGTTCAATTATATTATATTCAATTATAAAAAATGGAAATGGGTTAAATTTGTCTATTAAAAGAGAGAAGCAATCAGATAGATAAAACTAAAATGCAGCTCTATGCTTCCTATAAAACACCAAGTGTACACACACACACACACACATACACAGGCCAAAAATGAAAGAACGGAAAAAGACATGTAATATAAATACTAACAAAAAAGTGTAGCAAATTAACCTAAGACAAGGTACATCTTGGGGCGCCTGCGTTGCTCAGCCTATTAAGCTCCAACTCTTGATTTCAGCTCAGGTCATAATTTCAGGGTCGTGGGATCGAGTCCCACATGAGGCTCTGTGCTCATCGGGGAGTCTGCTTGAGATTCTCTCTCTCTCTTTACCTCTCCGCCAACTACGTGTGCACACACACTCTCTCTCTCAAACAAATAAACCTTAAAAAAAAAAGAACAAAGTAGATCTTATGGCAAAAGCATTAATGGGGATAAAGAGAGTAACCACAAAATACTAAATGTAACCACACACAATTATGAAATTGCATGCTTCTGATGTAATCTCTTATGTTATAATATAATAATAAATAGAGTGAACATTGAAGAATTATAGGAAGAAAGTCAAAAAGCCACAGCAGGGAACTGACACAACTCATAAATCAAGCAGACACAAATTAGGAAGGATATAGTGGCTCTGGATAATAAAATTAGCAAGTGTGATCTAATATATATGTGTATGTATCTAAAAACTTTGTCCACAACAAGTACATGAATAGCCTTTTCAGGTATGGATAGAATCTTTGTAAAATTTGATCATGAGGTCAAAAAGGCAATTTCAACAACTTAAAATGATTTTAAAAATAAATTTATTTATTTATTTATTTATTTATTTGAGACACACAGAGAGAGAGAGAGAGAGGCAGAGACACAGGCAGAGGGAGAAGCAGGCTCCATGCAGGGAGCCTGATGTGGGACTTGATCTTGGAGGATCATGCCCTGGGCCGAAGGCAGGCGCTTATCCCTAAGCCACTGAGGGATCCCCAACAACTTTAAATAATTGATATCATACTGACCACAATACATCACCACATAATTAAATTAGAAATAATTTAAATGATAAATTAACACCCCTATCCTCTCCCTCTTTCCACTAATTGTGAAACTTAAGGACACATTTATAAAGAACTCTAAATAAAGATAAATAAATGCCATAATAAAAAATTACAACTAAACAATAATAAATGTACTAAGACAAAAAATTGTGTGATGTAGCTAAAGTGGTGTTCAGAGGAAAATATGTGGCCTAATTGCATTTATTATAAACAAGAAAAATGAATATACATGAGTAGTATTCAACTAGAAGAACAGTAAACTACATATGAAGGTAGAAGGAAGGAAATAATAAATATGGAAGAAATAAATGAAATTGGAAATTGGGACACAAAGCTAAAAGCTTGTCCTCTGAAAAAAGAAGAAAAGGGAAATAATGAAAGAGATAATCTCCAGTAGGACTCATCAAGAAATAAAGGGAAAGCATGTAAGTAAGTAATATTAAGAAAAAAAGCTTGATTGACACCCAAGAGGTTGTTAACTAGTTCGAATGTCCTTCTGGTTATATGACCGAAATGACATCAGGTAACGGGGAAGGATGTGCTCAATATGGAAGCAAACTAAAATTGGATGTCTATTTCACAGCTTACACAAAGATCCAGTCCACTTGCATTACAGACTGAAGTGTAAAAAGCAAAATCTAAATATTTTTAGAATATATTTTAGTTAAGGTACAAAAGCACAAACCATACCAGGAAAACCTAAAGATGCTGCATACACAGAGTTAAACCCTGGGAAAACACTGTATAAGAAAGTAGACATATTTGGAAAATACACAGAATTCCTATAAATCATTTAAAACAATAACCTGCTCAATAGAAACATGAAGAAATAAGATGCACAGCGGAGGAAGGCCATATGACCAATCTGCATTTGACCTGGGGCACCCGGGTAGCTCAGTCGGTTAAACATCTGACTCTCGATTTCTGCTCAGGTCATGATCTCAGGGTCCTGGGTTGGAGCCCTTTGTCAGGCTCTGTGCTTAAGAGGGGAATCTGCTTGGATTTTCTCTCTCTGCACCTCCCCCACACAGCTCTTGGGTGCTCTGCCTCCAAAATAAATATATAAAAAATATGCATTTGACCTGATGCCTAATCCTTAGACAGTCACAACTTTAAGAGGCCATACTGACCTCGTGCTGGCCTTCTATGAGGCACGGCTGGTGGGAATATGGTTGGGACGACCTCTTTAGGGAGCAATTTGATATTATTTGGTGAAGTGGGAAATGCTCATTTAGGTGTACATCCTAGAAAAGCAGTTCTTAAACTTCAGAGTGTCTCAGAATCACCTGGAGGGCTCATGAAAGCACACCTTGCTGGGCCCCACTTCCAGAGTTTCTAATGCAGCTGGTCTGGGGCCAGGGCTGAGGCTTTGCATTCTGACATGGTCCTGGTGATGTTATTGCTGCCGGTGGGATCACACTTTGAGAACCACTCACTCCCCTAGAAGCCTTTGGCAGTGGTGCACAATGCGATATGTATAAAAATGTTCGTTGTTAGGAATAGCAAAAAGAAGAAACAGTTTAAATGTTCCCCAGCAAGAAAATGAATAAGGAATTTTTTTTAACACAACAGAATATACACAGAAGTTAAAATGAATGAACTAGAGATGCGAGTATAACAAAAAATATTGAAAACACTATTCTAGGGACAGCGTTTGAGCGCCTGCCTTTGGTCCAGGGCCTGTCCTGGAGTCCCGGGATCGAGTCCCACATAGGGCTTCCTGCATGGAGCCTGCTTCTCTCTCTGCCTGTGTCTCTGCCTCTCTCTCTCTCTGTGTCTCTCATGAATAAATAAATAAAATCTTAAAAAAAACACTATTCTATGAAAAAAGCCAAATACAAAGTGATATGTGGAGCTTGATACCATCTAGATACATTTTAAAGGCATGCAAAACAAAACAATATTTATGGATAACAAATGGTATAAATCATGCCTGAGTGAGAGAATACCCAATTTATGATATTCATTAATTGTGAGGAGGGGGTGAAGGTAATGGGACAGACATGGATAAACGGAGAGCCTCAACTGTACCTGCATTGTTTTTATCTATCGATCTATCGATTTACCTACCTATCATGTATCTATCATTAATTGTATTTTTTTTTTTAAAAAGCTTAATAAATGTTGCTCTCCTAGCTTAGGCTGCTGTAACAGAATGCCATTTACTGGGTGGTTTATAAACAGTAGAGATTTATTTCTCAAGGTTCTAGGGGCTAGAATTCTGAGGTCAGGGAGCCAGCACGAATGGGTTCCAGTAAGAATTCTCTTTTGGGTTGCAGACTGCCAAATTCTGGTATCTTCCAGTGGTGGAAAGAGGGTGAGAGAGCTCTCTGGAGTCCTTTTTATAAGGGCACTTATCCCATTCATAGGGGTTTCATCCTTATAACCATATTCCCAAAGACCTCTCCTAATACCATCACAATGGGCATTAGGATTTAACATGTGAATTGGGGGAGATGCAAACATTCAGCCTATAATAAATGTCAAAAATTGTCAAGCTGGTTAGTGGGTATAAAGTTATTATGTTTCTTCTTGTGTATATAGTGGAATTATTTCATGATCGAAATGCATTAAAAAGAACACCTGCAAGAATACCAGGCCAGACTTTGTGTCTGGATGTTTTTAAGGCTGAAAATTGATCCTCTTTTCTGGGATAAAGACTGTATACAATTTTGTATACTTCATCACGATGCTATGTAAAAGTACAAGCAGTGCTTTCACATCCCTTCTCGGAGGAATGGTGAAGCCCCTCAGCTTTTCCCTCTGGTCTGGGTTCCTGTTCCTTCATCAGAACCCTGAACCTGCTCATCCTCCTCTCTGTCCTGATTTCTGGGCTGGGATATTTGATTCTTTGAGCAAGAGGAAAATAAAAGGAATCTGATCATCCAAAGCCTCTTTTATTGCCCTCACAGAGGAGAATCCTGCCTTTAATTGCTCAATTTTGGACTTCTATGGTGTAAAACTGGGACATACTGCAGGGCTGGATTGGTTTACACTGTAAAAGCAGAGAATTGCTGGCAGAAGACAAAATGTTCCCAAGGGAGAGATGGGAGGAGGAGAAACATGGGAACCAGCGGGGCTGGAGTTTGACAGCAGAGGTTTGGCCTCTTGTCTCCTCAGCCTTCCAGGTAGTTCTTTTCTCCCAAATGCCCTCGGCCTGCTGGCACGGTGGTCTTCCCAGATGCTTTGGATTGGCCTCAGAGGTCAGCGCCTGAGAGGACTTTTTTTTCCTTTGCATTTTTGAGGAGGAAGAGTCTCTGTCAGATTGGATCAAATTGGGTCAGAGCTGGAAATTTTCCATGGAGCAGGGACACAGGTATGACACTGTTCAATGTCCTTCCTGCCTTGAGCGGCCCAAAGTTCTAGAGCATAACTGCCTCGTGTCCACTGTTAGGTGAGGGAGCTCTTCAGTCTCGTTACGTCGTTTGTCTCTAACCACATCCTTGTCAGGTGGTATTATCTTCCCAACTCTATTAATGAGAAAACAGGCTTGAAGGGCAATCCATCCATCCATGTGGATTCAAATTCATGTCTATGATGTTTCATATGGAGCTACACCGCACTGGGTTCCAGGGGGATGCAAATAAATGTAAGACATGGCCCTGCCATCAAGGAGCTTTGTCATTTATTTGGGGGCACAAGCTATCTGCCCCTGAAGCATTTAGGCTGATGCAGTTGTATGACACAAAGAGGAACAATCCTGCATGTGTAGGATACATTAAGGGCCAGTCGTCTGCAGGGTGCTGTTAGCTTTGGCTCAGCTGCCTCCCACCATCAGAAGAGGATCACACCGCTGGTGTTCCTTTTGCTTTATAGTGAAATGATGTCATAGTTCCTTTTTGGAGAGAAAGATTACTCAGCCTGCAGATAATCATCAAGTGCTCTGAAGGAAGTTCTTTGGAAGGAAGGCAATTTGGCATCGTGAACATTCTAGAGAGAAGTGAGGCTTCGTCACTGCACTTATTGGACCATGAGCTCCTTAAGGAGTGAGGCTGGGTGTTTCACATCTGCATGGCACAGAGCCCGGCTCGGGGCAGCTAGGAAGCAAGGTCCATTGTTGTCATTGTAGATTTTCCCCAAGTGGGGATAAAGGGCAGGTGGGTGGGTGGGGAATAGCTGACCCTTTCTCGAGAAGGAAGGCTTCATTGCATCCTTGATAAATGTGGAAGTCTCAAGATTTCATTTCCCTCTATACTGGACCTTGGCAAAGAGTCTAGCTGGGGTGAAATCCTCCTTGGATGGCCCCTCATCCTCCAGGGTGCTTGTCCAGCTCATCTACAAACTTGCGACTTCCCTGGAGCTTCCGCACACCTCCTGGGGCAGGGTTTTCCATGATTTATTTTCTTCTCTCCTTTGCTGTCTGAGTGCTTCAAACCTCTGTGGAGACAGGATCCCATGGGAGACCCCTGGGATGTAGGAGGCACATACAGGGGGTAGGAGTCATTTTATAGCCAGTGACATCTCTCGTTTCTTCCTTTTCTGGTTTAGCTGCTAATGGATCTCTGCTCTTGCCCATAGGTTCAGATAAGCTGTGACCCTTGAATGTGGGGGTCTCTGTCCCACAATGAGGGCCCTCCCCTGCATTTGCCACCAGCCTCATGGTTCTGAGTGCATTGGCCCTTTGTCTTCCCCCCAGGGGAGAGAAGGGAAAGTAGCAGGGTGCAGGTGAGTGGCTCTTGAGAGGCACCTGGAGAGAAGCTCTTTAGCTTGTGGTTTACACCAAAGCTGGAAACTCGAAGCTCAGACTCGGAGAGCATGCAGAAGGTGTGCTGGTAAGACTGTCATCTCCCAGAGAGGCACCGAGTCTAGAGGAAGGATCTTTTTTTTCCTTTTTTTCTTTTATTTTGAGAGAGAAGGAGAGCATGAGAGGCAGGGAGAGGCGGAGGGAGAGGGAGAGAGAGAATCTTCAGCAGACTCCACACTCAGCACAGAGCCCAATGGGGGGCTCCACTCTCACGACCCTGAGATCCTGACCTGAGCTGAAATCAAGAGTCGGATGCTCAACCCACTGAGCCCCCCGGGCACCCCTACAGTAAGGACTCCTGACTTCAGTATAGCCCAATCCTTTCTTTAGACTTGTCCCACTTTGCCATCTCATTTCTTCTTTTGAAAGTTCTTCGACAGAGTCACTGAGGTTTTCAATATCAACCCATTTTCCAATAGAAGAGATGGAGGCACACAGAATTCCCTAAGGTCACACAGAGTAGGGGTGCCAAGAGACTTTTGGGGTTTTTAAGTTCCCCTTCTTGTCCATCTGCCCCTTCAAGTCACCTCACATTAACTGACAATCTAAACAGCATCAGTTTGCTTGTTAATCAGCTGCGGCTTCGAGGGCGTCCCCAGGTCCCCCCGAGACTGCCATCCCCTAGGCTTTGCGTTTCCTGAAACTCAGCGGTAATCAAGCAATCCGTGAGCAACGGAAGCCAGATAATAAGGTCTTCCTGGAGAGAACCGTTAGTGTTCAAAGAGCCTGCACATCCATTATCTCACTGGTGCACATGACGTCCTGGGAGACTGGAAAGGCAGGTATCATCCCATTTAAAGATTATGAGCTACTCAGTACCGAAGTTACCAGAATGATGTGAGAAGCTCTCAGTTAATTGCCCGGGTTTGGTGTTAGGAAGGCTAACCCCTGGGGAGGTGGCATAGTGGAAAGACGCTGGGCTGTGGGGTCAGATGGGGCTGCAGTCCCTTCTGGACTCTGCGGCCCACCAGCTGCTTGGAGCGAGGCTTCAGGTGGCCCGACATGCTGGGTCCCTTTCTTCCCCTCACAGCTACCTGGCACCAGAGGTCATCCATCGAGGGCTTCGTGGAGCAGAGTTTGAGACGAACTGACATAGGACAGTTTGTCAGGAAGTTTAAAGATAAGTTCAGTAGCTAAGAAAAGGAAATTATATGTAGGATCAATTCCATTCGCTGTGTCCACAGGCCGGTGGTCCACATATGCAGGCCTCATCCTCACAGGCATCTCGGGTCTTGGGCTGGTGGGCAGGAGGGCTGCGTGGACATCCACACCCACCCCGGAGGGCGCTTCCTTTGGGAAGTACTGTGAGCTTCTTTGCTTTCTTGTTGCCCTGAGACCAGTGGCTGAAGGTGGAAAGGAAACAGCACTCCGGCTCAGCAGGACGCTCAGAGCATGTACTCATTCCTTTCTTACATCATAATTTATTGCATGCAGATGACATCCTAGTGACGCCTTTCGGCACTGGCAACATAGTCGTGGACAAAGGCACGGTCTTCAAGGAGCTGTGTGTGCGTGCGTGCGTATGTGTGTGTGGTGTTATAGCCAAACAAATAAATGTCTAACAGATGATAGCGAGGCTGTGACAAAAATGTCAAGCAAGGCAAGCAGGAGGTCAGAACAGGCTGCCTGCGAAAATGGCCCTATGCTGAGAATTGAAGCAATTGAAGGAAGTGCCGGAGGAAGCCACACAGGCAGAAGGAACAAAGGCAATAAAGAGCCAGGCCCTGAACGCCACTTCATGGTGTTTCCTTCCAGCTTTATTTTTTAATTTTATTTTTTTTAAAAAAGATTTTATTTATTTGAGAGGGAGAGAGTAAGAGAGAGCAGGGGGACTGGGAAGGGGAGCAGCCAAGGCAGAGGGAGAAGCTGACTCCCTGCTGTGCAGGGAGCCGGATGGGATGCGGGGCTCCATCCCGGGATCGTGGGACCATGACCTGAGCTGAAGGCAGACACTCAACCCCTCAGCCGACTGGGCCACCCAGGCGCACCTCCTTCCATCTCTAGACCTGCCCTGCAGATCTGCGCATCGTGGCTCCATGTGAAGATGGGAAAGCCAGAGGCTCAGCAAGGTGAAGTGACTTTCCCAAACTAGAGCTGATCCCCGATGGTGCCCAAGGGGGGCCCCACTCCTCTGATGGCAGAGGTGGTGCTGGCAATCCTGGCCTGTCCCCACTGCCTCCTCACCTGGGGATGGTGGCTGGTTTCCAGAATTTTTGTCTGTGTGCTAGTGAGTTCTTTTTGCAGTTCCTTTCACAGCCAGGACAGGTGTCCCAGAGGCTGGATGCAGACAGTGGGGAGACGGGGAGCTGGCCGTGGAGCTGCCCAAACAGCTGCAGGAGTGCAGGCTGAATTCCCCTGCATGAGCCCTCAACATGGTTTCTCTGTGTTTGTCAGGGAAAACCTTAGCCAAGGGAGCACCTTCTTTTGAGGACGTCCAATGAGGCCTGTGTGACCTCTGTATTCAGTCACATTCAGCCCAATGTGTGACCCTTGTGACCATCCCCTTCCCTGTCGGCCACCCTTGGCTGAGTTCTCTCAACCTGGAGAGGAAGCCAGGATCAATAGGCCAGGAGCCTTGCTGGGGCCCCCCATGTCCCAGAGCCTGCGGCGCCTTCCTCCAGCGGGGCCTTTGAGCGCAGGGGAGTTGACCTCACAGGTGGGGCGGGGGCCTGGATGCAGGGGAGGGCCTTTGCACCCCTACTCTGTGTGACCTTAGGGGAATTCTGTGTGCCTCCATTTCTTCAACTGGAAAATGGGTTGATATTTAAAACCTCAGTGACTCTGTCAAAGAACTTTCGAAAGGCAATTGGCAGAGTGAGGTGGCGAGGCCCGAGGAGGGAGCACTGGCTCTTGCATCAGGCTGGCAGGGGTTTGCATCCCATCTCTGTCATGTCCTAGTTCTTTGATCTGATGCAAGTTATTTGCTGTCTCTGAGCTTGTTTTTCCAACTGCATGAAACCCGGGACCCTTGGTGTGGGGATGAAATGAGATGATCTAAGCCCAGCAGAATGTGGCCCTCAGGAGGAGCTTGGTAAACATCCTCTCCTCCCTCCTCTGAGGGAGGCTCCTCTCCTACCAACACAGGATTTGAGTGCTCTGAGAGGACACTCGGCTCCTCCTGAAACTTTCCCAGAAGGCTCTCTTCATTTAACCCATCCCTGGCGTGTTAATGTGATTCTACGAGCAGCAGTCCATTCAGTTGGGTTGGATGTTGACCTCTATCTAGGTTTTTTTTCATCGCATTTCGGTTAGGAGGTAGTGGACTTGGGGTATGAAGACAAGTCATCTGATGCCTGAATGGGGTCCTACCCTCTCTACCATTTGTCTCCGCGGGGACCCCAAATCTCTCCCACAGATTCATCTTTCACACCTCTCCTCGCTGGCCCACCCCATTCTCCTCTGCTGAGCCTGGATTATTAGGATTATTATCTGTCTGTCAAGAATTATCTTGTCCCTCACTGTGATGTGGTTGGGAAATTCTTTCTTGAGCTCACCTATCCCATCTTCCTTCTGGGCCAGACTAACTGTCCCTGCTCTGTTCTCTCAGATACATGAAAAGGGACTCATCACGTTGCTGTGATAGCACTTGGATACTTCTCCGTCTCCCCTGAAAGACTCTGAGCCCTTCAAGGGCAGGGTTCACAAACTCTTATAGGTTTCAAACACAGCAAATGTTATAAAGTCAGGTCAGGCTTCTACGGCATGTATGTGCAGAAAGTGCCTGTTAGGAAGGGCATCCAGCAAGGGTAAGCACTGCTTCTAAGCTGCTACATCATTAGTGAGGTTCACATGCAGGGGTTGTGTCCTGAAATGTCCCAGAGCCAAGCAGAAGCATGAAGCATCTGGGGTTGCAATGCAGTAATTCGGCCAGGAAGCCCGTGTTTATAGACCGTTTGCTGTGGGGATGGGAGAACGGACTTAGGGATGGGGCAGATGCATGCAGGAATCTGAGGACTTTGACCTTTTCCTGACCATGTATCTCTACATGCTTTCATTGCCGGGAAATCATGGAATGTTGAAGTCAGAGGAACTTCCTTAATTACATTTCTTAGGGGAAGGAGCAAGAGTTTGAGATCTTTTTAGCCTGAATTCAAATCCCAGTTTAGGCATTTGTGAGTGCAGGCAAAGCTTAATACCTTTTCCTCCAGAGGGTCGGAGATAGTGACTAATTCCCCCAAGATCACAGAACCAGGATGTCACTGTGTCAGTTATATATCGCAGCTATTCAAGCCACTCCCAAACTTAATGGCTTAAAGTCACAACAATCCTTTATTTAACTCATAAACCTGGAATGTGGGGGAGGGCCCAGCAGGAAAGGCTGTGTCTGCCGGGCCAGCCCAGTTTAGGGCTGAGGATCTATTTCCTCAGGACCTGGCTCAGTCACCTGGCTGGCACATTGGTGCTGGCTGTCAGTGGGAGTTCAGCCAGGGCTGAGAGCGGGGGAACTTAATTTCTGCCCACCTGGGCTTCTTGCAGGCTCCTTGGGCTTCCTCACAATATGGTGGCTACATTCCAAGAAGCAGAGAGAGTGAAATCAGTTTCTTAAGACCTGGGCTTGGAAACTGGCACAACATCACTTCTGTCTTACTCTGTTGTCAAGCAGTCACCAAGCCCAGGTTCAAGTGGCCATGGGCCCCACTTTTTAATGAGAAGATTGTCAAAGAATTTGGGGCTTAAAAACTTCTGTATAGTGGAGACATTATATTCTTTCATTTAATCTAAAATAACATAGGGATTTATCTTATTTCTCTTATTTTTATTCACTTCTTGTTCATCTTATTCACTTTTTTTATTTAGAAATTACTATTATTTAAAAAATTTTAAATTCCAATGTAGATAGCATGCAGTGTTATATTAGTTTCAGGTGTCCAATATCATGACTCAACAGTTCTATACATTACTCAGTGCTCATCATGATGGGTTCGCTCCGAATCCCCGTTATCTATTTCAGCCACCTTTCCCCCAGTACTCTGGTAACCACTGCTATTTGTAGTTAAGAATCTATTTCTTGGTTTGTCTCTCTTCCCCCCCTTTGTTAATTTGCTTTGTTTCTTAAATTCCACATATGAGTGAAATCATATGGTCTTTGTCTCTGACTGACTTATTTCACTTAGCATTATACTCTTTAGATCCATCTGTGTTGTTGCAAATGGCAAGATTTCATCCTTTCTGATGGCTGAGTAATATCCCATTGCCTATATAGACCACATCTTCGTTATCCATTCATCTGTCCATAGACACTTGGGTTGTTTCTGCAGTTTGGCTATTGTAGATGATCCCACAATAAATATTGGGGTGCATGTATCCCTTTGATTTAGTGTTTCTGTTTTCTGTAGGTAAATGCTCAGTAGTGGAATTATTGGATTGTGGGGTAGTTCTATTTTTAATTTTTTGAAGAATCTCCATACTTTTTTCCACAGTGGCTGCACCACTTTGCACTCTCAAAACCTTTTTATTATCTGCTTTTAGAAGAGGAATTTGTAGTGATTTGCCCATGGTCACATATCTCAAGTTGATGTTGGAACTTGGAGTCAAACACAATCCTGTTGATTCTGTCTCTCTTTTTTAAAGAGTTTATTTAGTTATGAGAGACACACATACAGGCAGAGAGAGGAGTAGGCTCCCTTCAAGGAGCCTGATGAGGACTCGATCTCAGGACCCTGGGATCATGACTTGAGCCAAAGGCAGAAGTTCAACCACTGAGCCACCCAGGTGCCCCTGATTCTGTCTGTCTGTCTCTCTTTTTAAAGATTTTATTTATTTATTCATGACACACACACACACACACACACACACACACACACACAGAGGCAGAGACACAGGCAGAGGGAGAAGCAGGCTCCATGCAGGGAGCCCGACGTGGGACTCGATCCTGGGATTCCCGGATCATGCCCTGGGCTGAAGGCAGGCGCTAAACCTCTGAACCACCCAGGGATTCCCCATCCCCCCAATTCTGTCTCTTAATAGCTCTGTTCACTCTCCATGCCTATGGCCTATGGCTATCATCACCCCATGCTACACCTGCAAAACATTCTTACCTGGCTTTCTGTCTCCCATCTTAATCCTCTCCATGGCTGTGTTGGCACAGCAAACTTGGTCCTTATGAAGGGCAGAAAGCTTAGCTTGCTCCTCTTCTTAAGCTCCTCAAGGCTGTCTGTTGTTCTCATACTGAAGTTCAGCTCTGTCCTTTCCTTTCACTTGGCTCTTTGCTCTTCATGATGTCCTTGCCTGTTCCTCAGCCTCAACAGGAGCCTTCTTCCCTACATTCTCTACTCCAGGAGAAGTCAACATTTAAATTTTTCTCTACCATATATTGACCTAAACATGATGCTAAATGCATTAAAGGGATTATCTACTTAAGAATTTCACTAGTTGGGGCACCTGGGTGGCTCAGTGGTTGGGCGTCTGCCTTTGGGTCAGGGAGTGATCCTGGGGTCCTGGGATCGAGTCCCACATCAGGCTCCCTGCATGGAACCTGCTTCTTCCTTTTCCTATGTCTCTGCCTCTCTCTGGTCTCTCATGAATAAATAAATAAAACCTTTAAAAAAATTTTCACTGGTCTATTAGTTAAATTCTTTTGTATTTAAAGCCAGGTTGGGGTGCCTGGGTGGCTCAGCAGTTTGGTGCCTGCCTTTGGCCCAGAGCGTGATCCTGGAGTCCTGGGATCGAGTCCCATGTCGAGCTCCTTGCATGGAGCTTGCTTCTCCTCCCTCTGCCTATGTCTCTGCCTCTCTCTGTGTCTCTCATGAATAAATAAATAAAATCTAAAAAAAAAAAAAAAGCCAGGTAGGTAGGCTTGATCAGAAAGCCAAGCTTTTAACTTCCATGGTAACCTGTATCTACTTAAAGTTTTCCAAATGCATGGTGTTCTCTCTGGTCTCTGAGATGTTAGACTTGCTGGGCTCTCTTCTCTTTTATCTCAGTTGCTTATCCTTATCTTCCAGGTTCCAGTTGAGACAACACTTCCTTTAGGAAGTGTTCTCTGATTCCTCCAGACTAGGGAAGCTTCCCTGCTATATCCTCCCATGATACCTCCATCCATATCCAGCACTTGAAATTTTGTACTGAAGTTGTCTGTTTTCTGGAGCTCCTCACGGACTGCATATTCTTCGAGGGCAGGAAAAGTGTCTTGACTTTGTTTTCCTCTTCCAAAATGAAAGATGTCTCTGTGCACCATCCTTACTGATTCTCTTTGAATTGTCTTCATCTATGAGGCTATGAGTGTCCTGACTCTTGCTCACACCCATGCAGCCATATGCCCAAAACTGGACCGATGTAACAGAGTTTGTCATGGTGGGCTTTGCTGGGGTGCATGAAGCACGCCTTCTCTTCTTTACAGTCTTTCTCACCATGTACCTGTTCACCTTGGTGGAGAACTTGGCCATCATCTTGGTGGTGGCTTTGAACCATCGGCTACACAGACCCATGTATTTCTTCCTGACACACTTGTCCTGCCTTGAAATTTGGTACACTTCAGTGACGGTGCCTAAGATGCTGGCTGGTTTTATTGGGGTAGATGGGGGCAAGAATATCTCCTACACTGGCTGTCTATCCCAACTCTTCATCTTTACCTTCCTGGGGGCAACTGAGTGTTTTCTACTGGCTGCCATGGCCTATGACCGCTATGTGGCCATTTGTATGCCTCTTCGATATGGGGCCTTGGTGTCGTGGGGCACCTGCATCCGTCTGGCAGCTGCTTGTTGGCTGGTGGGCCTCCTCACACCTGTTTTGCCTATCTACCTCATGTCCCAGCTGACATTTTGTGGTCCCAATGTCATCGACCACTTCTTCTGTGATGTCTCACCACTGCTAGCCTTGTCCTGCTCAGATGTCACCCTGAAGGAGACCACAGACTTCCTAGTCTCTCTGATGGTGCTCCTGGTCTCCTCTACAGTCATTTCTGTGTCCTATGGCAACATCGTCTGGACGTTGCTGCACATCCGTTCGGCTGCTGAGCGCAGAAAGGCTTTCTCCACTTGTGCAGCTCACCTGACAGTGGTGAGCCTCTTCTATGGCACTCTTTTCTTTATGTATGTCCGGACCAAAGTGGCCTCCTCCATCAACTTCAACAAGGTAGTGTCTGTCTTCTACTCCATTGTCACACCAATGCTCAACCCCCTCATCTACAGTCTTCGGAACAAGGAGGTGAAGGGAGCTCTGGGCCGAGCCTTTTCCCTCAGGTCTTGGAAAGGTCAGTGAGGAGGCAGGTGGGGCCCTAGTTTTCTTGTCTGGATTTTCAGAAGGAAAGTGGTGAGGACTATGGGACAGAGCAGTAACCTAGCTAGTCAGGAGTTATGGATTACGTGTTAGTTAAAGTAAATTGTTAATCTGTTATCACAAGAGACACTTAACTCTAATGCAGCTTAAAGACAGATTTCCTCTTTTTTGCATGAGTTCAAGGGGAGTGTTCCAGGTTGGTAAGTGGCTCTGTTCAACAGGCATTCAAAGACCCAGTTTCTGTCCATCCATAGAGTCCACATTCCTTAGGATGTTGATAAGTGAAGGGCTATGGGCCAAATTCAACTCAGCACTTCTTTTTTTATGAGTTTTGAGCTAAAAATGGCTTTTATACTTTTAAATGATTGTAAACAAATCAAAAGTAGAATAATATTTCGTGACATATCATTTTATAAAATTAAAATTTCAGTGTTCATAAATCAAATTATACTAGAATACAATAACATCATATATGTTGTTTATGGCTCCTTTTGTGCTACAATGACAGAGTTGAGTAGTTGTGATAGAGACCGCTTGCCAATCCCCAATCTAAGGCCTTTTTGTTATTTACATGGTCAATAAAGCGTTTCAGGGGGGCAAGAAGGGTGAGGGTAGATTATGGAGGAAACAAACCTCACCTCTTAAAGTTTCTCCACTAGATGTAGAAACCATCATTTCTGCTCAGTTCTCTTGGTAAGAAGCTAGCCATAAGTCCTATATAATTGCTAAAAATAATCCATAGCAAGGTGGCCAGGTACCGACCCCCAATTTGATGATTGTGGAGAAAAAGGAGAGAAGAAATTTTGGCAGACAGTCAGCAGTTTTCATTACAAAGTCCCCACAATCACAGGTGATTTTCCATGTGATCCCTGAACTTATTTTCTTTGTAGCTACATGGTCTTATTTGAAACATAGACCCATCTGTCCTCTTCACCAAACCGTGCTTTGAAAATGCATTTAAGAAGATCTGTATGACGATGTCAGCGCACTTGAAGTAAGGCTTCAAAGGCAATTATAATTCAAGTCATTCCCTACGCTTAGATAGTTGTACTCTTAAAGACATTTATAATCACCATTTGAATGTGCATTCCAGCAACTACAGTACATGGAAGAGGAAAATGCTGGGCTTGATTGAGTTGGGGAAGGACAGATTTTCTGTGATAGTGTTTCTCACCTGGCCAAGAATGAGCGGATTACATGATGGTACCCATAGCATCATGGTCTCTACACCCCCTGCCCCACTCAGTGTCTTAGCTGTTGCACTTGTAATGGTCAGGAGAGAGGACACAAAACCACATTTTGAAAGTCATTTCATTTGTTGAATACTATATATAATTTATTGAATATTATATATGTGCTTTATATGCTTTTGGATGATGGCAAGATGCATAAACAGTGCCAAAATGAGAACCTTTCAGGATCAAAAATAAGAATTCATGTGAATGAAATAAGAGTAGAACTTTCAGACACCTGACTTGAGTAGATTTGAACACAAAATGCATTTGACTTTTAGGTTTCTGGCTGATGGAAACAAAGCAAAACATAATGGGTATATAAGCGTTCTCCAGAGAAACAGAACCAATAAGATCTCTATCTATCTATCTATCTATCTATCTATCTATCTATCTATCTATCTATCCATCTATCTATCTATCATTATAGTGGTATAACTATCTATCTATTTAGATAGACTGAAAGATTATAGGTGTTGGCTCACATGATATGAAGGCTGAGAAGTCCCATGATCTGTCATCTTCAAGCTGGAGAACTGAGAAAATCAGTGGTGTGATTCAGTCTGAGCCTGAAGGTTTGAGGACCAGAGGAACCTATGGGGGTAAGTCTGACACCAAGGCCTAAGAATCAGGGGCACAAATGTTCAAGGGCAGGAGAAGATGGATGTCAAAGCACCAGTCAAGAGAGCAAATTCTCCCTTCCTGCTCCTTTTGGTTCATCTAGGCCCTCAATGGACTAGATGATGTTCACTTGTATTGGTGAGAACAATCTTCTCTTTTCAGTCTACTTATTCAGTCTTCAGAAAAATCCTTGTAAACACCCCAAAATAACATTTTAATGAC
The DNA here is from genome assembly GCF_011100685.1 of Canis lupus familiaris. Lineage (NCBI taxonomy): Eukaryota > Metazoa > Chordata > Mammalia > Carnivora > Canidae > Canis > Canis lupus. The sequence goes on along the minus strand of NC_049239.1, from coordinate 38,744,601 downwards.
TATTTGAGCATCCCTTAGCCCAGTGAGGTTGATGGAAAAGATTCACTATCATACCAAGTCGTGTCATTCTCATTTATGATTCTAGAAAGAACTCAAGTTCAAACACACAGAATGCTTTCTGGATTTTGACTCTAAGAACAACTCTATGGGAAGTATCAATGAAACTTACAATTTTGAGATTGTTGAAGATCAATTACTTAAAATGGTAAAAACTCAGAGGCATACTTTTGGAAAGGATCCTATATACGGAAAGTGAATCTTGCTTTAATAAAATCTGATACGAGAAACTAAACTGATAATACAATATGTCAATGTACTTCAATAAAAAAAGAAAAAAGAAGCTGAATAAAAGAGGCCTTTGTGAGTGTGATTATTTACATTACAAAACAATCACTCCCTTTGAAAAAGACCTACCTACCAGAATCTGGAGTGCTGGTGAGGTGCATAGTTATGTGTAAGTATAGATAGTGAAAATTTTTCTTTTTAATTAATTGATTAATTAGCTTCTGGCTTTGTTTTTGCATTATAATGGACACAATGTTATATTAGTTTCAGGTGTACAGCATGCTGATTCAATATTTTTATACATTATGAAATGATCACCCTATTGGTTTAGTTTTCATCAGTCACTAAACAAAAAGCTAGAACAATGTTAATGACTATATTCCTTATGCAATACATTACATCCTGGTGACTTATTTTAAACTGGAAGTTTTGATGGCTAAATATACTTTTTAAAGATTTTATTTTATTTATTCATGAAAGACACACAGAGAGAGGCAGAGACATAAGCAGAGGGAGGAGAAGCAGGCTCCATGCAAGGAGCTCGATGTGGGACTCAGTCCCAGGAATCTGAGCCTGACACTCAACCAATAACCCACCCAGGTGTCCCTAATAGAGGATTTTGTTTCAGTATTTTTGGAATGGCTAGTATGCATCAGACATGAAACTGGGCACAAAATTTGGACAAACTTATAGTTGATGAAAGAAAGAATGAATGGATAGCCTTTTTTGTTTTTGTTTTTGTTTTTGTTTTTTTGTTTGTATATTTTTTTTATTGGAATTCGATTTTCTTTTTTTTTTATCTTTAGAAATTTTATTTTATTTTATTTTATTTATTTTTTATTTATTTTTTTTATTGGTGTTCAATTTACTAACATACAGAATAACACCCAGTGCCCGTCACCCATTCACTCCCACCCCCCGCCCTCCTCCCCTTCTACCACCCCTAGTTCGTTTCCCAGAGTTAGCAGTCTTTACGTTCTGTCTCCCTTTCTGATATTTCCCACACATTTCTTCTACCTTCCCTTATTTTCCCTTTCACTATTATTTATATTCCCCAAATGAATGAGAACATATAATGTTTGTCCTTCTCCGACTGACTTACTTCACTCAGCATAATACCCTCCAGTTCCATCCACGTTGAAGCAAATGGTGGGTATTTGTCATTTCTAATAGCTGAGTAATATTCCATTGTATACATAAACCACATCTTCTTTATCCATTCATCTTTCGTTGGACACCGAGGCTCCTTCCACAGTTTGGCTATCGTGGCCATTGCTGCTAGAAACATCGGGGTGCAGGTGTCCCGGCGTTTCATTGCATTTGTATCTTTGGGGTAAATCCCCAACAGTGCAATTGCTGGGTCGTAGGGCAGGTATATTTTTAACTGTTTGAGGAACCTCCACACAGTTTTCCAGAGTGGCTGCACCAGTTCACATTCCCACCAACAGTGTAAGAGGGTTCCCTTTTCTCCGCATCCTCTCCAACATTTGTTGTTTCCTGCCTTGTTAATTTTCCCCATTCTCACTGGTGTGAGGTGGTATCTCATTGTGGTTTTGATTTGTATTTCCCTGATGGCAAGTGATGCAGAGCATTTTCTCATATGCATGTTGGCCATGTCTATGTCTTCCTCTGTGAGATTTCTCTTCATGTCTTTTGCCCATTTCATGATTGGATTGTTTGTTTCTTTGGTGTTGAGTTTAAGAAGTTCTTTATAGATCTTGGAAACTAGCCCTTTGTCTGATATGTCATTTGCAAATATCTTCTCCCATTCTGTAGGTTGTCTTTGAGTTTTGTTGACTGTATCCTTTGCTGTGCAAAAGCTTCTTATCTTGATGAAGTCCCAATAGTTCATTTTTGCTTTTGTTTCTTTTGCCTTCGTGGATGTATCTTGCAAGAAGTTACTATGGCCGAGTTCAAAAAGGGTGTTGCCTGTGTTCTTCTCTAGGATTTTGATGGACTCTTGTCTCACATTTAGATCTTTCATCCATTTTGAGTTTATCTTTGTGTATGGTGAAAGAGAGTGGTCTAGTTTCATTCTTCTGCATGTGGATGTCCAATTTTCCCAGCACCATTTATTGAAGAGACTGTCTTTCTTCCAATGGATAGTCTTTCCTCCTTTATCGAATATTAGTTGCCCATAAAGTTCAGGGTCCACTTCTGGATTCTCTATTCTGTTCCACTGATCTATGTGTCTGTTTTTGTGCCAGTACCACACTGTCTTGATGACCACAGCTTTGTAGTACAACCTGAAATCTGGCATTGTGATGCCCCCAGATATGGTTTTCTTTTTTAAAATTCCCCTGGCTATTCGGGGTCTTTTCTGATTCCACACAAATCTTAAAATAATTTGTTCTAACTCTCTGAAGAAAGTCCATGGTATTTTGATAGGGATTGCATTAAACGTGTATATTGCCCTGGGTAACATTGACATTTTCACAATATTAATTCTGCCAATCCATGAGCATGGAATATTTTTCCATCTCTTTGTGTCTTCCTCAATTTCTTTCAGAAGTGTTCTATAGTTTTGAGGGTATAGATCCTTTACATCTTTGGTGAGGTTTATTCCTAGGTATCTTATGCTTTTGGGTGCAATTGTAAATGGGATTGACTCCTTAATTTCTCTTTCTTCAGTCTCATTGTTTGTGTATAGAAATGCCACTGACTTCTGGGCATTGATTTTGTATCCTGCCACGCTACCGAATTGCTGTATGAGTTCTAGCAATCTTGGGGTGGAGACTTTTGGGTTTTCTATGTAGAGTATCATGTCATCGGCGAAGAGGGAGAGTTTGACTTCTTCTTTGCCAATTTGAATGCCTTTAATGTCTTTTTGTTGTCTGATTGCTGAGGCTAGGACTTCCAGTACTATGTTGAATAGCAGTGGTGAGAGTGGACATCCCTGTCTTGTTCCTGATCTTAGGGGAAAGGCTCCCAGTGCTTCCCCATTGAGAATGATATTTGCTGTGGGCTTTTCATAGATGGCTTTTAAGATGTCGAGGAATGTTCCCTCTATCCCTACACTCTGAAGAGTTTTGATCAGGAATGGATGCTGTATTTTGTCAAATGCTTTCTCTGCATCCAATGAGAGGATCATATGGTTCTTGGTTTTTCTCTTGCTGATATGATGAATCACATTGATTGTTTTACGGGTGTTGAACCAGCCTTGTGTCCCAGGGATAAATCCTACTTGGTCATGGTGAATAATTTTCTTAATGTACTGTTGGATCCTATTGGCCAGTATCTTGTTGAGAATTTTTGCATCCATGTTCATCAGGGATATTGGTCTGTAATTCTCCTTTTTGGCGGGGTCTTTGTCTGGCTTTGGAATTAAGGTGATGCTGGCTTCATAGAACGAATTTGGAAGTACTCCATCTCTTTCTATCTTTCCAAACAGCTTTAGGAGAATAGGTATGATTTCTTCTTTAAACGTTTGATAAAATTCTCCTGGGAAGCCATCTGGCCCTGGACTCTTGTGTCTTGGGAGGTTTTTGATGACTGCTTCAATTTCCTCCCTGGTTATTGGCCTGTTCAGGTTTTCTATTTCTTCCTGTTCCAGTTTTGGTAGTTTGTGGCTTTCCAGGAATGCGTCCATTTCTTCTAGATTGCCTAATTTATTGGCGTATAGCTGTTCATAATATGTTTTTAAAATCGTTTGTATTTCCTTGGTGTTGGTATTGATCTCTCCTTTCTCATTCATGATTTTATTAATTTGAGTCTTCTCTCTCCTTTTTAATAAGGCTGGCTAATGGTTTATATATCTTATTAATTCTTTCAAAGAACCAACTCCTGGTTCTGTTGATCTGTTCCACAGTTCTTCTGGTCTCGATTTCGTTGAGTTCTGCTCGAATCTTTATTAACTCCCTTCTTCTCTTGGGTGTAGGATCTATTTGCTGTTTTTTCTCTAGCTCCTTTATGTGTAAGGTTAGCTTTTGTATTTGAGTTCTTTCCAGTTTTTGAATGGATGCTTGTATTGCGATGTATTTCCCCCTTAGGACTGCTTTTGCTGCATCCCAAAGATTTTGAACGGTTGTATCTTCATTCTCATTAGTTTCCATGAATCTTTTTAATTCTTCCTTAATTTCCTGGTTGACCCTTTTATCTTTTAGCAGGATGGTCCTTAACCTCCATGTGTTTGAGGTCCTTCCAAACTTCTTGTTGTGATTTAGTTCTAATTTCAAGGCATTATGGTCCGAGAATATGCAGGGGACAATCCCAATCTTTTGGTATCGGTTCAGACCCGATTTGTGACCCAATATGTGGTCTATTCTGGAGAAAGTTCCATGTGCGCTTGAGAAGAATGTGTATTCAGTTGAGTTTGGATGTAAAGTTCTGTAGATATCTGTGAAATCCATCTGGTCCAGTGTATCATTTAAAGCTCTCGTTTCTTTGGAGATGTTTTGCTTAGAAGACCTATCGAGTATAGAAAGAGCTAGATTGAAGTCACCAAGTATAAGTGTATTATTATCTAAGTATTTCTTCACTTTGGTTAATAATTGATTTATATATTTGGCAGCTCCCACATTCGGAGCATATATATTGAGGATTGTTAAGTCCTCTTGTTGAATAGATCCTTTAAGTATGATATAGTGTCCCTCTTCATCTCTCACTACAGTCTTTGGGGTAAATTTTAGTTTATCTGATATAAGGATGGCTACCCCTGCTTTCTTTTGAGTACCATTCGAATGGTAAATGGTTCTCCAACCTTTTATTTTCAGGCTGTAGGTGTCCTTCTGTCTAAAATGAGTCTCTTGTAGACAGCAAATAGATGGGTCCTGCTTTTTTATCCAGTCTGAAACCCTGCGCCTTTTGATGGGGTCATTAAGCCCGTTCACATTCAGAGTTACTATTGAGAGATATGAGTTCAGTGGAATTCGATTTTCCAACACATAACACCCACTGCTCATCCCGTCAAGTGGCCCCCTCAGTGCCTGTCGTCCAGTCACCCCATTCCCCTGCCCGCCTCCCCTTCCACTACCCCTTGTTTGTTTCCCAGAGTTAGGAGTCTCTCATGTTTTGTCACCCTCTCTGATTTTTCCCACTCATTTTCTCTCCTTTCCCCTTTAATCCCTTTCACTCTTTCTTATATTTCCCATATGAGTGAAACCATATAATGTTTGTCCTTCTCCGATTGACTTACTTCACTCAGCATAATACCCTCCAGTTCTATCCATGTTGAAGCAAATGGCAGATATTCGTCATTTCTAATGGCTGAGTAATATTCCATTGTATATATAGACCACATTTTCTTTATGAATGGATTGCCTTAAGTGGCTTTACTGTAGCAAGTGAGAAGGGCATCTTGACATCTTTTTGATTTCCTCTTCCCTGGGTTTTTCTTTCCCAGCAAGGGAGTTTTCCCCTGATGTGATATTCAGAGCTTGTCTGAAGCCTACCATGGCTACTGGCTGACCCCCTTTACAAGGGCAGCCTCTCTCTTTCCTGGTGTCATGGTCATCTCTCCTCTGGGGCAGGCAATGTAACTGTAGCAGCAGTTTGGCTTCTTAGGTAGGAATGATTTCCTGGTTCCCACAGGACATTTTTCATTGCAGATTGAGGTAGGGACCTATGAACGAGAGGAGGGAGAGTACTAGGGACACTGCATGGCAGACTGAGCAGCATCTGTGTATTCAGGTCTTAGAGGAATTACCAGCATCATTCTACTCATGAGAACCCTTCCTATCTTCTTCATTCCTCCTTTTCTTTCCTTTACTTCTTTCTTCTTTCTTTTCCTCTTTCCTCTTTACTGTCCTCCCCTTCCTTTCTTGCTCAGGTACTGGGCAAGGTATTCATGTTCCACATATCAGGTACTGGGCAGAATAAGGATATTACTGAAAGAACAGTAGGTAAAAATGTGCTCTTACAAGAGAAGAAGAAAGGAGCAGAGGCAAACTATAAGTATAGCCTGTATCAGTTAACAAAATGGAAATACCCATATACCTATCAATAATTGCTTTTTAAATTTTTTGTATATATATTTTTACTGGAGTTTGATTTGCCAACATATAGCATAACACCCAGTGCTCATCCTGTCAAGTGCCCCCCTCAGTGCCCATCACCTAGTCACCCCAGCCCCCTGCCCACCTCCCTTTCCACAACCCCTTGTTCATTTCCTAGAGTTAGGAGTCAATACTTGCTTTAAATGTAAATGCACTAAATTCTCCTCTCAAAGGAGAGAGACTTGAAACCATAAAACTCCTGAAGGAAAAAATAGCGAGTAATTTGTTGAACACTGGTCTATACAACATTTCTCCAGATATGTTTCCTCAGGTACAGGAAACAAAAGTCAAAATGAAATATTGGGATCACACCAAAATAAAATGCTTTTGGCCCAGCAAAGGAAACATCAACAAAATGAAAGGCAAGCTACCTAATCAAAGAAGATATTTGTAAATGATATATCTGATAAAGGGTTAATATCTAAAATATAGAAAGAACTTATATAAGTCACTAATCATCAGGGAAATGTAGATCAAATTGAAATAAATTAGAAATTATATGTATTTTACTTTCCCATTTGCTCAATCATTACCTTTGCCTTTAGCAAGCTCCTCTGTTTTGGGAGCCAGGGAGTGGTTTTGGAAGGTTTTATTTGCTGACTGGCCTTAGAGTTGTGTAAGTCGATAGTCCACCCTGCCCTCCTGTTGACCAAGTACCCTAAGTCAGGTCAATGTGACAAATGCCGTGGGGTGGTTAAAGGTGGGAGGTGCTGTGTGGGCGTAGTCCTGCGGGTGCTCTCAGCTTTCACCTTTGAGAGCCCCTCTGCCCAGATAATGATGTTGTCATTTATCAGCAACTCTTTCCCAGGAGGAACTCTGAAGTCAAAATGTCCAACAATGGCTGTCTGTCCTCTACTGGTCTGGGAAGACACAGCTATTTTTAATTTCAAGTGTTGCCAGCACCTCTCTATCTTTGGTGAAGAAAACTTCTTTGTGGGCTCTGGTAGTGAAGTGAATCTTCTGGGTATAATGGTGCATCTGAGGCATGGACAGAATGTACAAGGCAAGAGACTGGTGAGGCGCACAAACAGGTGAGCAGGCTTCCTTCATGTCACTGAACTGCTCTCCCACATCTGTGCTCATCAACACATGGAGGAAGCCACCTCATCTTTGCACATTTTATGTGAAAAGAGATGTTTTCTCATCTTTCAAGTTCGCCTTAATTTGCAGTGGTTAGAGAAGTGAAAATCAAGTTAATGGAAATCTGGAAGTCCCGGGTCTTGCCCAAGACATCTCACGAACAGCCTCATCTTATGAATATGGGTGTCCCCACATATTCATAGCTCTGTCCCTTCATACATATTAGTTAGTTTCCTTCTGCTGCCAGACGTGACTGGTGACTAGGAAACAAACACTCTGAGGAAGCACACATTTTGCACATTTCTGCATCCCACCTTGCTCCGAGGAGCAGAAAAGTGCTTAGTAAATCCTGTGTCACACATATATTTGTTGAGTTAGGCCACTGAAGCTCAGTAAGACCATAGGAGGGAGTTTTAGCAATGACTTTAGCTGGGGGCAATTCTGGGCCTAGATACTGAGAGATTCTAGGAATAGTTTAGCAGCAGTGAGGCAGCAGAAAGCATGGCCCAGTGCCCAGAGTCTGGAGCCAGGGGGCCTGGTGTGATTCTTGACTCTACTTGAACTGGCTGAGTAACCTTGGATGTGTTATTCTGTCTCCATTTTCTCATCTGTGAAAAGGGGATCTACCCCATGAGGTCATCATAAAGATGCAATGTATTAATACATATAAAGTGCTTGGAACGTTACTTGGCATAGAAAAGTCCTTGTAAAGTGTTAAGTATTATTTATTACTCTTCTAGCTTTTAAAAACCTCACACTACACAGTAGTGATGAAATCATAAACTTCATAAAGAAGCTGTGCCTCATTTGAAAGCATTGTTTTAGTATTAAGAGGACCCACTCTGCCTCTGTTTCTATAATTTTGCTTCGATGTTTGCAGTGGCATGCTGCTGAGTGTTCAACAGCCAGCTCTCTGGGGAAAAAAAAGCCAGGATATTTAGGTTTCCTGCTTTCCATGGTGAGCAAGCAGCTTGTACAATTCCTGAAAATTTTACAGGAATCACTAGTAGGTGCCAGTCCTCTCTTCTAGCTGTAGACCTCTGACATCTTTACTAATAAGGGATCTGAGCCCAGGAGATGATGGCTCTAAATTCAGTACTCCTTTCATTAATCCTTGCTTCCTCTGTGCTAGCCAGTGGCTCAGAGCAAGGTGGGAAGGAGTGGGATAGTATTGGGGCATCCTGGCTGCTCACCTGCCAAGGTCTGGCATTGTGTGCTTGGCACAGGTGCCTCCCAGGAAAGGTCCATCTTCTGGGGAGCAGGATGTTAGATTCTGGCAGGAGGCCAGCAGGGTTCTGGCTGCCAGGTGGGCTTGGTAAGTGGCCGTCAGATCATGCAGTTTGAAGGTAGACAGGTGGGCAGATGTCATATTCTCATGTCCTGTGCAGTTCTGAGCCCCTTCTCCGGCACTTGGGATTGAAGCCCCTGATCCAGACCACTGCATCCCTGCAGCTGCTCCCAGAGCTTCCTCACCAGACTGTTCCCCGGGTAGGCAGCTAGGCACAGTGCCAACAGGAAGTCCTCAAAGCCTGACATGAGTCCTGAGTGTATGGCCAGGCACAAGCTGCCATTCAGCAAGGTGTGAGTGCTAGGGCCTAGCACAGATGGGTTGTAGTGGAAAGAGGTGTAGAATACTCATGTCTTCCTGGTCACATTCTTCTCCCAAAGGGCCTCAACCAGCAGCTTGAAGTGGAAGTAGTAACAGTCACAGATGATGACCATGGTGGTAGGGCATAAGGCCACTACGTTGGACGTGCTGTGGATGCTGTGGGCCTGGCTGCAGATCCTCTTGGAGAAGGCTACACAGCCACCTCAGTGCCTCATCTCCTTCTGCAGCTGTTGGTCCAGCCTCTCAAAGTTGCCACTGTCAGAACCCACTAGGCCCACCCAGGTCCAGGTAAAGTGATGCAAGAACTTGGCCAGGACCCAGGGCTGGTGGGTGCTGCTGGGCACAGTGCTGAGGAAGGATGGCAACTGGGACTGGTCAGAGAACTGGGGGTGCTGAGATCCGTGACTGATCTGGGGGAAGAAGCAGGGCTGCATGCCCTTGTGGGGGACACCTTACCACCTCTGCTTGGTGTTCACAAATGCTCTCACCTGCCATCCTGGACCTACCCTCACTGCTCCCCTCTCTGCCTTCTATTATTACAGTTTTTTTTTTAAGCATACAGAAGTTGTGTGTGATTACCACCTACAACCTGATGAGTTTGGAGATAAGTGTACACGTGTGAAGCCACCAGTACAATCTGTGCTATAAACTTATTCATCAGTCCAAAGTTCCTCCCACCTTCATCTGTATGCTATTGGTCTGGTTTTGTGTGATAAGGGCACTTAGCACACTATTTACCCTGTTGGCCAATTTTTAAGAACATAGTACAGTAATGTGAACTCTAGCACTGAGCTGTGCAGGAGATCTCTTTGTGGTATAACTGTAACTTTGTGCCCTTTGACTAATATCTCCCTGTTTTTTCTCCTCTCAGGCCTGAACCACCAACTGAACAACTGTTATCTGCTTCTGGGAATCTATTTTAATTCACCATATAAGTAGTATCAGGTTGTATTAATCCTTCTGTGTCTGTCTGTCTGTCTTTTATTTTTAAATATTATCTCAGCATATCTCATCATCATGCTACATCCAGGTCCTTCCTTCCAAAGTCTATATGCTCAGGCCTGGGAAGCCAGTTCCCCTTGAGAAGCCAGTGGGAGAAACAGAGAAGTAAAGTGTGCTAAGTGATTTGTTTTTACGCATTGTATGATTCTTGACATGGCTTGAGAAATAAAGGTTCAGGTGAACTAAACACTTGAATAATCATGAGAAGGATAGAAACTAGATATAGAACTTCTAAAGCACTGGAAGAAAAAAAAGGCTAAAACAATTAGGAAATTTCAAGAAAGGACAAAACAAGAACAAAAGCATAATCAATAGAAAACTATAATAATAGAAATGAACAAAAGCATAGAAACTCCTTCTCACTAGCAAATAAAACTGCTCTCTGTTATTTCTAGTATTATGTCTTTAAATTTTTTTATGGAAAGTTATGACAAAGCCTAAGAGAGAAAGTTACATAAGAGGGCAGAAGAGCATCAAACACACTGGCAATCTGAGCAAATGTAAAAGGTTCAATGACTCCAGTGAAGAAGAGTGTAGTGTGTTCTCTGTTTGCTCTCTAGATAATCTCTACAGCCTCACTACATTCTCTGCATTCTCACTACAAAAGTGATTTATTTTTATGCCTTTGTAAGAATTTCCACATAAATAAGAAACTAGAAAAAGCAATCCTCAATCAGTTACATGTCCTGATTATTGACAGAGAGACCAAGGTCACCCTAACCCAACATTTCCATTTGGAACTTTGAGCCTAGGCTGTTCAGCCCTGAGGCCTCCCATGGCCGACCCTTTGAGAGCCAGGGGGTGGCCTGGTGTGATGGCTCTCTGGTTCATGCTTGTCTTCTTGTCCAGAGAATGAGCATTTCTGAGGACAGTCATGGCACACCGGTATGTACAGTTGGAACACAGTGCTCTGCAATGTGAGGAGTGTGCTCAGTAAAATTTTGGAATAATAACCAGCCCCACAATGGGCAGTATTTCTGTTTAGGTGAGGTTCCCTCCTCCTTGATTCTGTACCTTTTTCTACCCTTGGAGTCTGGTCGTCTGGCTTCGAATCCCAAACTCCTACTTGTTAGTTGTGTGAATTGCACATTCACACAAAGAGGAAAGTGACATTTCCTCTTTGAGTCTCAATGTCTTAATCTGTGAAATGGGAATAATAATATCTATTGCCTAAAGCTGTTGTGAGGATTAAATGAGATAATAAAAATAAAGATAATTATACTAGTAATAGGAAATAGTGATATAGAGCTCACTGTAAGTCAGGCATTTTTCTGAGTGTCTTACATGTATTAACCCATTTAATCTTCATAAGAATTTGATATGTGCAAAGTATCTAAAAAGCAGTTTCCACTAAGAGTAATTGCTCAAGCAATGACAGATACAGTTATTATTAAGTAATTTCAACCAATACTGCAGAAGAAAGAATGTGATAAGCTCATTTATACTATGGTGTGAGTGGCTGACAATAGCTATACATCACTGAACCACAGCTACTGAGAATTAAATGTTTGCATCTATTGGATGACTTCTCAGTTGGGGCATTTGAGGTCCTCAGTAAAATCTGAGAGAGAAGATATTTAATATTTCTTGGGGTGTCTTTCAGAGCTCACGAGTAATAGTTATATAACTTATTTCCCTGCATGGTAGGGAAAAATAAGTTTTCTCCAATTGGAAAATGATCTCATAAACATTGCTTCCCTGCCTAACAGATTTGAGATGCACTAAAGATCAAACAGAAGTCAAGTCTAGGCCGATGTTTCATGAGATCCAGCAGTGTGGTCAGTAACTTGTTCAACTTTCCAAGTTTCTGGGATGGGTAGGGAGAAGGAATGAGATCATCCTGGCCTGGGTTATAAATCTTGAGTGCTCTCATCAGCCCTCCGATCACAGGCTGTTAGAGCACATGTGTCCCAGGCTGTTTAACTCATCAACCAAAAATTATGGGCATTTAGCCTAAGGTTGCCAAAGTTGTTGGAGAAATCAAACCTACGATAGCCAACACATGGAAACAACCGAAGTGTCCATTGACGGATGAATGGAGAAAGGAGCTGTGGCTGGTATATACATAATGGAATATTATTCAACCATAAAAGGAGGAAATACTGCCGCTGGGACATGTGAATGAACCTTGAGGGAATTATGCTGAATGAAATAACCCAGACATAGAAAGACGCATACTGTATGATCTCACTCACATGTGGAATCTACAACAAACAAAAACCAAAACCCTAACCACCTCATGGAAAGGAGATCAGATTTGAGGTCACCAGAAGTGGGGAAGGGGGGATTTTAAGAAGAAGCCAAAGGTAGACGCTTCCAGTTCCAAGGCAAGTAAATGCCGAGGATGCACGTTACAGCATGGGGGGCGTGGTGGTGGTGGCAGCTGACATCACTGTGTGGCTCACAGGAGAGTGAGACAGCAAATCCTCAGAGCTCCCATTTCAAGGAAACACTTTTTTTTTCTTTTGTTTCCTCTTTTTCCTGTATTTATATGAGATGATGGCACTAACTGAACTTCTTAAGGTAATCATTTTACAGTACACATAAGTCAAACCATCGTATTGCTCACTTTGAACTTATACAGTGACATCTGTTATATCTCAATAAAAATTGAAAAAAAAAAAGGAATCATTGTTAAAGGAGGCCTGGAGGCCTCACACTGACATACAAACACCATGGCCTTTCTTTGCAAACCAGAGAAAGCCTCACGACTGGTGGCTACCAGTTTGGGGACACCAAATCTAGCCTAGCACCTGCTAGGGAGCCACCTATTTAGTCTAGTCTAGCACCTGCTCGCCCATCCTGAGGAAGGGGAACCTCAGGCCCAGGGGGAGGGAAGTGACCTTTCCAGGTCATGACCTGTGGTGTCCCTTCCCAGCAGCAGCATGATCCTTTAACGTGCAGCTGGAGGATGCTGATGATTCCCTCTCTGCAGCTGTGTCCTCTCCTGAGGGACTCTGTACATGGACAGCAGCTCAGCCATGGGCTCAGAGTCCAGGGAGGTCATCCCACCAATCGTCCCCAGGCGTGGTCACTGGGGGCCACAGTGGAAGTTGGGGTTGGGCTGGAGCTGGCTGGACAGCAGGGCCAGGGTGCTCACCAGGGCCTGAGACCTCGAGATGCAGGAATCATTGACCTGCAGCCCCACGGTGATGTTGGACAGGAAGGCTGGGTCCTCCTCTGCCTCTGACGCGGCAAAGAGAAGGCCCAGGACATTCAGGAAAAGGCAGGTGTTGGGCCTTCGAGAGGGTGAAGGACAGGTGGAGCTCATCCATCGGGATCCATCAGTAGCATTTACTGAGCCACACAAAACAGCCAGTGTCTCCTTGCGAGGAGAGAGGGCAAGATGGGAAGTGGGACTGAATTCACATGTATGCTGGCTGAAGGACTAGGGACTGGGGGTTCTAGAAAAGAGACACACACAAGTAGACACACATGGAAAAAGGCTGGCAGCTCCTCAGGGGTGGACAAAGTGACACACAACGTGACAGGCATCCGGACACACACACAGAGGCACACATGTGCACATAGGCACATATACAGACACACACGGACACAAATAGGCTCACACAGGCACAGACACAGAGGCACACACACAGACACGTTCACAGACACACACGCACACAGACTCACAGGCACACGGACAGCATGGCGACCTCACCCTCAGCCAACACAGGGTGGAGTGGCAGGGGTGAAGGTTCAGATGCTGAGACAGGCGCTCAGGTGTGTGTGAGGCAGGGGGACAGACACACAGAGGCCGGCAGCTGCATGCACATGCACGCAGATGGACAAACACTTGCGCAGACAGGTGGCTGAGGACACAAGCAGAGAGCCCTGAGCAGGTGCATAGACGTGCTGGAGGGCCCCTGACAAACACCTAGGCAGGAAGAAGACAGGCAGACAGGGGGTGCGGGAATATCGGGCCTGGCTACAGACTCCCCAGCATCTTTCTGGACAGAGCTCGCAGGCTCCCAGGCAGTGCCGCCCTGGGGACAGCTCAGGGTGTGTGCAGGGCAGGCTGGCAGGGGCCTGGGGCCACCTTTCTTCCCTTTGGGCGCAGGAAGGTCCCCCGTGTGACTTCTCACAGCACCAGCGCCAGGACTCTGAAGCCACTTCCAGGCCTCCAGCCTTGGCCCTCTTCTCGCCCTCACACTGAAGGGATATGAGCGTTGTGCAGAGAGAGAAGGGGGCTCGCCTCGGGTGACTCAGGGACAGGGCGAGGGTCAGGACCAGAAGCCAGCCTGACACCCAGGTGCTCAGAGCCAGGGGCCAGCCCTGCCAAGGGGCCCTGGAGGGCAGGTGACAGGTGTCGGGCCCCCAACTGCAGTGATCAGGAAGGCTTGCCCCCTCCCTCCGTCAGGGGTGGCTGTACCCCCCCAGGATAAGGAGCGGACCCATCACCAGCACAGTGGGTGCTCCGGGAGGCTGCTGGAACCTTACTTGTGGTGGGTCCAGCGCTGTGTGTAGGGGCGTCACAGCTCCGATAAGCACGTCTCCTCCAGTGCAGAAGCGGTCGGAGGGCCTGGACGTTGGCAGGTAGACGGGGGCTCCGACAGTGTCCCCCGCGGGCACTGCCAAGAGCAGGACCACAAGGACAGCTGGATGGGCCATGGAGGCCACTCCTGAGGCCACGTGGCTGGGGGTCCTCTGAGGTCAGACCTCCTCCAAGAGGCTCGAGGCACCTCTGCTGGGTCTTCAGGGGGCCCCGGAAGGAAGGGGAGTGAGTGTGGCCAAGCTCCGGGCCTCTGCCTGACGTGCCTATTCCTTCAGAGTCGTGCAGGGCTCTGTGACCCCCTTCCCAGCCTGGCCCTGCAGCACCCTGATCCTTGCGTCACATGTCCTCCCGGCTACTAACTGTCCTCACTCGCTGGCTGAGGACCTGGCAGAGAGAGCACCGGACCTGGGAGCTGGAGGTGTGTCCTGCCCAGTGGCCCTTCCTTTCTCCTGGGGACCCTGCTATGGGGGGCTTGTGTTTAGGGTGCTGTCGATCTGCCTGCCCCGGCCCTGGGCCTGCTCACACCCCATTCTTCAGAAGCCAGAATTACCACCATGAGGCCCGGGGGTGGGGGGTGGGGGGCTGCGGCCTGCTGGGTTGCCCTGGGACCCCTGAAAGACAGCCAGTGAAGAAGCAGCCTGTGGTGTCTGTGGCAGTGTCAGTGGGGTGGGTACCCTTGACCTCATGCTTGCAGAGGGACACAGCCAGGGCGGGCTGGCCTGAGGGGTCAGCTTCCATCACTTTGTGGCCTCAGCACTATCCCAACTCTGCTGTCAATGCTCTGAGCCACCTCCGGCAATTCAGTCCTCTCTCTGGGACGGGGGTTTCTCCTTGGGGACAGGAGCTCATTGGCTTCCGGGGAAACTCTGCTTCACCAGCAAAGCCTTCCTCAGCACCCTGGCCGAAGCTCCCAGCTTGGTGCCTAACATCAGCGGGGGTGGGGATGCTCCCGGTGATGGGGGGTCCGCGGGCGTGGGCTGCCCTCTGTGATGGGGGGTCAGCGGGGGTGGGATGCCCTCCGTGATGGGGGGTCGGCGGGGGTGGGCTGCCCTCTGTGATGGGGGGTCCGCAGGGGTGGGCTGCCCTCTGTGATGGGGGGGTCAGCGGAGGTGAAATGCTCTCCGTGATGGGGGGTCGGCGGGGGTGGGCTGCCCTCTGTGATGGGGGGTCGGCGGAGGTGAGATGCTCTCCGTGATGGGGGGTCGGCGGGGGTGGGCTGCCCTCCGTGATGGGGGGTCGGCGGGGGTGGGCTGCCCTCTGTGATGGGGGGTCGGCGGAGGTGAGATGCTCTCCGTGATGGGGGGTCGGCGGGGGTGGGCTGCCCTCCGTGATGGGGGGTCGGCGGGGGTGGGCTGCCCTCTGTGATGGGGGGTCGGCGGAGGTGAGATGCTCTCCGTGATGGGGGGTCGGCGGGGGTGGGCTGCCCTCCGTGATGCGGGTTCAGGGCCTCCGGTTCCGCCTGCCGGGCCCTCTGCGCCTCCCAGTGGTTTCCGGGCTCCTGCAGGGAGCACAGCTTGGTGCCTGGGGATGAATAGCCTCTGACCCTTCTTTCAGGGCTGAGTCTACCTCCACATGGGCATGACCGGGGGAGCACGGGGGCTGTCGTGACTCCTGACCCTGGAGGCGCAGAGGCTGAGGAGAGGCCACGGTGCAGCCTCTGGCTCCGAGGCGAGCTCTGCGGTCGCGCCCTGCAGCCTGGGGGACTGGCACCCCGAGCGCCGGGCACCACTCGGACACCGGGGACGGGTAGCGGGAGCTGGGAGCCGGGCAGACGTGCGATCTCCGGGGGCCTCTCGTTCCTCTCCTGAGTGGGGCCACGGTCCCTTCCTCGCGCAGCCCGCTCCGCTGTCGGGAAGCTCATGTTGACAGGGCCCTGTACATTGTCAACGCCTTCAGAATCAAGGCTGCTAGGGGGGCCGTGCTGCTTAAAGTTTTATTGGGACACAGCCCCAGTCTTTGGTTTCCATGTTGCCCGGGGGTACTGTGCTCACTGGGGTGCAGATGTGGGACCTGGAAGTGGAGACCGGTCTGCCTGCAAAACCTAGAATATTTTCTATCTGGTCTTTACAGAAAAGCTTGTTGGATGCTGCTTTAAGACTGGCTGTCACTCATGAGAAATACAAGGCTGAGTGACATGTGTGAGTTTGCAACAGATGAGTCATTAATTGCCACAAAGTTAGCGACTTGCAATTAGCACAAATTTATTGTCTCATAATTTCCCAGAAGCGGAAGGCAGACAGACAGTGGGTTTTCTGTGGCCTCTGGGCAGAGTTTCCTGTGACTGAAATCAAGCCATGGGGTGGGCCATCAATCTCACCAGGATGGCTTCTCCAGAGGCCAAAGTCCCATCTGGTTGTGGCTGGAATTCACCATGTGGCAAGTGTTTGACAGTGGTGCCCATTTCCTTGCTGGCTTTGTGCCAGGGCTGGTCTTGAGCCCACCCTAGGTGTCCGCTGTGTGGCCCTTCTCTCACAACATGGCAGCTTCCTTCTTTAAGGCAAGTGGGAGAACAACTCTGTGGCTTTGGCTTTCTCCTGTGGGCTGTCTCCATGAGGTCTGGCCCCTCAGGATAATCTCCTTTTCATGAACTCAGAGTTAGCAGAATAGGGAACCTTATTTTTATGTTCACTTCTGGAAACCTAATAATAGGATTGTTATTATATTCAGATATTAGTAGTCAATCACACAAATTTAGAGTATAGAATATTAATAACAGAGCTATCCATGTCTGAAAAGGAAAAGGGACTGTTTTGTTTTTTTTTTTTTTTTTTTTATTTTTATTTTTTTTTTTATTTATTTTTTTTTTTCTTTTCATATTTGTTTTTTATTGGTGTTCAATTTACTAACATACAGAATAATACCCAGTGCCCGTCACCCATTCACTCCCACCCGACTGTTTTGGATTAAAAAAATGTTTTAAAAAAATCCAATGCAGTGCTTGAAATTAGAATGGATCCTGATTGAAATACAGATCAAAACTACAATGAGATACCACCTCACATCAGTCAGAATGGCTGAAATGAACAAGACAGAAAACAACAAATGTTGGCCAGAATTCAGAGAAAGGGGTACCCTCTCGCACTGTTGGTGGGAACGCAAGCTGGCCGTCCACTCTGGAAAACAGTGTGGAGGTTCCTCAAGAAATTAAAATAGAGCTACCCTATGACTCAGAAATTGCACTACTGGATTTTTTACCCCAAAGATACAGATGTAGTGAAACACCGGGACATCTGCACCCCAATGTTCATAGCAGCAATGTCCACAATAGCCAAACTGTGGAAGGATGTCTTTTAACAGATGAATGGAAAAGAAGATGTGGTCTCTATACACAAGGAATATTACTGAGCCACAGAAAGGATAGACACCTACCATTTACATCAACATGGATGGAACTGGAGGGTATTATGTTAAGTGAAATAAGTCAGTTGGAGAAAGACAATCATCATATGGTCTTACTCATATGTGGAATATAAGAAATAGTGAAAGGGATCATAAAGGACAGGACTGAAATGAGTGGGGAAAAATCAAAGAGGAAGACAAACCATGAGAGACTCCTAACTCTGGGAAACAAAACAAAAGGTTGCAGAAGGGGAGGTGGGTGGGGGGATGGGGTAGCTGGATGATGGGCATTAAGGAGAGCACTTGATGGGATGAGCCCTGGGTGTTATACTATATGTTCGCAAATTGAATTTAAATTAAAAAATAAACAAAGTAAAAAAATAAATACTCTCCCAAAAAGAATGGATCCTGATTAAACTTATACAAGTAATAAAATCTATTCCTAGATTAAAAAAAAAGAACTTGTGACTGTGGATCACATATTAAATTATGTGGTGGTGTAATTGGTCATTTTCTCAGGGGTGGTAATGATATTATAATATTACAGTTCTGAGGAAGAATATCATTAATCTCCCTGA
Organism: Canis lupus familiaris; assembly: GCF_011100685.1. Lineage (NCBI taxonomy): Eukaryota > Metazoa > Chordata > Mammalia > Carnivora > Canidae > Canis > Canis lupus. The sequence continues at coordinate 38,726,220 of NC_049239.1, read as the reverse complement.
TATTTTTTAAAAGTCTGAAGGGGTGCCTGGGTGGCGCAGTCCGTTAAGCACCTACCTTTGGCTCAGGTCATGATCCCAGGGTCCTGGGATTGAGCCCCACATCAGGCTCAGAGCTCAGTGGGAAGTCTGCCTCTCTCTCCATTCATGCTCTCTCTCGCTCTCCAATTAATAAATAAAATCTTAAAAAAACCCTAAAGTCATTGAAGTGTAACAATACATTTGAAGACCTTAATATCATATGTAAATTTTCACAGTCTTAACACACCTGAGTTACTAGCCCCAGCTCAAGATTAAACATATCACCTGTTCCTGAAACCTCTGTGCCTCATTCCAATTCTAATGACTTTGATTAGTTTGCTTGCTTTTGTCCTTTTTATATCTGGATTCCTGTAGTATGTAGTCATGTGTGTCTGGTCTCTTTCATTCGGGTTATGTTAGTATGAGTCACCCGGATTGCTACAGTTCACCATCATTTTGATGGAATGCCACTTCACACAGGGTTGAATAAGCTGTAAGGGATTTTTGCTTAATGGAGGGTATTCTTCATTCAATTATTTTTCACATTCAACTGTATAAATATTTCAGCCCCTGTATTTTCACATATGCCTCCTTTGGCCTGCAGTTGGACTATCTTCCTTTGACACGTTTCTAAGACAAAATTGCAAAATTATGATTTTTTTGAATGCTCAACCAAATTTAAATGCTGATCGATATATATATATAAATATCAAATCATTATATTGTACACCTGCAGCTAATAGCATAACGTGTGCCAATTACATCTCAATAAAAATGTAAATGCAGAAAAACGATTGATTTCATCAGCTACTTCACTCCAGTTCAGAATACAATTTTAGGCAATTAAAATTTGGAGGTCCATCAAAATTTTAAGATTACGTCTCACGCACTATTTTTGCTTGTTTGTTTTGTTTAGTTTTTTCATTTCTAGGGAAAGGATCAATTTCAGTGCCTTCCATTTACAAGATTTGCTTCTAATTCTTTTTATTTTATTTTATTTTATTTTATTTTATTTTATTTTATTTTATTTATTTATTTTATTTTATTTTTTGCTTCTAATTCTAATACTTGGAATTTGTGCGGTCGGTGCCTGGCTCAGTTAGTGGAGCATATGACTCTTGATCTCCAGGCTGTGAATTCGAGCCCCACACTGGGTGTAGAGATTACTTAAAAATATAATCTTTAAAAAAAAACCTTGGAGTTTTCTAGAGGCTTTTAGGAGTTGAAAGTTTTTGCCCTTTATTCATTACATGCTTTGATTAAAGACACAAGATTTCTAACTGATTTAAATGAATACAATTAAAAAATTGAGAACATTGTAACAAATGAGTTCAATATTATGTAGATCCTTTAGGCTGATTAAAAAGTGGTCTTTCAAAGGCTTACGTGTTTCTACAATCTTACATATAAGAAGAAGCAGGAAGGAAAGGAACTTCCATGTAGAAGGGTTTTTGTTAGCTTTTGGTATCTGATCCCATCTTGGTCAAAAAATTTTGTAACTTCATTTCTTTATTTGTATTTATATAAAAATATGTGTAAATCTTAACAAATATAGTTTCTATTTTGATGGAAAAACTATCATAACTTGTTTGGATGCAGTTCTAAATTATGTGTATCACAACTGATTCCAAGTATATTTCTGTCCCATAAATTCCATGATTCAATAAGAATATTACTTTTATCATGATACCGTGTTTCACTAAAATTTGTATTTTTAGGGCTCCTGACTGGCTTAGTCAGTTAAGCATCTGCCTTTAGTTCAGGTCAGGATCCTGGGGTCTTGGGATTGAGCCCCATGTCAGGCTACCTGCTCAGTGGAGAGTCTGCTCCTCCCTCTCCCTCTGCTCCTCCCCCTGATCATGCTCTGTCTCTCAAATAAACAAATAAAAAATCTTTAAAAATTTTGTGTTTTTATTATAACCAAAACCAGAACTGTGGTCTTCCAGTTTGATATTTTATGCTGAATTTATTTACCACAATGTTATAATAATGTCAGATATTTCATCTTTGACAAAATAAACTTTCAACAGCTTTATTTTGATGAATTGGCTGGAAGAAATAATTAAGGATAACAAATGATTTTCTGTTTGAAGCACTTAATGACACTGATATAAAACTGTCAACATTTCACTATGTGTAAAGTTGTTCTTTTCTATCAGAGCCAATATATTAACAAGTATTGCTTTTTGTGTGTATGTGTATGCACAAAAATTGGAATTCAATAAATGAGCTAAGTGACCTTCCATGTGAATGAAAAGTCTCACTTCACAGAGTGAAATGTAAATGCACCTGTGATTTTCAATTTTTATTGTCTGGCACAGTCTTTGGAAGCAAATATTGATGCCTCGTCAGCAGATTTGTGTCTTCTACTTTGCAAGACCCCACAGACATTACCATGACTTCCACAGAGGGTGATAAACGCTGACAAACATCTTGTGCAAAATACGTGTTCGTCATCAACTTTCTTGTGTAACATGCAATTCTGGTTTTCTTGTTTGTTTGTTTTTGTTTTTTACTTTGTTGCTATGGCAAATGCTTATTGTAAAATATAAAAATGATTCCAAACAATAAAATATATCTCTGTGGCTTTTTAACATGGGAAAAATGGGCCAAACCATGGTAACAAAAGCTTGCAGACTACTCTGCATATGCTTTACAGCAGCGCTTCTTCATCTCTGTTTTTTTTTTATCTCTTTTTTTAAATTTATTTTTTATTGGTGTTCAACTTACCAACATACAGAATAACCCCCAGTGCCCGTCACCCATTCACTCCCACCCCCCGCCCTCCTCCCCTTCTACCACCCCTAGTTCGTTTCCCAGAGTTAGGAGTCTTTATGTTCTGTCTCCCTTTCTGATATTTCCCACACATTTCTTCTCCCTTCCCTTATATTCCCTTTCACTATTATTTATATTCCCCAAATGAATGAGAACATATAATGTTTGTCCTTCTCCGATTGACTTACTTCACTCAGCTTTATCTCTGTTTTTTGCACATTGTACATTTATACCAAAGTGCCTGCTGGTGGACAACCTGTTGGCTTCCCGTGCTGTGGCATGGGCCGCTGTACACCTGGCTGGTACAGCAGTGGCTGCCAGGGGATGCAGTGTGAAATGTTTCTCTTACCAACCACCCTAGACCAGAGAAATAAGCCCAATTTAGATCCTTGTGCCTAAGTGATTTTTTTTTTCTAAAGCATGGGGCACCATGTATGATGTTCTTGGACAGGAGATTTCAGTCTGGAAAGAATCAGGAAAAGAGAGATGAGATATGGCTGATTTGTCTTTCAGATTTAAATACATGTCAAAGTGACCACTTCATTCACTATATATGTACTCCACATACTCCTAGGTCTGAGTGTGGCAGAAGCAGGAAGCATGAGTTGGAAGTCTACCAAAGTATTAACTAAAAATGTGAGAGATCTGGGACAAATGCTTACATTGACTAGGGTGCCAGGGCAACAGGTGTTAAGTAGAGGCTTTCCTGGGAAAACCTTGAAGTTGTAAAAGTTCTTTTCTTTCATTTCTTTATCTCCCTTTTCTCCCTCCTTCTTCTTTCCTTTCTTTCTGGATCACTATCTCCTTATTTTTGTAACATTAAAGCCTTTCCTCTCTTGAGAAGAACTGATTACCAAATATGGAGGGGTTTTTTTATTTTATGCTAATAGCACTTTATTGAGTACAATTTAAAACAGCAAAATACATTAATCTTATTTGCATAACTCAATTAACTTTGGCAATATATGTGTATGCTTATGTATACATATAACATCACACAGGTCAATATTTATACCCCAGAAAACCCCCTCCTGTCCCTGTCTACACCATCATTCTTCCCCTACCCTCCAGAGGCAATCACTATTCTGATTTCTATTCCCAGAGGTTAGTTTTTCTTTTTTTTTTTTAATTTATTTTTTATTGGTGTTCAATTTACTAACATACAGAATAACCCCCAGTGCCCGTCACCCATTCACTCCCACCCCCCGCCCTCCTCCCCTTCTACCACCCCTAGTTCGTTTCCCAGAGTTAGCAGTCTTTACGTTCTGTCTCCCTTTCTGATCTTTCCCACACATTTCTTCCCCCTTCCCTTATATTCCTTTTCACTATTATTTATATTCCCCAAATGAATGAGAACATATAATGTTTGTCCTTCTCTGACTGGCTTACTTCACTCAGCATAATACCCTCCAGTTCCATCCACGTTGAAGCAAATGGTGGGTATAGCCAAACTGTGGAAGGAGCCTCGGTGTCCAACGAAAGATGAATGGATAAAGAAGATGTGGTTTATGTATACAATGGAATATTACTCAGCTATTAGAGGTTAGTTTTTCTATTTGAATTTTATACAAGTGAAACTGTTTGGTCTGGCTTCTTTCATTCCACATAATATTTTTTGATATTTGTCCATGTTGTTGTATCATGACTTCATGCTTTTTTAAATTGCTCAATGTGAATGTAGCACAATTTATTTATCCTTTTCTCTGTCTATGCAGATTTGGGTTGTTTCAGTGTTGAGCTATCATGAATAAAGCTGCTGTGAACATTCATGTCAAAGTTGCTTTGGGTGAACATACACATTCATTTCTCATTCATACTAAAGGAGAAGGAATTGCTGAGACGAAGGGTAGGTGCATATTTAACCGCATAAGAAAATGACAAATGGTTTTTCAAAGTCCTACAATTTTATACTGACTACTATGACAACTGTCAAAGAATATGGAGAAACGGAAACTGTCATTCGTTAAGGAGGGACTGTCAGATGGAAAACCATTTTGTAAAATGGTTTGGCAGTTGCTTAAAACTTTAAACATTCACCTATCATAAAACCCAGCCTTTCCACTCCCAAGTATTTGCTCAAGAGAAATGAAATAAATATGTCTACACAAAGACTTGTGCACAAATATCCAGAGCAGCTTTATTTGTATTAGGCAGACATTGGCAATAATTTAATGCCTATCCACAGGTGAATAAACAATTTCTGGTGTATCCATTTACTGGGATGCTACTCAGCAATAAAAAAGGAACTAATAACCAAAGCAACAACATGGATGCATCTCAAAATAATTATGGTGACTCAAGCCAGATGAGAAAGGGTAAATGCTTTTAAATCATGTATGTGAAGTTCTAGAAAATGCAAACACACTATGATGACACAAAGCAGATCAGTATTTGTATGGGGATGGAGGGTGGGAGGCATGAAGCACAAGTGCATGAAGAAACTTTTCAGGGTAGTGAATGTATATGTTCTTTATATTGATGGTATATAGTGGTAATAGTATATGTGTATATATGGAGGAAATACCAATTCTACACATACTTCTCCAGAAAATATGAAAGGAAGGAACAACTCTAGATTTATTTTTTGTTTTTTTTAAAGCTATCCTTATTGAGGTTTGATGTAAAATAAACCTCGCATATTCACAGTGGTTTGGAATTCATGCAACATCACTCTTATTCTGTTGGCCAAAGTGGGTCACAAGGCTAGCCCTGATTCAAGGAGCAGCGAACCACCTCTCGATGGAAAGATAATTTGTAACTATTTATTCCATCACACAGTTGTTGCTTTAAGAATCTAAGAATGATAATATATATCCTTAATTTATTACAAGCTACCTTGAGTTAATTTTATATCATTTAGCTTTCAATGTAAAGTCCTTATAATAGTGTAATTATATTTTTTCCTTCCCTTTGACCTTTGCGTTATTACTATCACCTATTTTGTCTTTGTGTTATGAACTGTACTATAGATTGTTATTATTCTAAACAGTCAATAGTTTCTAAAAAATTTGGAAAAAGCAGTCCTTTATGTTCACATATATTCACTCTTTATGGTGTTTTTTTCTTCCTATGTGCTATTTCTTTTATATACTTTTTTATATTTATATTTGTTATTTATGTTTATACTTATATTTTATAGCATATTTCTGTAGTTTGGGCCTGCTGGCAACTTTTTCTCTCAGCTTTAATTTATCTGAAAATGTCTATTTAGTTGGACAGCTGTTCACTGTTGAATGCTACTTTCACTGAATATAGAATTCTGGGTTATTATTTGGTGTTTTTTTTCTTTTCACTTGGAAGCTAACATTCCATTCCAAAATTTCCTTTTTCCTTTTTCTCTGTGCCTTTTTGTGTTACTCCACTTACATGTATGTTGGACCATTTTCTTTTTTCCCAGCTGTTTTTGTTTTTTGAATATATTTTTTCCCATTTCTGCTTCAACTTGAATCATTTCTGTTGACTCGTATTCATGATTACTGATTTTTTATTTTTCTGTATCCAAATTACTCCATTTCAGGTACTGTGCTATATAGTCCTATAACTTGTATTCTGTTAGATCTTTTTTATTTCTTTGCCTTAATTCCCCATCTATTCACCCATTTAATCCTTTTCTTTTAAATTCTTTAACATATTTCCAGCAGTTATTGTAAAGTCCTTTAATTCCAACATCTGGATCATTGTGCTTCTGTGTCAATTTTTCTTTTGATTTTGAGTCCTAGTTACTGCCTTTTTTTTTTTTTTTGCCTTTTTCATATGTAGTAACTTTTTTATTGTGTGCTGGACTTTGAGGGTGCCATGTTGTTGATGTTTTGTAAGGTAAATTACAAAAAGAACCATAATTATTTGCTATTCTTTTCTGCTGATTCAAAAAAGGTTCTTGCTATGAAGGCCTTGACTAATGAAATTAGCTTAATTTATTTAAAAAAATTTTACCATTTCACATTTCCACCAAGAGTGCAAAAGGGTTCCCCTTTCTCCACATCCTCTCCAACATTTGTTGTTTCCTGTCTTGTTGATTTCCACCATTCTCATTGGTGTGACGTAGTATCTCATTGTGGTTTTGATTTGTATTTCCCTGATGGCAAGTGATGCGGAGCATTTTCTTATGTGCTTGTTGGCCATGTCTATGTCCTCTTTGGCGAAATTTATATTCATGTCTTTTGCCCATTTCATGACTGGATTGTTTGTTTCTTTGTTGTTGAATTTAATAAGTTCTTTATAGATCTTGGATAACTAGCCCTTTATCTGATATGTCATTTGCAAATATCTTCTCCCATTCTGTAGGTTGTCTTTTAGTTTTGTTGACTGTTTCTTTTGCTGTGCAGAAGATTTTTATCTTGATGAAGTCCCAATAGTTCATTTTTTTAAAAATTTTTTTATTTATTTATGATAGTCTCACAGAGAGAGAGAGAGAGGCAGAGACACAGGCAGAGGGAGAAGCAGGCTCCATGCACTGGGAGCCCGATGTGGGATTCGATCCCGGGTCTCCAGGATCGCGCCCTGGGCCAAAGGAAGGCGCCAAACCGCTGCGCCACCCAGGGATCCCCCAATAGTTCATTTTTGCTTTTGTTTCCCTTTCCTTCATGGATGTATCTTGCAAGAAGTTGTTGTGGCCAAGTTCCAAAAGGGTGTTGCCTGTGTTCTCCTCTAGGATTTTGATGGATTCTTGTCTCACATTTAGATCTTTCATCTATTTTGAGTTTATCTTTGTGTATGGTGTAAGATAATGGTTTAGTTTCATCCTTCTGCATGTGACTGTCCAATTTTCCCAGCACCATTTATTGAAAAGACTATTTTTTTCCCATTGGATAGTCTTTCCTGCTTTGTTGAATATTAGTTGACCATAGAGTTGAGGGTCCACTTCTGGATTCTCTATTCTGTTCCATTGATCTATGTGTCTGTTTTTGTGCCAGCACCACACTGTCTTGATGACCACAGCCTTGTAGTACAACCTGAAATCCAGCATTGTGATGCTCCCAGCTCTGGTTTACCTTTTTTTTAAAAAAATTTTATTTATTTATGATAATCACAGAGAGAGAGAGAGAGAGAGAGAGAGAGAGAGAGAGAGAGAGAGAGGCAGAGACATAGGCAGAAGGAGAAGCAGGCTCCATGCACCGGGAGCCCGATGTGGGATTCGATCCTGGGTCTCCAGGATCGCGCCCTGGGCCAAAGGCAGGTGCTAAACCGCTGCGCCACCCAGGGATCCCTGGTTTACCTTTTTAATATTCCCCTGGCTATTCAAGGTTTTTCCTGATTCCACACAAATCTCAAGATGATTTGTTCCAACTCTCTGGAAAACTGTGTGGAGGTTCCTCAAAGAGTTAACAATAGAACTGCCCTATGACTCAGCAATTGCACTGCTGGGGATTTACCCCAAAGATACAAATGCAGTGAAAGCCAGAACACTTGCACCCCAATGTTTATAGCAACAATGTCCACGATAGCCAAACTGTGGAAGAAGCCTCAGTGTCCATTGAAAGATGAATGGATAGAGAAAATGTGGTCTATATATACAATGGAATATTACTCAGCCATTAGAAACGACAAATACCCACCATTTGCTTCAACGTGGATGGAACTGGATGGTATTATGCTGAGTGAAATAAGCCAATCGGAAAAGGACAAACAGTATATGGTCTCATTCATTTGGGGAATATAAAAAATAGTGAAAGGGAATAAAGGGAATAAAGGAGAGAAAATGAGTGAGAAATATCAGAGAGGGTGACAGCACATGAGAGACTCCTAACTCTGGGAAACGAACAAGGGGTAGTAGAAAGGAGGTGGGCACTGAAATGGGGTGACTTGGTGACAGGACTGAGGGGGGCACTTGACAGGATGAGCACTGGGTGATATGCTGTATGTTGGCAAATCGAACTCCAATAAAAATTTTTTAAAAAAGATTTTATTTAATAATTTGAAAGACAGAGTGAGAGACATAGTGTGTGTATAAGCAGTGGGGAAAGGACAGAGGAAGAGGGAAAAGCAGACTTCCAGCTGAGCAGGGAATCTGACCCAGGGCTCAGTTCTGGGACCCTAAGATCACTACTTGAGACAAAGGTAGATGCTTAACTGAGCCACCCAGGTGCCCCCAATTTAGCTTAATTTAAAGTGAAGTTCTTTAGTCTTTCATTTAGAAACTTAAAGTATTTTCTGTTATAACTTTATAGAGCCTTTTAAATTATTTCATGTATAAGAAATCTCTTGGTTTGAATTTGAAGTTGTCCTCTCTTAGCATATTTGTATCTACAACTCTAATAAAACTCCACTAATAGGTCTGGAGAAAATGAGGGTTGGTAGCACTGGAGCAGGAATGGAATGAGCTTCACCTTCCAGGGTAAGGTAGCAGCAAGGCTGTGACCAGGTTTTCATGCAGGCAGGAAGCTCCATCAGGCAGAGAAAGTGATGGCACCTGAGCTAGCAAGGGAGGCTCAGTGGGGTTGAGTTGTGAGGGACTCAGAAGCACTCAGATCTTCCCTTTCGAGGTCATTCCTGTGGGCTGCTGGGTTTGCCAGTATCTCTTCTTTCACATTCTTTTTGATTACTGCCACAGCTTTAAGCCTAAGTGGATAAGAAACTCAGTTCTGGACAGTAATTCAACTGGCTATATAATTTGGCATCACACAGTTCAAATGTTAAGCTTTTTTTTTTTTTTTAATTATCAGCCCTAATGCCTAAAAAGTAAGATGTTTTTATTTTTTATTTAAAAAATATTTTACATAAGTTACCTCATTTGAGGTTAATTTTCTTTTATTTATTTTTAATTAAAAGATTTTTTTTGAGAGAGGGAGGTGGGGAGAGGGGCAGAGGGAGAGGGAGAGAGAGAGAGAGAGAGAATACGAAGCAGGCTCCTCAGTCAGCACAAAGCCTGACATGGGGCTCAATCTCACAACTCTGAGCTCATGACCTGAGCTGAAATCAAGAGTTGGACACTCAACTGATTGAACCCAGGTTTCCAGAGAGTAAGGTATTTTTTTAAAAGAATAATAATTAAAAAGTATTTTATTTATTTATTCATGAGAGACACAGAGAGAAAGACAGAGACACAGGCAGAGGGAGAAGAATACTTACTCTGACACACTGGTCACTGCCACTTGCATAAACTAGATGGGGTTTCTTTTTAAGTTAGAACTGTTAGAATTTACTGTTGGGTTGGAGGTGACAGAATGAGAGGAATAAGAAAATAAAGATGCCTGGCCAACTGAGTTCTCCAGGTGGTACTGGAGAAGATTTGGGAGGGGTAGTTTTAGGGGTGAGGAATCCAGACTCCTATTTTGGGTGTGTTATGCTTGATAAATGCACTAGTCAACTGGGATTAGGTCTCTCCCTCTCTCATCATTCCTCCTCTTTACAAATGGGCTTCCTTTTCTGTCTTCTACTCCTCTAGTTCATGTGACTGGAGTCATGCCTTCTACAAAATGCAAGTTTCAGGGATGCCTGGGTGGCTCAGTCAGTTAAGCATCTGCCAGGATCTAAGGGTCCTGGAATCCAGCCACATGTCGGGCTCCCTGATCAGTGGGGAGTCTGCTTCTCCCTCTGCCACTCCCCCTGCTTGTGTTCTCTTTCTCTCTTTTTCAAATAAATAAATAAATAAAATCTTTTAAAAAAACCCCAAAATATGAGTTTCATATCTTTTAGTTTTACTCTGTAGACACTATTTTATATATATATAAAATATATAATATAATATTATAAATATACATATATAATATATATATAATATATATATATATATTTCATTTAGTAGAGTATTTTAGACTACTTCTCATTTCACTAGTAATATTCCTAGAGGACTCTGATCTTTGGTTGAAAAGTGCTCCACATGTGTTCCAATGATGCTTGGCCAGGTGGCAGATGAAGGAATGGACCATTTCCCTAAATACTGGAGAAGTGCTTTGTAGAAAATAATCAGAAATACTAAAAATTTTTCTGATTATTCATTATTTTATAGAATTCTGATTATCACAACTGCATATAATCCCTCTGGCAGGAGTACATATTGCTTAGCAAATATTCCTTTTGCTCTTTTACCTTTAGTGGCCCCCTTCAAACAAGGCAGGACTGTGTGGCTTTCCTTCTAACCAGTGGACTGCAGCAGCAAAAGTCCATCATGATTCTGTAGCCTCTTATCCCCTGCTGTGGTGGCTCTGCAGTTTGCCTTGTCAAAAGTGCAGCTACAAAATGGCAGAGCCTCTTTGTGGGTATCTGAGTGACTACATGCAGCACAGGCCCCTGCCAATTTGCATGGAGAAAGTATTGTGAACAGTTTGGGAGCTGAGTGTTGCCATAGTAAACCTGGCCTCTTCTTTTATTTTTTATTTTTATTTTTAAAATTAAGATTAAATTTGCTAACATAGTATAACACCCAGTGCTCATCTTATTATGTGCCCTACTTAGTGCCCGTCACTCAGTCACCCCAACCCCCCACCCATCTCCCCTTCTGCAACCCTTTGTTTCCAGAGTTAGGAGTCTCTTGTGGTTTGTCTCCCTCTCTAATTTTTCCCACTCAGTTCCTTTCCTTTCCCTTATAATCCCCTTCACTATTTCTTGTATTCCACGTATGAGTGAAATCAAATTATGATTGTCCTTCTCCAATTGACTTATTTCACTCAACATAATACCCTCCAGTTCCATCCATGTGGAAGCAAATGGTGGATATTTGTCTTTTCTGATGGCTGAATAATATTCCATTGTGTGTGTGTGTGTGTGTGTGTATCACATTTTCTTTATCCATTCACCTGTTGAAGGACATCATGGCTCCTTCCACAGTTTGGCTATTGTGGACACTGCTGCTATGAACCATTGGGATGCAGGTATCCCATCGTTTCACATCAGTATCTGGGGTAAATACTCAGTAGTGCAATTGCTGGGTTGTATGGTAGCCATATTTTTAACTTTTTGAGGAACCTCCACACAGTTTTCCAGAGTGGCTGCACCAGTTCACATTCCTACCAACACTGCAAGACGGTTCTCCTTTTTCCACATCCTCTCCAACATTTGTTGTTTCCTGTCTTATTAATTTTCCCCATTCTCACTGGTGTGAGGTGGTATCTCATTGAGGTTTTGATTTGTATTTCCCTGATGACAAGTGATGTGGAACATTTTTTCATGTGCTTGTTGGCCATGTGTAGGTCTTCTTTGGAGAAATGTCTGTTCATATTTTTTGAAATCTGGTCTTTTCTGACTAAACTGAACCTGCACATTGATTTTCATTATCTTTCTTAATCTTCCTTTCAACAATTCTTCCAAATAGGAAGCATCAATCTTTTTTTAATTAGAGAAAACTGATGTTCCAAAATGGTAAGGCATTACTTGAGAAGGCAATTCTATTTATGACTGTTTGCTATAGGTCTACCATTGTTGATTTTGCAGCCCCCAGGAATGAGTTTATTGAGAGCAGTGACTGCCATGAGTTACAAAAGGATTGGAAATTCAGAAGGTAGAGAATTGTCATTTGGACAGTAGGTAGTAGAGTCCTGGAGATACTGGAAACCATTTGGGAAGACATAAGTAGGGGAGTAGTCAAAGGAAGCATCCCTCTTTCTACTAATCTAATCTCTACTAATGGGAAATTTCACTGGGTTCATGATTTTTTCATTAACTTCCTCATAATGAGTTGGCATGTTATTCATACCATAAAAGAAAAAAAATCCTGACTGCCTTCGCATTAGTATGATTCCAAGTTATCATCTTCCACAGAGAATATAAGTTGATATCAGTGAGCACAGAGATGACAGGATAAAGAAGGAGCAATTGGGGAATTTAAGTGTGGTTGATTTGGGGTTGGGGACTCGGATATAGCAGTCAGTTCACTTAGATTATGTTAATTTGTAGCTCTGTGCTATCAGAGAGTAGCCCCAGAACCCTAGGAATTTGGAGGTGAGGTAAAGAGGGAGAAGGCAACATAAGGGGGGTAGAGGGAGTCCTCTAAGCAAACTTCACCAACCTTGTGGTTTTCACTAAACTAAACTAAACTAAACTAAACTAAACTAAACTAAACTAAACTACTAAACTAAAAACAAGCTGGTAGTTCTTCTCACCACTTCTTATATGCTACTGAAAGCTACGACTCTTTTTTTAAAAATTTAAATTCAATTTTCTAATATATAGTACAACATTAGTTTCAGATGTAATTTTTAATAATTCATCAGTTGCATATAACACCCCGTGCTCATCCCATCACGTGCCCTTCTTAATGCCTGTTACTCATTTACTGCATCCTCCTACCCATCACCCCTTCAGCAACCCTCAATTTGTTTTCCAGAGTTAAGAGTCTCTTATGGTTTTTCTTTCTCTCTCTGATTTTTTCCTTTCAGTTTTCCCTTCTTCTGTTATGGTCCTCTGCACTATTCTTGTATTCTGCATATGAGTGAAACAATATGATAATTGTCTTTCTCTGATTGGCTTATTTAACTGCGTAATACCCTCCAGTTCTATCCACGTTCACGTACATGGCAAGTATTCATCTTTTCCATTGTACATATAGACCACATCTTCTTTATTCATTCCTCTGTTGGAGGACGTCTTGGCTCCTTCCACATTTTGAAAGCCATGATTATGAGGGCAAGCACCACATGGTGTTGAAACTTATCAGAGCAAGAAAATATGGGAAGAAAACAGGTTAGGATGAATGACTCTCATGGGCATTCTTTGGGAACTATGACTTTCCTGAATGTAGCTTTTACATCTTTGTTCCTCAGGCTGTAGATCAAGGGGTTCAACAGGGGGATGACCATGGGGTAAAAGACAGACACAATCTTCTCCTCTGGGAATTGGTCTGAGTTACTTCTCTGGTACATGAAGGCAAGTGTCCCGAAGAAGAGGACAACAGTGGTGAGGTGGGAGGCATATGTGGAGATGATCTTGGCTCTCCCACCAGCAGACCTCACCCTCAGGATGGCTCTGATTATGAGCATATAGGACGCCATGATGATCATGACATTGGCAAGGAACATGAACTTGGCAAAAAGAGGATGACAATCACATTTTATGTCATGCTGTTCCAGGCAAGCTTCAGCAGGGATGGGAAGTCACAGAAGAAGTTGAACTGATTGTGGTCACAGAAGGAGAGGGTGAAGGTGCATGTGGTATGCAGGATGTCCCCTGATACCCCATAGACATAGGCTGCAGCCAAGGATCCCCTGCAGGTGCCTGGAGTCATGGCCAGGTTATATGCAATGAGTTGCTGATGGCAACAAAGTGGTCATAGACCATCACTGCCAGCAGGAAACACTCTGTGCCTGCAAAGATGGTGAAGAAAAGACCGCATAGCACATTGACCAAAGGAGATGACTATCTTGCCTGTGGCCAGTGTGTCTGTCCAGGATCTGAGGGGTGATCACTGAGGCATAGCAGGCATCCAGCAGGGCGAGATGGCTCAGGAAGAAGTACATGGGGGGGTGTGGAGTTGGACATCCACTTGGATCAGAATGATAATTCCCACATTCTCCAGAAGGGTGATGATATAGAAAATGAGAAACATCAGGAAGAGGGGAATCATCAGTTCAGGGTGATCTGTGAAGCCCACAAGGATGAACTCCATCACAGCAGTGAGATTATTATTTTTTTTTTTTTTGGGCCATAGACTTGATATAGCTAGATGGTTGGAAGAGGCAGATGGCATCAGAGATTCCAGAACTGAAGGCCTTTGCTTTCTTCAGTGTCAGATATTAGATGACAATCTCAGATATTCTCTGTTTAGAGAGAGAGAAGAAAATGTTTGCCATCTCGAGAATCTACAACTAGCAGTTACAATGGAGGGCTTTTACCTATCTCTCTGTCCCTCCTGAAATCAGTGGGTCAGTATTTCTTCAAGTGTGCTTGCTTGCTTGTCATCTTTAAGACCAGAGAATCTTAGACTGTCAAGACTGGAAGGGACCATTGTAGCATCTCTCTATTCTAGAATACCCCTGACAAATTGTTGCATAGCCCTCGGGTACACCAGGGCTACCTCAGATGGCCTCTTAGGCTGTGCTCTGCACTACTCCATGTGGGGCAGCTCATTGGCCTGTAGTGAGTGGTGCCTCCAGAGTTGTCAGATACAGGGCCTTGGGCTAATGCTTTCTGTGATGGGGACTTTGGGGGCACTCTATCTTTGGAAAGGTCTCCCTGTTGGGGAAGCCACATGGCTTCTTCCATATCTCCTACATGTTGACATATTCTACATACTGATGTTATGTTGAGTAGAATCCCTCTCTCCCAAGACAGTGTTAATGATCACTTTTATCTAATCTCATCTCCAAGTCAAACGTTTCTAGTTACTTCAGCAATTCCTTTTGAGTGTTTTCATCATCTGCTTCTGTTCTCCTGTGAACCAGGTCATCATCTGTCTCGGATTTCTTTCCCTAGGGTCTGAGAAAGAAAGCGACTCTGTGGAAACCTTTACATTTATGGAGACCTTATTCTGTGTCAGATATTTCCTTTCCACATTAACTTAGCGGTCATCCCAATAGTCCTAGAATAATCATTATGGGTTTCACTTTTGAAATGTGTTATTAGCTAAGGTTCAGAAAGTTAAAGTGGCTTGTCAAAGAATAAGTTGCAAGTGGTGAAGCCAGGATTTAAACCATGATGTCCTAACTCCAGGACATTGCTTGTTTTCCCACCCTACAATGGTCCTTCACCTTTTCCTTTAATTTTTAGCTTTCATAGGCTAGAGGTATGGGGTTTATAGTGTTTGGTAGAACCAATTTTCTATAGAAATAAGACTGATTCTTCACTTTCTGTCAGTAGAATGAATTATTTTGTCAGCTACTTATTGCTCTGGGCTCAACTCTCTGGGATAAAGCCTTTTGGGGATCAGGATGGAGGCTACTCTGTCAGGGATTCTAAGACTTCACTGAGAGGCTGATTGGTTAGGGTTAAAGAAGACTTGTTTGTGAACTATGGAGTTCTCACTGGCCATAGAACTTCCACAGAACATTTTGGGGTAATCTGTCAATTTTGATCCTTTGGGATTCCATGGCTCATAAGGCAAAAAGTGGTCCCAGGGTTTCAGACACAAAATACGAGGTCCACCAAGTTTCTAATAATTAACACCTTCAACAAGGTGTGGAAATTGATATATAGCAGATCTATTGCTTGGCAGTAGCCTGAGTATGGACGACCCTCGTTCTTTCCATTGCTTCCATCTTTTTTGGCCTGTGCTTTCTAACCTGGGTCTAGTGGACACTGAAGATGAAAGGAAGTCCTAGATTGCTGAACTAAAGGGAATTCTTGGGATTCTAAGACTAGTTTAAGCATCTTCCCTCCAGAACATTGTTATTACTGTGATATTTTTTTCTGTGCTCCAACCATCTGCTTATTTCTGTCCCTTTCTCAAAGGAGTTTCCTATCATTTCTATATTCCTTGCTTCCTTTAGCTGACCTGAACATAGTCATGGCTTATCACCCCTTAGCGTTTCATTGCTGTTAGTACTATGAGGAACATTATTTCAGGATTTCCTGGCAGAAATACTTTAAAAAGAGAGTTTTATTTACCCAGTTGTCCTTTTTTTTGGTGGGGGGGGGGCAGGGAGGGGTGACAGTCCAAAAGTCAAAAAGTTGAAAGGATATAGCCAGTCCCCATATTAACTGTCTGTTGTATCCAAAGGTACACAACAGCTTTCACACCTTCAGCTGGGCTGTGAATGGGGCTGGTATTGTGACATCTCTTTGAGACCTTTCCTTAACTCAGCTTGGAACTTTTTATCACAGACATCCTGCATTTGCACCCAAATCTATTATTTTGGTCTATGACTTAGGAGCTCCTTCTTTCATGGAAGTATTTTCCATCTTTATTTAGCCACAAAGGCTTTCTTTTTTCCTTCTTTCCACAGATGTGCAAATTTAGAGCTAAGGAACTCCTGCTTTAAGTGTGCCATGCTTAACTAGACATTCTCCGAGGACTCTTTTCTTGCTGCTCCTATCTCTGGATCCTAAGATTACAAATATGAGTTTCTCTGAGGGTCTTAATATATTACTCTGAATGCTTCAGAAAAAAATGAATGTTTCAATAATTTGAACTAAATAGCCAATGAATTCAGATTTCTGAACAATCTTATGCTTTGCAGACTTATAGCTATATCCCACTGCTTAGTAGGATGTGGACTGTCATGATTGGCCAATCACAGCACCTTTGTTCCCAGAATGGTCCATAACCTTTCAGTCCATCCCTTTGACATGCCCCATAACACTGGTGTAGCAGCTCACACAGCCTGGCAACAGACACGCATCCTGCCCTAACTGATCTTTTTCACCTAGAGGGTCACATTCACCAGGCAGCTCTCTCCTGCACAGTGATCACTACAACTAGCATCTATTCAAGCCATTGGTTGTCTTAAAGGGAAAATGATGAGAATGTTCCTTGAAACTTCGAACAACTTTTAGCTGTTGTACTGTTTCTGTGTCCATCTGAACGTGGCATTATGTCAGGTGAGCATCTGGGTGACCGGGTTCTCTTTCTCTCCAGTGTTTGGGGGTCACTGCACACATGGCTCTCAGGATGGGCTCAGTGAACCTGAGACATTGAAATGGCAGCTCACATCCTCCTCTCCACACCTGTTGAAGGCACCCACAAGCCTTCAGAGACCCCGGACCTGACAGACACACAGAACCCGGAACTGGAAAGAATGATGTGGTGATGTGGTTCTGTGATTTTCCAGCTCTGCTCCTCAGACGTCCCAGCTTTTGCAGAGCTACCAACTCAGCTTCAAGCAACGCAGCAATTCCTTGAACTCTTGTAAACAGCCAGGTGCTTCATTTTATTTTGTTTGGAAAGGGGGTTCCAATGTTAAAAAGAGACTTGACCGTACCTGGTCTACTATGTTCTCTTCTTTTGGCAGATGGGAAAATTGAAGCCCAGAGAAGAAGCAACTTTACCCAGTGTGTCAGAAAACATTCCCTCCCCAATTTATCCTGGTGGGGGCTCTACACTTAGTGTCTTATTTGGAGCCTCAGGAGAGGCCATGGAGTCATTAAAGAACAAACCAGAACTTACAAGCCAGGGTGGGGCCACAGGGATGAGAAGGTTGTTGGGAAACTCAGAGGCCAGGGGCTCCTGACTTATCACCTTCCCCCTCACTGCACTTCCCTCCTGTGATATCCATTTCCACATCATCTTCTCGAAAGCTGCTCATTACAAGTATCTTTCTTTCTGACCTCACCAGCTGAGACAGCCTCCTCAGAGGGGTCCAGGCCCATCCTTGGTTCATGCTGTAAATACTTGGTTATTCAACAGTGTGGTTGTCAGGGGAGTAATAATATCCGAATGCCGACTATTATTCATTCCCTGCACTTGGCATATGTGTTATTGCAACCCTTGGCAAGGTATATACATTCCTATGCTTGTTTTATAGAAGACAGAATTGAAGCTTCAGGAAGGTAACTCGTCCTAAAGACTGCACAGAAAAAAATTTAAATTATGTTAAAAAACTTGGAAAGCGCATTTAAGTGTCTGGAATATATTTGCTCTCCCAGCATAGTTATAAGGTTTACATTACCGCCCAGGAAAAGAGCTGTTCCTTTTGTTGTTGTGAAAGAATTCTGTGAAGCATTATTGACATTTTCTGTTTTCTTTGCAGATCCCAGGAGATTGCTGCTGTGGTGATCTGAAAATTATAGAAAATGCAATTATCTCATTGTCCCCAGGTTGGCTGTACATGTATGTTGAACCCCCCCCCCTTCAAATATGCTTCCAGTGGGTAGTAGGGCCAGACTGTTTACCCAGTTTACCCAGTGTCACTGGATGGAATCCAGAGTCCTGCAACCTACAGGTCCTCCAGGTGGCTAACTGTTTTGCCTTCTTGCTCAAACAACCCAATTAAAATCATCTTGTTTCCGAATCACTGAATTTTCTGATCTAATTGAATCCTTTGGTGGTTTTAACATCTATTTATAGACATCACCTAGGAGGATGCTTGTGTGTGAAGGTGATAATGATAAACAGAAGACAGATGCTTTTCCACATGATTCACTGTCATGGTTTACCTTACAGTGGGGACTGTGTGAGCCCAGACTTACCTGAAGATCACCAAATGAAGGGCGAGGGCTTCTGGGAGGAGGCAGCCCCCTTCAGTAAGAGCTAACACTGCGGCCCCTGTCTCTCCATCTAGGGAAGAAAACAATGAGTCTGGGGATTAAAAGGCTCAGGGCGATAAGTAGAAAACCTGAATAACACCATTTCCCATGTTCCTCAGGGAGTGAACATTGTCACCTTCATGTCATTTCTTCCAGGGCTGGGGAAAAAAAACTGAGAGAGAATCCAGACTTACATTGACACATCACAGATGAAGGAACAGGCCCAGAAGGGTTGCATGGCTCTCCAGAGCTCATGTAGCTTCTCAGCTGCCAGCTGGAGGTTGTGCGGGGTGGTGAGAAGTGATGGGAGAAGGTGGCTACAGTGGGGAGGAGACTGGGACTATGGTAGCACATTCCATCAGGCTGGCTTTCCTATAAGTCTGGTTTGTCCACTTATGTCTCCTTCCAGACCCAGTTCAAGATTCACCATTCCTGGGAAGCCTGACTGGACCATAAATACAAGTTCCTTAGCCCTCAGTGGGCCACACACTACTTCCATTTTATCTTGTGGCAAGATCTTAAGCATCAAGTGTAAGCATCTGCCTTCCAGAGTATTCTGTGGGGATAGTGTGCAGTCTTACAGTGTATGTAACTTTGAAATGGAAGAAGACCACTGTACTGGTGGAAAATCGGTAACAACAACAAAGCAGGGTGCCTTGAATCCTATTTTGTTGTTGCCAAGGAGAAGGGGAGGGCCATTTCATCCATTCATGTATACTAACAATATGGCTTAGTTAAGCATATTTTTGGACTGTGTGTATATAGACATGCACACATATATACATGTATTTATTTTCTAGTTGTTTTCTTTAATAAGATAAATGCTTATTTCTATCCTATATGGAAGAAGCCTGGAGAGAAGGCAGCTTATGGCTGGTATGGTGGCTTAAAAATGTCATCAGGGGCTTAGGCTTCTCTGTCTTTCTGCTCTGCTGCTTTCTGAGTGTGGCTTCCAGTTTCAAGTTTACTTTATGGTCCATAATGGCTATCAGGCTCCAGCCATCACATACACACTCTGGATTGGAAGAATAAAAAACTAAAGGTAAGTGTTTTGGGTTTTACGCTATTACAATGCTTTATGAACATGTATGAACCTATATCCTGGTGGGCATGGGCAAGAATTTCTTCATTGTGTATACCTAGGTCACTGAAATATCTGGGTTAGTGGTTATGTGTATCTTTGACTTTTAAAGGTTAATTCCAAAATATTTTACAAAATTTAATTTGATAATACTCCTACTAAATTAAACTAGTTTATACTAATTTTTTACATATTTGTCAATAGAGAGGTGTCATACTTAAAAATTTTTGCTTATATAGTGAGCATATTGAGTTTTTAATTTGATTTTCCTGATTACTAAAGAGAATAAGCATCTCTTCATAGATATATTGGTTATTGCGACAGTCTCCTTGTGAATTGCCTGTTTGAGCATTTGTACTACCTTTTCTTTTTCTTTTAACCCATTTATTTATTTATTTATTTATTTATTTATTTATTTATTTCATGAGAGAGAGAGAGACGGGGGGGGGCTTATGTCTCAGTCCATCCCTTATGATCAACTTCTTTTTTTTTTAATTTATTTTTTATTGGTGTTCAATTTACTAACATACAGAATAACCCCCCCGTGCCCGTCACCCATTCACTCCCACCCCCCGCCCTTCTCCCCTTCCACCACCCCTAGTTCGTTTCCTTATGACCAACTTCTCATAACATCAAGGTCCAATAGAAGGCACACGACAATATATTCAATACAAAGACAACTCTTGGTTATTCTTGAGACACAGGTAGTCCGAGAAGCAGGCTCCATGCAGGGAGTCCGATGTGGGACTCGATCCCAGGTCTCCAGGATCAGGCTCTGGGCTGAAGGTGGCGCTTAACTGCTGAGCTACCAGGGCTGCCCAACCCTTCCCCTCTTAATCACTTTTACACACACACACACACACACACACACACACACACGATAGTAGATGTGATTGCAAATCTTAAAAATATTTTCTCACATTTTGTGTCCTGATTTTTCATCTTCTTTTTTTTTTTTAATAAGCTGAAGTTTCTCTCTCTTTTTATTTATTTATATTTTTAGAGTATACTTCATGTCCAACGGGGGGGGGGGAGGGGCTTGAACTCACAACCAAGAAACCAAGAGTTGCATGCTCTACTGACTGAACCAGCCAAGCACCCTGATTTTCATCTTCTTAATCATATTTTTGATCAACAGAACCTCTTTAATGAGTACTGACACATTTAGGGATGTGATGGGATGTTACCTCTGAGATTAGGTTTCAAAAGGACTATGGTGTCTGCCTTGGGCACCTGCTCCCATGAGAGTCATGTGTGAGTTTCTCTATGGAGAGGACCATGTACCAAGGAATGGGCATACTCAGCCAACAGAGGGGTGGACTCAAGTCTTATCAACATAATGAGAGCCCTGGCCAACATCTTAATTAGTTTTGTGAGACCGTAAGCCAGCTACCAACTAATCCAACTAACCTGTGCCTGGATTCCTCACCCACAGAAACGGTGCAATAGTTTGCTGTTTCAAGCTAGCTATTTGTTTGTTTGTTTATTTATTCATTATTTTTTAAAGTAGGCTCCACATCCAATGTGGGGCTTGCACTCATGGCCCTGAGATTAAGGATTGCATGCTGTACTGACTGAGCCAGCCAGGAGCCCCTAAGGTACCAATTAACAGCAATAGACAACTAAGATAGCCTCATGAGTGATGCTTTTGAAGGCAAACATAGTTTCAATACTTTGCTTACTTCTTAGAGTTCTTATTTTCCCATGGATGTTCAGCCTTTGATTTTTTTGTGTCTTTTCACCTTTTTATTTATTCTTTTCATGTTCTTTAGGAGTGAGGTTGGTTAGAAAAACCCCAGTCCACTGTATTGCCAGAAATGAAAGTCCTATTCATGTCTATGTTCTTAATGCTTTTCATTAGATATTTATTTAACACCTACTATGAGCCAGAAGGTGCACGAAAAAGGGCAGACAGTCTTTGCTTTTATGGGGGCAACAATAAAGAACATTCTACTAGGGGCAGTGATAAAAACAAACAGATATCAAGTATTGTTAAGTGTCTTGAAGAATAAATAGCAGAGTAGAGGGGAATAGAAAGTAATAGGCAATAGGGGAGTTATTATTTCAGATATGATGGTCAGGAAAGGTTTCTCCAAAATGAGGCCACACTTCAGGAGGGACCCGAATAAAGTAAAGGAGTAGGTCTTGTAGGTTGATTATGGAGGAAGAATGATTTGTGCAGTTTCTATTTTGTAGGCCTGCAGAAGATGTTGGGAAGAAGGCATGAGTCTCTCCTGACCTCCTTCCTTTTATTAAGAGAAGTTGAATGTAAAGAACTTGGACTTACTGCCTGGTTGGTAGATCTGAGAATCAGTGTTGCTTTCATTCTGTCAAGTGAACTTGGATTTAGTGCTTGGTAGGTAGATCCGAGAATCAGTGTTGCTCTCATTCTCTCAAGTGTCAACAGAGCTGCCTTGTCTGGGACAAGCATTATATGGCTGACGCTGACCTAAATGCCCTGGTGGCATCTTAGCAGTCTCAGAGAATAGGGTCTCTTCACCCCAGCTTCGTGTGGATTCTGAATGAATCTTCATGGAACACCCTTTATGTGGAATTTCTTCCAGTTTTTGTTTTAGTGGCTTAGCCAAGAACCTGCAGGTGCATAGGCATTTGCGAAAAGTAAGATCCTCTCTTTGTTAAAGTGTTCTTTCATATTTCATCTTTTGCAGACCTCTCCATCCAACTTTGAATGTTTTTTTTTCACATGACTTCCAGTTCTGAAGGAGGAAAACCATTTTTTTCTGATTCCTGGAGAAAGAGCCTAATGAGCAAGGCTATTTTGCCTTAAATGATTCTGTATCAAAGAAGGGACAGTTGTGTATAAAATGGCATTCAAAGGTGATATAATACAATAGATAAGAATGGAATTTCTGGAACTAGATTTCCTGAGCTCAAATCTATGGTTTTTGTGGCTTCTGTGACCTTGGGAAAGTTATTTTAACTTCTCTGTATCCTAGTTTACTCATGTCTAAGTAGGGATAGTAATTGCACCTATTATAGGGTTGCTAAAGCATCATAGTATTGTTTAAATGCATATAAAACTTCTTAGAATAAGGTCTGGCATATAATAGGAGCTATCATCATTATTATTATTTCATTATTAGGAACTAGGGCAATGAGTTGCTAGATATTTTAGACAGAGACCCACTCAGATTGTCTAACAGAATGTGGGTCTATGGCTAAGATTCTTATGCTTCAGAAGGGAGGCAGGGATTTCTCAGAGATCTATGGAGAGCCCTAGAACTCAGTCTGGAACATAATTCAAGACCTGGAAGATCTAATGCAGCACAAGGGACTGGGTTATATTGCTGCCTCCTCAGCATCTGACTTTGCTCATTTTCTCTCTGGTCTGCCATTAACATGACACAGCCATTTTTTCCACTTCTAATTATAATTTGTGAGTTTCGTTTCTCAAATAACTTAATCTTTCCCCTTATTTTTCCGTTTAGACCCTTAAGAGGGAGATAACTTTATTGGTTTTGCTTAATAACCATTATATAACTCTAGAGCACGTCATGGCTCTCTATTCTGTTCATGTGTTGATGAAAGTGGGGTCAGAGGCTTATTCTAGTCTATCACTTGAAGGGCAAGGGCAAATGCTAGAACAGTGGTTACCTAAACAAAGAGCTCTAGGTGAGGAAGTTTCTTCTATAATGAGAATATGATAGAAGTACACAGGATACTGAGACCCAGTCTTTTCTTTCTTTAAGGGGTGAATATAATCAGTGTGCATGAATACAGATCTGCTATAACATGCTGAAGAACTCCTCTTCATTAGAGTTCTACAAGTATGGAATTTTTTGAACCTAATGACTAAGCTTGAATTAGTTCCCAAAGGGGATTTTAGTCTTGGAGCCTAAACATCAAACACAGTATGTCTTAAGGAAGCAAGAAAACTACTATGGCTGCCCCTCAGTGCACTGGGAAGCAGGGAATGGAACTTGTCAGGACTCTTTTTTTGGTCTATTATTGCCATTCTCTTTGAATAACTGCTTCATTTAAAAAATCTATCTTGACTTCTCCACCTTGGTCAGCCTGGACTCTTGTTCTGAATCTCTTTCACATGTTCAGTTTCATAATGCCCAGGGAAAAATTTTTATTAAACCTACACTGGGTCAGGTGCTCATTTTTTCCCCTTTTTAAAAAAGATTTTATTTATTTATTCATGAAAGACACACAAGAGGCAGAGACATAGGCTGAGACAGAAGCAGGCTCTCTATAGGGAGCCTGATGTGGGACTCAATCCCAAGACCCCAGGATCACAACCTAAGCCAAAAGCAGACACTCAACCACTGAGCCACCCAGGTGCCCCAGGTGCTCATTTCTGAACCAATCAACTGTAGGTGGGGTGGTGGGCCATTATAATACAATGGTTCCCATATGGGGGGTCATGGAAGACCAACTTCTCATTAACATCAAGGTCTAAGAGAAGGCACATGACAATATATTCAATACAAAGACATCTCTTGGTTATTCTTGACCATGTGGGATGCAGATAAATGTACCCCCACCTCAGCTAGACACCCATGTTTGTTTTATTTCTTGGATGAAAAGGTTTGAGTTATTCATCTTCTGCAGTTCACTGACTTTCACTATCACTTGTTCAAGATCTGTTTCATTTTTATTAATGGCAATGGAATTGTAGCAAGGTCTAAGGTGAAAGTGAGGGAGAGGGGAAGGAAGAGAACAATCTGTGACCTTGGGGAACTTATTTTAACTTCTCTGTATC
This sequence comes from Canis lupus familiaris, assembly GCF_011100685.1. Lineage (NCBI taxonomy): Eukaryota > Metazoa > Chordata > Mammalia > Carnivora > Canidae > Canis > Canis lupus. The sequence continues at coordinate 38,701,564 of NC_049239.1, read as the reverse complement.
CTAGTTTACTCATGTCTAAGTGAGGATAGTAATTGCACCTATCATAGGGTTGCTAAAGCATCATAGTGTTGTTTAAATGCATATAAAACTTCTTAGAATGGTATCTGGCATATAATAGGAGCTTTCATCATTATTATTATTTCATTATTAGGAGCTAGGGCAATGAGTCAATATGTCAATCCATATTGAGCAATGGATTTGTGCTAGGAGATTAAAAAAAGTTTTATTTTTTAAAAAAAGTTTATTTTTTTAAAGTTTTATTTATTTAGAGTGAGAGAGTAGGGTTGGGAAAGTGATGAAGGGCAGAGGGAGAGGGAGTGGGGCAATCTCCAGCAGACTCCCTGATAAGCATAAAGCCCCACCCAGGGCTCAAGCTCATGGCACTTAGACCATGACCTGAGCTGAAATCAAGAGTTGGACACTTAACTTACTGAGCCATCAGACACCCTTGTGCTAGGAGATTTCTTATTCATTGCCTCATTTACTTATTTCAAGCCCAACGTTGGCTGGAACTTACAACCCTCAGGTCAAGAGTTGCATGTTCTTCTGACCAAAATAGCCATGTGCCCCTCATCTTATTTATTTATTTTTTTATAATATGCTCTTGAATTAGGAGTTGTTGTATTTATTTTAGACCTGACAAAAATTAGAATCTGAGGAATGAAGCCATTTACCATAGATTTCACAGCAAATTAGTGGTAGAATTAATATTTGGATATAAACTTGAGTCTGAAAGCCATGCCCTACCACTGCCTGCTCTGAACAAAGGTACTCTGAGCAAAAGGATTATGAAAAAGCATTTTCTTAACTGCAAAATGGAAATCTTCTATTCAACCCTGTCTTCCTTATTTGCCTTACAGAGTTTGCCATGAGGCTCAAATGAGTCCAGGCATGTGCCATAAAAATCTGTTCAAAAGCAATTCTCAAGAGCTTATCTGTTCCAGATCTGAACTTGGAGTGTGTTCTGCAATGAGCAAAGAAGACTCTGCCCTGAAGTGTTTGCTGTGTCATGCAGGAGTTAGTTACTTTCTCCTCTCCTCAGACTTTCTGCTGGAAGGTCTTTGTTTTCTGACTTTGCTGTTCCTGGGAATGGGATACTTGATAGGGATTGTTCACAAAGCAGGCAATGTGACAAGGGAAAAATGCAATGCATTTTGTCCATCAGGAACCAGGGAGTTTTCAGCTGAGGAGCCAGAGGTAAGGTGGCTTAGTTCATCTTGGAGGTATGAGAAGGAATAACAGAGCCAGGGAGCCATCAAGTGGTAAGGCAGTTTGCAAATTTCATCGTTGTGGCATGAGTAAGAAGGAAAGCTGCCTTAGAGGGTGTCTCAAGACTAGAATGGTGAAGAGGAAGGCCTGTTCTCAAACACTTCCCTTCCCTTGGCCATTTGGAGACTTGGTTTTGTCTTATACAGCACTCCTTGCTTACTGAGGTTATCAGTTATTCGTGTATTTAAAGAAAAAAAGACTATTTAGCATTGATCACTAGAATCCCTTACATGGAATCTTTGACACAGAAAAATACAAATATTAATGGAAGCAAAAAATGAGAAGGTAAAATGGAAGCCTAAGCATGGCTTCAAAGATGCAGGGTGGGATGAGATAAACTCAAGACCCCCTGGGCCTCTGAAATTCTGTAAGTTACGATATCAAAGAGTATCATAAGATTGTTGTGTGGTAAGGAATGGACTGGAGGCGGGAGAAGGAGAGGAGAAAAAAGCATCATGGGACTGCTGGAAATGAATTTTATCATATTTGCAGTTTTTCTTGTGTGCCTGTTGATACCAATCTACCTTCTCTTTAATTTGCATATAATGTTGGGACCTATTAGGATCTATTGATATGGGAAGAAAATGGACCAAGAGGAGAGGTCCTGTCACTCATATCTACACACTCTGGGACACCTGGAATCTACTAGTGACCTTTCTGAAGGCTGCTTTCACATCTTTGTTTCTTAGGCTATAGATCAGAGGGTTTAGCATGGGAATGACCACAGTGTAGAAGACAGACACGACCTTGTCTTCCTCCAGGGACGTGTTGGAGCTACTCCGCAGATACATGAAGATGAGAGTCCCAAAGAAAAGGGTCACAGCAGTGAGGTGGGAGGCACATGTGGAGAAAGTCTTGACCTTGCCACCTGGAGACTTCACCTTCAGAATGGCCTTGATGATGAGCAGATAGGATATCAGAATGACCAAGGCATTGGCCAAGATCACAAAGTTGCCAAAGAAGACAATGACAATCTCCGTGCTTGTTGTGTCACTGCAGGCTAGCTTCAACAGGGGTGGGACATCACAGAAGAAGAAGTTGATCTGATTGTAGGTCACAGAAGGAGAGGGTGAAGGTGCATGTGGTACGCAAGGATGGCTCCTGACACCCCACAGACGTAAGGCTCCAACCACCAAACCCCAGCAGATTCTGGGATTCATGACCACAGTGTAGAGCAGTGGGTTGCTAATAGCGACACAGCGGTCATAGGCCATCACTGCCAGCAGGAAACACTCTGTGCCTGCACAGATGGTGAAGAAAAAGAACTGCGTAGCACACTGGCCAAAGGAGATGACTGTCTTGCCTGTGGCCAGTGTGTCCAGGATCTGAGGGGTGATCACTGAGGCATAGCAGGCATCCAGCAGGGCGAGATGGCTCAGGAAGAAGTACATGGGGGTGTGGAGTTGGACATCCACTTGGATCAGAATGATCATTCCCACGTTCCCCAGAAGGGTGACAATATAGAAAATGAGAAACATCAGGAAGAGGGTAATCTCCCACATGTGGTAGTCCGTAAAGCCCATGAGAATGAACTCTGCTACTGTGGTGAGATTATTCTTGGCCATGAATTCAATTTGTACAATTGATCTGAAGATGAGAAGTAACAACAGGAACAACAAAATCCCAGACGTGAAGGACAGATTCTTTCTCCCTATGGTGGAAATTAGCTTTATATTCCTGGGCCAATTTATAGAGCTTGCTTTTGAGAAATTCTGTACCTGGCTGATTCTCCTTGAGCATCAATGTTCTTCCACATTTTTCGGAACCGAGCCCTGAGCTGGTGTTTCTGATTCCAATTAATTCTGGTTTGTATTTGGAAATTTCTGTGAAGACGAGAGGTATACAGACTCAGATTTGGGAAGAAACTGATCAGCATGTGTTCTAGTCCCCATGGGATTCTGAAGTGTCCTCTATTGCATACCGTCTGCCTGATGATCTGGATAGCGTATCAGCCTCCATCTGTGGACAGTTCTAGCTGCTAATTCTTGTTTTGGATCTGTAAGTCTCTCTCTCTCTCTTTATCTTCCACACATGGGTTTCAGTTCTACTCCTTCCAGACCCTCACAGCAAATTTAATTCTTCCTCTCATGAAAGGCTTCCAGAAGTTGGAAGATGATGAATCTGCTCTTTATGTTGACAGGTCCCTCATATTACCCACTGATGTGGTTTTTAAAATTATCGGAGAAGGACAAACATTATATGGTCTCATTCATTTGGGGAATATAAATAATAGTGAAAGGGAATAGAGGGGAAGGGAGAAGAAATGGGTAGGAAATATCAGAAAGGGAGACAGAACGTGGAAGACTCCTAACTCTGGGAAACGAACTAGGGGTGGTGGAAGGGGAGGAGGGTGAGGGATGGGGGTGACTGGTTGGCGGGCACTGAGTGGGAGCACTTGACGGGATGAGCACTGGGTGTTATTCTGTATGTTGGCAAATTGAACACCAATAAAAATAAATTTATTATTAAAAAAATAAAATTATATAATTATTAGTGTGTGGTCAAAAGCCTTTTAGATGGCATTAAAAAGATGCAGTTTAAGAGTAAAAACTTGTAACTGGCAGATAAGAGTTCTGGAGATCAAATGGGCAGCATAGTGATTATAGTCAACAATATTGTATTATAAATATTGTATCATAGTCAACAACACTGTTGTTGCTAAAACACTAGTTCTTAATTATCCTCACCACAAAGAGGACTCAATAACTGTGGGAGGTGATAGAGGTGCTAGTTAACACTATATATATATTGCAATGTATAAATGTTTCAAACTGACATTGTAAGCTTAAACTTATATAATATTATAAGTCAGTTATAGCTCAGTAATAATAATGAAAAATAGCTAAAATCTTTCTTTCCACTTTAATTTTTACCATTTTACTTATTATGTCTTTAAAGTTTACTTATTTATTTTTATTTTAAGTAATCTCTACACCCAGTGTGGGGCTTGAACTCATGACCTTGAGATCAAGAGTCTCATGCTCTTCTGACTGAGCCAGCCAGGAACCTTTAATCTTTACCATTTGAATCTTGGGAGCTTCCTCCAGCTCAAATAAGAGGTCACTAATAAAGGAGAAACACTAATGTATCATATAAAACATGGTTTCTGGAAGTTGTTTCCCCAACCTGACTCCAGCAGCTAGGACTGGGGATGAGTCAAGTTCCATGGTTGTCACCTCTAGGGCAGACACCAAGTAGCTGAGTCTCCTTTAAAATTCACTTCCCCTCCTTGGGCTTTATTTTCTGTTCGACAAAATGGTAGGGCTAGGTTGTATGATCATTAAAATTCTTTTGTCTCTCACAAACCATGATTTGTAGTCTAGGTATATGGGTTAAATGAGGCTTTTGAAAGGACTTTCCTAATATCTATGCTAGAACATACATACTCTTTAGCTAAAAATTACTGAGTAAATAAAATATGTAGGCACTATTTTAAGTGATTTGTTACTTATGGATCTTAGGTCTGAAATTGAGTTCATCATACTTGCCAGTTCCAGATAAGTCATCATTACTGATCAAGGCAAGGCTCTTTTTTACTTTATTAATTTTCCTTCCTTCTCTCTCCATACCCAATCCTTCCCTTGCTTCTCATAGGTAACCAATCTAGTGTATGCAAAATATATATCCTCCCGTGTTTATCCTTTCATGTTGATTTAAAAATATGTGTGCCTTTAAAAAATACAGTGATTTTGATGTGGTTTAAAATTTACATACCTGGTCTTGTGATACAAATCCTTTTTCCCCCCACATGCACTACATTTTTGTGATTTGTCCATGTCATGTAGGTAAATCTAATTTGTTCTTTCTGGTTTTGCTATGGTCTTCCTTGGTATGCTTACAGCACATTTACTTATCCATTCCACCAAAGATGTTGAGGCTTGGCAAAAATTATCTTACAGTATCCTAGAAACAGCCCTTTGAGGGCTGTTATCTTATCTATTTTTTTTCTATTTATTTTTTAATGTTTTTTTTTAAAACTGGTAAGGAATTTGAACTACTGGGAGATGAATTTGTTTAAGGTGACCCAGTTTAATAAATGAAAGAGCTGGGTTCTGAACGATAATGGTTTGATGGCAAATTCTGTGCTTTTTGCGATGAATTTGTTTTGCTGCCTTTCTACATTTAATCGCATCTCTATGATTACTGAAATTAAAGGAATCTTCCTGCATTTCTTTGGGTAATCAGATCCTTCCTGTTTTCAGATCATGAAAAAGCTTGCCCGATTTCAACATCTTTCTCACCCTCTAATTCTGAAGCTGTCATAGACCATTTTGTCTATCTCATGGGAAGATCCTGGAGTTTCCTCTGAGACAAGACTGTTCAATGCGCATGGGCCAGGAAGTAGGTGGCCCAGATCACTGGAGTAAAGATGCAGCCATGCCGGCTTTGTGCCACATGCATGCTAAGCCCATCTCATACTTTGACTCTAATCTTTCCAGCAGCTCCAAAAGTTGGGTATAGCCATGACTATTGTATGGATAAGTAAAGTGAGGTTCAGAGATGTTAAGGAGGTTGCCTAACTTACCAGACATCTAGGAAGCAACATATGAATCTGAGACCTTCTAACTTCAAATTCTGTGGTCTTTGCTTCATATTATGCTGTCCTCTTAGGGGAAGGAAATTACTTTTTCTGCAGACTCAAGTATCAACTTTTAAAATCATGGTACTTCTAAGACTATTGGATAAATACTCAACTCCCATAGAGAAAGAAGATTAAGTTTGATTTTGGAGTTTTTTGGTGGTCCATGTCTTTTCTTCTTCTTCTTTCCTTTTGGGTTAAGATAGGCTTAGTTGGACCCAATCTCTCCTTTAGTATGTTCTTGAAGAAACTGCTTAACCAATCCCAATTTGCTTAGTAACAAAATGGGACTATAATAATGAGTTTTTGAAAAGTTAGAATGGATTTTCCCCTAATGTAGAGTCTACTTTTTTTCCAGAGAGGCAATTTCCAGTATACTTTCCAGGAAGAAGAATTTCAGGACCAGCTGGTTCCACCCAGTTTTGTATGATCTTATGTGGGAAGGAGAATCCAAGCATCTTGGATTGGGCCAGCGTAGAGGGTGGCTACTGACTTCTTGAACCCAGAATGGCTTCTAAGAGAGGAAAACCAAGGTTTTTGGCCAGCAGACATTTGAGGAAGGCTTAGGGACACTTATTGACATTATAACTTGTATATATATATATATATATATATATATATATATATATATATATACTTATAATATGCTTTGATTAAAATATGTAGGGTAGACAAATATGAGATCTCTGGAGGGAATGAGGAAAGAGAGATGGTCTTACCTAGGAGGAAGACTTCAGAGAAGAGATGGCTACTAAATCTTTGCTTAGTTTCACTTGGAATCTTCTCCAGAATTATTCTTTGTCTTTCTTGCAAAGGTTGCATCCTTTGGGGACAATGAAGGTGCTACACAAGTTAACTTTCCTCACCTTACAAGGATTGGTCTAAAAATATTATTGTCAATATTTACTGAGCTCTTGCCCTGAGTCAGATAGCATGCTAAGCACTGTAAAGGCTTTATTTCATTCCAACCTGATCTCATTAGAAGAGAATATTTATCTTTATTTTACAGTAGAGGAAACTGAAGTTTCCAAACATTAAGTATTTTGCTGGTGGTTTCACAGCTAGAAAAAGAAGATGTTTAGATTTTTAAAAAAGATTTTATTTATTCATGAGAGGCACAGAGAGAGGCGGAGACATAGGCAGGGGGAGAAGCAGACTCCCAGCAGGGAACCCAATGTGGGACTTGATCCCAGGACCCCAGGATCATGACCTGAGCTGAAGGCAGACCCTCAACCACTGGAGGTGCCCCAGAGGTTTAGATCTTAACCCTGGTCTCCCTGAGCACCAAATTGGGGTGCTGTACCACTGTAGTACCCTTCTTTTCCTAATCTTGGTAGCCATTTTTGAGCATCTTCTCCGTGCCAATCAGAATGTTAAACATCCTGCATACATTATGTCATATAATTCTCACAATGATCTGTGATAGAGGTATTATTTTGTTCCGAAGGAAACTAAAACTTGAAGAGTTAAGTAACTTGTCCAAGGTCACATGACTAGTCAGTGGAAGAACCCAGATTCTTTTTGTTTTTTAAAGTAATCTACACCCAACATGGGCTTAAACTCACAACACCAAAATCTGAGTCACACATTCTGTGATTAAGCTCACCAGGCACCCTGAGAAAGCCCAGATTCTAATCCAGGTCTGTCTTATTCCAAAACCAAAGCTCTAGTATGTATGATTAATCCCACCATCAACATAATCACAGGTAGTACAGTAATTTATAGTGAAGTCTTGGATCTAAGCTTTGCGGTCTAGTATCCCGCCCCCGCCCCATGAAACTGTTTATATTGTCTTTCTAAAAAAGTTTTTATTTAAGTTCCAGTTGGTTAGCATACAATGTAATATTATTTTCAGATGGACAACAGTCATTTCACACTTTCACAAAATGCCTGATGCTCCTCACCATAAGTGCTCTCCTAAATCTCCATCACCTATTTAACCCATTCCCGCATCCACCTCCCCTCTGGTTACCCCTAGTCTGTTCCCCATAGTTGAGAGTCTGTTTCTTGGTTTCCCCTCTTTCTTTTCTTCCTCTATGATAAAGAAGATGCGGTACACATATGCAATGGAATACTACTCAGCCATAAAAAAGTATGAAATCTTGCCATTTGCAATGACATGGATGGAGCTAGAGTGTATTATGCTAAGTGAAATAAGTCAGTCAGAGAAAGACAAATACCATATGATTTTACTCATATGTGGAATATATTTTCTAAAATTTATCTAGTGATACATAAACCCAAAGAGATTATAGCTATAGGTTTCTAAAACAACAACAAAAACCACCAAAAACCAAAAACCAAAAAAAAACCCAATCTTTTGTATTTCATACAAGAGCTGAAATCCCAGTCTGAACATAGTCCCATCAGATGACAGGTTCCCATGACAATGGCCAGATTCTCTGTCCAGTTTTACCTTCCTTAGCTTGTGTGCAAGCTTACTTACTTCAGAGATAGTATCTTCAACATTACCAAGGTCATAATTACACCTTAATTACCTGGTGGGATACTCCAGTTGGAATCATCTTTGATTTGGAATTGAACTAATCTAGTTCACTTAAGCATTCTGTAGTAGGCAGCTGAGATTGCTCAGATAGATGAATGTAGCTGACAGATTCTAGGTTTCTTCTTACTAAGCAAACCAGCGAGATATTTAAAATGCTTTGGGGATGGTTTTGGGGGAAGGACGCAGTGCACACAAAGGTTGTCCTGAATCATGTGTCAGCACCTGGGACAGCCTCGGGGCTCCCAGGAACAGCTAGCCTTGTCAGGGAGAACACACTTGAGCTCATTATCTCATCTCCCCACACATTAAAAACAAATCTTGTGGGATTTCATCGAGACTCCGCGCTCATGTTAGTCTCAAAGCTCATTTGCAGATGCTGTAGGGAATGAAACTGGTTTCTCTTTGCTCTTCCCTCAGTGTCCTGCTGTCCCAGTCAGTTAGTGGTGGTGCCAGGACTGGAATTCTGAGGACTCCTGGTGAAGTCCTCTTTACACTGTGCCCACCCTTAGACCTTATGTCAAGTCTCATCTCAGGGGCTGGAAGTGAGCTGCACTGTCCACTCAGGATTTCATTAGGAAGGGTGGATTACTGATTCAGGGAGGCATGAGGCTAATGCCTCAATGAGGCTAATGAAGTCTAAACATGCTTCATTTGAATCTATACCATGAGTAGCTTGTTTGTTCGCCTTCCTTAAACATCCATTTCTGGAGTTTCTGTGGGAAACATTCTCTGGCTATTCCAGCTCTCCCTGGTCACTGACTCCCATTCTCCGTGTGTTAGAACTGAAGGCTTTGGCATTTGATTCTAGTTGTGTTACATTGTTAATGGCTATTACTTGGTGGTTAGTCTTATTGCCTAGCTCGACTGTAGAATCCATCTTGTTCCTCCCATTAATGTGTGTTCTGCTTCAGGAAAATCACTCCCATGCCCTGTATACATTTGTCCACTCATTAATATAGGATCGGAACTCTATCAGCAGGGTCTGAGAGAGGCCATGTGCTCCATTCACTCCAAGTAACATGGCAGGGATAAAAGCCCTTGATAATTAGCAAGCGTTCAGCTGAGCCAGGGTGGTTCTTGTCATTGCAGATGACAGATGGAGCAAGAATATATTACAGAGAAGGAAGGCAGCCACAGACCAGGACTTCTGGCAGTGCAGGGAATTCCATCTTCCAGTGCATTTTTGGACAATATTTATTATCATTTCCTGTAATTAAATACCTATTGAAATATCTGCGTGGTAAGAGGATGTGCCTCATATTGTGTTTCCTGTAGACAACAGAGTGGCCATTGGGACAAGATAGAGAAAAAGGAGGGAGAATATGCCAGTAATGATAACATTCCACTAAACATGCCCTGAGGAACTTGGAGAGGTGGGTGATTCCACAGTATTTATCACCTTCTTCTCCTGGCGACAGGTTGGAAAGATCTGGAGTGCTTTGATATATTATACAATTATTTTTGTTGTTGTTCTTGTTCATATCAAGCCTAGGACTTTTGCTTTGACTTGGAAGAGATGTCTCTTAGGTTTGTTTCCTTAAAAAAAAGAAAGATGTGAGATAAGAGTTTGGGGGCCAGTGCGTCACTGAGGGAGCAATCATAGAAGAGATCTGTAAAGGAGTGAAGGAAGCAGAAACTAGCAGAGCAGAGATAGAGTTTTAGTTGGAGTCTAGCCTGATCCTTAGGGCCACTCTGGAGTGTGAATTACACCCTGACTCAGTTCTGCCTCAAGGCAAGGGATTTGGTCTTTTGGAGTCCATCCTGACTGCTCACGGACCATGGGCTGCCCCACAGAGTGGAAGTGTGACCCCCTTTGGGGAGGTGGATCCCTTGGCTGAGGGCACTGCTCCAGAGAAGGCTATAGCTGTGAGCTCTTAGCTGCCAACACTCACAGGAGCTGCAGGTGGCCGTGCTGATCTGGAAACTGGGATACTCAGGGATGCTCTCTGTTCCTGATAGACTTTTCTCTTTACCATGTGAAGTAGAGACAGCTCAAGGCGGGCAATAAGAAAGATGCTTCAGTGCAATCCCTATCACAATTTCAGTGGTATTTTAAAAAAAGATTTTATTTTATCTGAGAGGGAGGGAGAGAGATAGAGAGAGAGAGGGAGAGAGAGAGAACAAGCAGGGGGAGGGACAGAGGGAGAGGGAGAAGCAGACTCCCCACTGAGCAGGCAGCCGGATGTCGGGCTGGATCCCAGGACCCTGAGATCATGACCTGAGCCAAAGGTAGATGCTTAACTGACGGACCCACCCAGGTGCCCCTCCAGTGGTATTTTTTTCATAGAAACAAAATAGACAATCCTAAAATTCACCCTGGAACCGCCAAAGGCTCTGAATAGCCAAAGCAATCCTGAGAAAGAACAGAAGCTGGCTGCAACACACTCCCTGGTTTCGGACTCTACTACAGAGCTATCGTAATCAAGACAAGATAGTACTGGCACAAAATTTCATTATATAAAGCAATGGAATAGACTAGAAAGTAACACTTATTTATTTACTTTTATTTTCAGATTTTATTTATTCATGAGAGCGCAGAGAGAGGCAGAGACATAGGCAGAGGGAGAGGAAGGCTCCTTACAGGGAGCCTGATGTGGGACTCGATCCCTGAACTGGGATCATGCTCTAAGCCAAAGGCAGATGCTCAACTTCTGAGCCACCCAGAGGTCCCAGGATTATTTATTTATTTTTCAAAATATAGTTGACACACAATGTGACATTAGTTTCAGGGGTACGACACAGTGATGGGATGAGTCTATACTTCATGCTATGCTCACCCGCAATCATAAATACCAGCTGTCACCATACAGTGTTGTTGCACCATGACAGATTACATTCTCTATGCTATACAAGCAAGGCTTCTTAAGATTCCACATGTAAGGGTGTCACACAGTATTTGTCTTTCTCCACCTGACTTATCTTACTTAGGATAATGCCCTCAACCTCCATCCGTGTTGTCACAAATAGCAGGATTTCCTTCCTTATTATGGCCAAGTAATGTTCCATTGTGTATATAGCATTTTTTTTTGGCCTGTCTCTAATCCATATTTCTCAGAATTTGGAGCAACTGTTTAAAACCTACATCAATTCTATAATTTCCCTATATTAAAATCATTCACTGATGTCTCATTGCACTTAAAAAAAAACCCTAATTTCCTATTCTGGCCTGTGAGATCTTTTTTTTTTTTTTTTAAAGATTTGTTTATTTATTCATGAGAGACACAGAAAGAGGCAGAGACATAGGCAGAGGGAGAAGCAGGCTCCCCATAGGGAGCCAATGTGGGACTTGATTCCAGGACCCAGGGATCATGCCTTGAGTGGAAGGCAAGAAACTCAACTGCTGAGTCACCCAGGCATCCCTGGCCTGTGAGATCTTATGTAATCTACCCTCTGTGTACCTCCCTTCTTCATCGCCTACTGCCCTCTGTCTAATACTTGAAATCCCAACTTATCTCTGCCCCAGGCTCTTTGCACTTGCTGTTCCCTCTGTCTGAAATGCTCTTCAAACAAAAAGATGCTCTTGTGTGTTCTTTTCATGCTGGTCCTAGTGTCAATGCCATGTCAGAGACCATTTCTGACTTCGAGTCCCCCTTCTCTGCCACTATCCCAGCCTATCACATCATCTTGTGTTTGTTGATAACCCTATTTTCTGTCTCTGCCTATTAGAATGTAAGCCCCAGGAAGGCAGAAGAATTTAATCTATTTTGTTCACAGCTATATGACCAGTACCTAGAACACTTCTGGGTACACATTAGGTGCTCAAATATTTGTCAAATAAAAGGAGACATCCTTAATGTTTCTATTATTCAGTCAGAAAAGTCAAACGCTTCATTGGAAGAATGAGCAACGTATACGAATGCTAAATTTGCAAAAGAAGAAATAAATATCTAAACATTTGAAAAATGTTTAACATCACAATAAATTAAAAAAAAAATTACACTTTATGTAGCCCAGAGCTACCCTTTTGCTTTCATAATCACCAAATAGATAAAGAAGACCAAGATCAAGGTCATACCCAGCGAGGTGCTGGGCAACAGGCTCCTCAGACACTGTGGAGTTCTGGAAAGCATCTTACAATCAGTTTTATTAATTTGTATAAAGACCCTCACAAATGAAAATGCCTTTCTTCCCATCAGTCTGCTTCTAGGAAGTTACCTCACAGAAATATTCCTTAATATCTACTCAGGTCTGTAGTCATTACTGTTATTTTATAATAAAAATTTGAAAATATCAAAGCGACCAAATCATTTAGGTGTAATAGGATATTTTGGATGTGAGGAGCTGGGGCTCAAACACGAACATCTCCCAGTACATGTTTGCTCGGATGCGGTGCATGGGGTGAAGCTGAGAAGGGCCACAGATGAACATGGCAATCCCCATGGAGGTTTAGGAATGTAAAGTATCCTTGGGGGCCTGGGTTGGGGTGGTCTTGTGCAGAATTAGCCCTAAAGGAATGAGGGTGTGTGTGTGGGTCTTCCTGGTGGGCGGGGCCACATTGTTGGTGGTGGGTGTACAAGTAGCTGATGCGGGAGATGTACTCATCCAGTTCTGTTGGTGCATGAGGCTGGAAGGTGGAATATTTCAAGATGTAGCACTTCGGGGCAGAAGCTGACACACTGTGGTACCACATGTACTGTGGCCAGGCTTGGACTGCAACACGATGGTTCAGCACGAGGGTGTCTCTGTGGAACGGGAGAGGTTCTGGGAAATATCGAGTTGGGGGGAGTATGAATCAAATGTGACCTCATGCGACCACCAGGGTGGAAAGCACTCAGGGTATAATGCTGAGTGGACACCAGTGTTGGAGGAATGTTTAAATTTTTAAAATTTTCCCCACGTGAAGATAACAAATACCGTATATATTTTTTTAAATATGCACAGAAACTTTTATTTATATTGGAAGTCCAAAATAATGAACCGACAACTATTGGAGTTCAGCAAGGTTTCTAAGTGACAGGACCTGCATAAATGATTATCAACAGACTTCTCTACGTGAGCAGTGATCGATACAACAATGCAAGGGGAACCGAAAGGCCTGAGGGAGGAACGGAGTGACTAGAAGGGAGGTGTTATGTCTCCTGGGTGGTACAGGCTTAGCGTTGCAAGTGCGTGTGTCCTATGTACAGCAACAAGAAATACCACACAGCTTTATTAAATTAATGCTACTAAATTGTATCAAAGTGTCTCAATTCCCTTTTGGTCAAGATTAATGCTATTCAAATGATATATATATATATATAATATACTTCCATTCCTCATGGGTCTCTCCTCTACCCAAGGGTTTTGAGGATTTCCACATACAATAAAATTTGGGGACATCTTTTGCCTTCAGGTTATCATGGCTACCTTTGAGATTGTTCAAGTGCATGTGGTACATCAGACATGGACCATCTCGCTACCCCTGTGGCAAGTTTGGGAGTTAGTTTTTTTCTTCCTGTGATTGTTCAGACATTTAGGGTATAGAGTCTCGGGGCTTCATGTTCAATGGTGCCAACATCATGAGCAGCCCATTGAAAGGCCCCACCACTTCCCACGGGGTTGGTGTCCACACCACAGATCCCTCCCACCTGAGTAGCTTTAGTACAGTTACATTTTCTCTCCTTAACTCCTCTCAGTGGAACAGTATATATAGAAATAGTGTAAAATATGTGTAAATTTCTCTAGAAAAAATTTCTGGAAGGATATTCCTAGTACCAGACTCTGTCCTGTGTGTCTTCTGTGTATCACCTGTAATCTCTGGGTCCATCTCAGGACTCAACTCACTTAAATCCCCAGCACAGAGGAGGATTTGAAACTACCCAGGCTACTGCCAGAGCTTATGAGCTAAATAACTATGTTCTAGGATCTTTCCCTCTAACTGTTAACAGTGCCTATTAGAGTAGTTTGGTGATAAGGATTACATTTCTTCATTTATACTTTTTTTGACCTTGGCCAAAGTTTCTGTCCTGAACAGTTGTATTTATAATCAGCCAGCTGATACCAGGGAGTACAGGATAGTGGTTAAGAACGAGGTGCGTGGAGTCAGCCCTCCCCTGGTTCTGATCCCACCTGTGTGATCATGGGTGGTCATCGCACCTCTCTGAGCCTCTGCATCCTCACCAGGAGAGGTGATGTCTACCTCAGGGGGTCATTGTCGGGAGCCCACCATGAGTTACCTTAGATAAAACTGGTGTGGTGTGCTGGGCATGGCCCAAAGGCCTGTATGTATTGACCACTAATCTTAGTTGAGTAAAGGGGTCCGCAGGCTGATGGGACTCCACGTAATCACTTATTTCATCGCTGAGCCCTCACAATGAGATTGGCCTGAAGGAGTCATGCTGAGGACAACCCCTCAGAGAATGGAATGCAGTGGGATCTCTCTGTTCCCCCAACCCCTAAATGAGATTTAATTATGGCAGGAGCTGTCAGACAGGACAAAGTGTGAATGGGGAGGAATTGAGACAGCTAACTTTGCAGGAACTCTTTTCTGAAGGTTTCTCATCTCTGGAGATCAGAGAAGCCTAATTAGCAGCTCAGGGCCTGATTAGAGAAGCCCCATCAGTGAAAAGCGCCCCTGCCCCGGTCTAATTGCCTTCCTGGAATGCCCAGGACAGGGCAGAGATGCAGGCACCTATTAATAGGTGTACTTGTGGATGCTGGGGCTTGAAAGTGACAGGTGCTGAACATGCTTATTCCTCTGGCCCCCCAAAGCCCCACTTAGACACCACATTCTGCTCTGCCCCTCACCTCACCCCTGGCCCCGTTTTCTGGATTGGTCCCACTGGAGGTGAGTGTGAACAATGGCAGATCCCAGAGAAAAGGAACTGCAGTCCAGATGCAAAGTGAACTTGACAATATGAATCTTGGTTTCCTCTCACGTAAAACAAGTGTATCTCTTTTTCTTCTTAAGAGAATAGAGCCAAAGCTAGTACTCACTGGGGAGCCCAGTGTGCTCGGAGTTACTAGTCGCTTCCCCCTTGCAGTGACCCATGACACTTAGCCTTTGGGGTTTTAGTTTCTTCATCTATAACATGGGACTTATGATGATGCCTCTCACACCTGCTTCAGAGGATTGTTTTCAGAATAAGAATATACAAGGTAGGTGAGACCCCATGGAAAATGAAGACAACAAAGTAAGTATCAAGAGCAAACAGCTACCTTATTGAATCTTTGAGAAGCTTGGAACTCTCTGGCACGCATGTGGAATGTGATAGTACTGGCATTACAGCAAGAGCTGTTAGCTGTAAGTGGGCTCTAAAACAGAGTGATCCCCTTGGTGGGAGATTTATTTATTAATTTATTTTAAAGATTTACTTATTTGTTTATTCATGAGAGACACAGAAAGAGAGACAGAGATATAGGCAGAGGGAAAAGCAGGTTCCCCACGGGGAGCCTGATGTGGGACTCCATCCCAGGACCCCGGGATCACGCTCTGACCAAAGGCAGATTCTAAACCACTGAGCCTCCCAGGTGCCTTCCTTGGTGGGAGATCTAAGGTCTTCATCACTATGATTTGTCAGGAAGGGTCACTAGTAGCTCAAAGACCAGTCATCAGCGATGCTGCAGAGAGGGTTTCTGTTGTGGGTGAGAGATAAATCTAGATTCTTACAGCTAGGATCCATGAAGCTACTTGTGCTAGGTACTGGGCTGAGCTGCCCCTAAGGCAAGAGAACTGAAGTCTCTCATTTAGGAGTGGTCAGCTGGGCACTGACTTTGGGAGAGGCTCTGAGGAGGTCAGGGGTTGAAGGAGCCCCATCCAGAGCAAAAGAGACCTGATACTCATGCTTTAAAGGCTGGCTCTGTCTAGGTGTCCCCATCACCACATCCTTTCTTCTCCCAATCCTCTTTTAAATGAAGGTGATCCATCTGTCCTCACCTCTCTCTCAGAAGTGGAGATCTCAAGTAGTTGTGGGCATCAGAAAAGCAATACTACAGCTCAGAAAAGGAGGAGCTATCTTGGCAGGAGAGTGTCTTGTGAGGCTGAGAGTGAATCTGGGCTCTAATCACTCCTAGCCTCTTCCACTGGCAGTTTGCTTCTAGGCAAGACCCACCTCATCTCGGTGCCTCTCCCTTGTCATCTTTGCGTACCCTATCTGAAGGCAGAAGGGCAAAACCATGACCTTTAGAGCCTCCTTTACATTCCAAGATGCTACTGTGCACTCAGCCCAGGTAGCAGATGGGTCAGAGCAGGCCCTGGTGAAGGAGAAGTGGAGGGATTTGGAGTCAGCATTTGGATAGACTTCATATGCTGTTTTAGAAGTTGGTTGTTGGACCACAAAGTGAAGAAGAACCATTTCCATTTTTCAGATCTTTCCCCCATACCTCCCATCTATATCACCACCGTGGGGAAGGGCTGGGCAGTGTGGTGGGAAGTGTTCTGGGTCCCAGTTCTGTCTTTTCTTTCTAGCGGTGTGACTTTTGGACAAGTCTGTTGCTCCTTCTGAGTCCCACTTCCCTCATCTGAAAGTGGGTTGTGTGAGGATCAGATGTGATAATGGGTGTGCTGATAATGGGGGGTCCTAAGAGTCATTTGTAATTTGGGGAAGGGGAAGCTCACACCTTCCCTGGTGTGCAACAGAATCAATGTTTATTTATTTATTTACAATTTTATTTATTTATTCGTGAGAGACACACAGAGAGAGGCAGAGACATAGGCAGAAGGAGAAGCAGGCTCCTTGCAGGGAGCCCGATGTGGGACTCGATCCCAGGACTCTGGGATCATGACCTGAGCCGAAGGTAGATGCTCAATTGCGTCTTCCAGGTGCCCCAGGTGCCCAGAATCAATGCTTACTGAACACACGATATGCCATCTCATTTCATCCTGCAACACTCCTGTGACTTAGGGAGCTGCATGTCCATCTTCTAGAAGAACGAGCTGAGGCCCAGAGGCTGTAGGCAGCTGGCTGGGGTCTGACCCCACTGTGCCAGAACAGAAAAGTAGCCTCCCTTGGTGACAGCATGCTGGCTCTGCCTTTCTGCTATTTGCAGGGAGGCTTGCTGGAAAATCTTTTCCTATGTCTTTATGAGTTTAAATCAAACTAGAAAATGACCAACTGAAGTTCTTTTTTTTTTTTTCCAAACAAGTTTTTGAGGACTCTATTTTGATCTCTAGGTTGAGCCGCTTTGTTACCAGAACACAGGCAGAGTGTAGGTGGAAGAAGCCGCTATGTGTTTCACCATTGAAACTTTCCGAGGACCCAAGTCCCCCCTAACACTTTGAGTAGCAGTCAAAGCATCTTGTACTTCATTTCTTTGTTCCTTTTTCCTCTTCAGGTCATCACAGGCAGATGATCCCAGTTCTATTATAGTGGCAGAGGGGGAATAACTGTCATCCATGTCTCTTTAGTTCTATATATTCATCACGACATCCCCGGCATCCAGAACCCTGTCTGGCACAGAGTATAAAAGCAGATCTTTTATGAATCTTTGTTGCGTACTTCCAGCTGAGAGCAGTGGCTACATAACTTTAAGCTCATCATACCACCTTTGTATCTCACCATTTTTAAATGACTTTAAACCTGCCTTGGAAGATCTAAGTGGATTAGTTTTGCTGAGCTATATAAATACTCCTCAGATCCATGGCAGTATATTTTCCACAGCATGCGTTATTGCAAAGATGGTGTCTGGACACTTAGAACAATCCCTTCCAAGTGCAAACTTTTTACTTTTATTTTATTTTTTTTAACTTTTTACTTTTAAAATCATCTCTGCATGTATTTTTATTGTTTGATTCATGGCAGCCCCTCGGCTCCTAGGACAGTGTTTCCTCTGCTCTATGACAGATAAACACCAAAGTCCATGGGGCTTTCTTTCTTCTGGTACCCCTGTTAGTTTTTTGAGGTTCAGTGGAAATTTGAGGGAGAATCCTTCATCTCAGAAAGCAGGCGATCCTGAGGTCTTTCTCCTTTAGCTTTGGAGATTGTAAGAATTACACATTTTAGGTGTGTTTATGGTGGGCTGTGGGTCTTGAGCACAGGTGACAAGGGGTGGGAGGAAAGACAACCTAGACTTACAGAGGTCTGCCCAGGGAGGCCTGTGTGCAAATAAACTATTTCTGTGTTGGATCAACTATTAGATAACAGATCGCTGAGAATGTGAAATGCTGATGTTGCTCAACATGGAGCGTGGTGGGTTCGTGATGACATTAAGGATGCACTTTCTTCCTGTGCATCCTTACGAGTGAGCAATTTCCACTATTTTACCAGCTTCAAAAACAGGAAACGGCTGCTTCAATGATCTATTCATATTTCCTCAGCAATTTAGTCTATCTAGGTTGTCTGGGATGAAATAGTTTCCTCGGAGGCCACATTGAGGCAGGCCCCCTGTGGGTCTTCTCTCTGCCTGAAGATTTTGTGGAGTGCTATGTGTTTTCCCTGACTCCATCATTAGGAAACCAACTGACTGTTCTAGCTAGAATTATTGATCATTTTGAATGGGTTCAGGAATTTAGACAGCATATCAGAGGCAAGGCAGGCCTGTTTTTGGAGCAGCCAAACTTTCTGGCTCCTCCGCAGACCAACAGACCTCGGCAACTTTGGTTTTCTTTAAAATCGTCCTCTGCCCTTGGCAAAATGGGACTACCTGACACTCAGAAAAATCACATGGAGGTGTGTTTTGAGTTAAGGCAACCTCCATGCAGTTCACCATCTCAAAATGGAGGCCTCGGCCATTTTAGGAACCTGGATTTATGAGGATTTCAGGAGCCGGCTGCAGTAGCACAGACCCGGAGTCCTTCCTAAGCTTTCTATTTTCTCCCTTGAGCATCTGCCTTTCTTCATCACCCATAGATCAGTCTGACTTGGGTTGAATCACCGTTTGTGCCCTGTCTTTCCAGAACCCATTTGGCAAAGTCTTCTGGAGGCACTCTTATTGGTCTAATGATGATAGGGCTACTTATTCAGATTGTGCTGGCATCTGGCAAAGAGGCAATTTTATTTTGCATTTATTTATTCATAAATATTTCTTTCCAAAAGAGACTTGAAGTGGCTTATAAAAATGCACGGCATGTACTAAGATACAATAAATTAAAAATGAGGGATGAGATCTGGGCAAAGTGCAGATAGGTGGTAGATGATGCGGAGGAGCCAGGAGCAAGGCTAGTTCACATGGCCTTTGTCTTGCTGCTACTTTGAGCTGTGCTAGAGATGATGGCTCCTTGGTGGCTGCACACTCTTCATCAGAGTCTGATTCTGATGGGAGCCCTGTGCATCTTTCTACCCTCCCATCCCTGCAGATAAGACATGACAGAAACAGGTGATACAGCAAAAGGGGAGATGTATGCAGTGTTTCCAACTCAAAATTAGAACAGTTTCCCCAAAATCTTTATTTAACTCATGTTCCTTCCCTCCTTGCCCAAATGTAGTGGGTCATTTATGTAAAGCTGCTAAAAAATTACAGGCATAAAAATGTTGCTCCTTACCTGATAATTCATTACGACCATACTCATGAGTCAATGAATAGGGGCTGGGGTCATGGCTGGGAGACCAACAGATGTGGTTCAAATCCTAGTTTCATGGTTTTATTTCAACCACATCAATTCCTCTTTGCAGGCCTTTGTCTTTCGGGCCAAAAATAGAGACAATGACAATATATTTTGGGGTGAGGTGTTGTGAGAAGTAAATGGGGCAGTTGATGTAAAGCACCTAGAACAGTATCTAGCACACAGGGAGGGCTATCTCCCTGCCATTCTTCATTAACATGATCAAGATGTGTTCTTTCCAGCTCTCAGTGGACTTTTAAGAGGAGAAATGAGACCCTCATGTTACAGAACAGGCTACAGCATAGAGGTGCTTCTGTGTAGCCTCTTCATGTGAGGACACAGACCCAGAGACAGGAGATAGTGACTTCAGTTTACACAGTCCATCTGGGCAGAAACCAGGCTTGAATTCATGCTGGAGATGCAGTTTCCACTCTTCCTACTATCTCTACTCTCCCGGGTTTGTCCTATTCAGCTGCCTCTCCCCTAGTGTGACACTTCTCCCTCCAAGGAAAATAGCTTCTGTCCCCCAGAGGAGACCTAAAAGTGTCTAGAATGAAGTGGGTCTCCTGACCCATGCCTCCCCAGCTCGGGCTGTGAAACCTGACCGCTGCATCTCAGCTCCTGGGCCAAAGCGATGAGCCCTGGGGTAAGTTAGTGGAAATAAAACAAATTTGGAGCCAGAAGTCCTGGTGCCATTTCTTAACTGTGTGCCCTTGGGAAAGTTGATCTAACCACCCCATGCCTCAGTGATAAAATGGAGATCAATGACATTTTTGAACGGCAGAACAACCTCGTGGCTGAAAAGTCATTTTTGTAACAATTAAGTGCATTGACCCTTTCCTGCATACTAGGAACAGTGCATGGAAACAGTGCATCCGCGAAGTATATCTTTTACTTCTTACAGCACAGCACTGCTGTTCTTTGTTTTTTCTTTTTAAAAGATTTTATTTATTTATTCATGAGAGATACAGAGAGAAAGAAAGACAGAAACAAGAAGAGGGAGAAGCAGGCTCCCTGCAGGGAGCCTGATGTAGGACTTGATCCCAGGACCCCAGGATCATGACCTGAGCCAAAGGCAGACGCTCAACCACTGAGCCACCCGACTGCCCCAGCACTGCTGTTCTTGCAGAGATATGGAGACTGAGTCTCTAGAGGTCAAGAACCTCACCCAAGTTCTCACAAATAAAAACGACATGAGTCCAAGTTTGAAATAAGCACTGTCTGTGTTCATTTTCTTAGCCACAATGCTGTATGGTTGGGAGCCCAGCCTTATATTCAAAACATTTTTTTTGTTTTTCATTGAATTGAAATTAATGTACAGTGTTGTGTTAGTTTCAGATGTACAATATAGTGATTCAACATTTCTATCCATGACTTATCATGTTAAGTATAGTTATTCTAGTTTACCCATCCTCCACCTACCTCCCTCTGGTAACCACCAGTTTGTTCTCTGTATTTAAAAGTCTGGGTTTTTTTTGTTTTGTTTTGTGTCTCTTTTTTCTTTGTTTTTTTTTTTTTTCATGTTTTATTTATTTTTTTAAAGATTTATTTATTAGAGAGAGAGTGTGTGTGCAGGGTAGATGGAGAGGAGAGGCAAAGGAAGAGAAAGAGAGAGAATTTCAAGAGAGAAAGAATTCAAGCAGACTCCCCAATGAGCCTGGAACCCAACATGGGGCTCTGTCTCATGACTCTGAGGTCATGACCTGAACTGAAAGCAAGAATCAGACGCTTAACCAACTGAGCCACCTAGGGTCCCTTCTTTGTATTTATTTTTTTTTAAAGATTCATTTATTTTAGAGAGAGATAGAATCATTTGTTTTATATCAAGTTCAAAATTTGGAATTTAGGAGTAAAATCACACGGTATTTGTGAAATCTTATGGTATTTGTCTTTCTCTGTCTGACTTATTTTACTTAGCATTATACTCTCTAGGTCCATCTACATTGCTAAAAATGGCAAAATCTTATTTTTTAAATGGCTGAATAGTATTCCATGGTGTGTGTGTGTGTGTGTGTGTGTGTGTATAAAGACACGGTATGGTATATAGTCTTCTTTATCCATTCATCTATGGATGGACACTTGGATTGCTTCCATATCTTGGCTATTGTCAACAATGCTGCCAGAAACATAGAAGCGCATCTCTCTTTTTTTGAATCAGTGTTTTCTTTTTCTTTGGGTAAATACCCAATAGTGGAATTAGTGGATCATATGGTAATTCTATTTTTAATTTTTTGAAGACTCTCCATACTGTTTCTCTACACAGTGATTGTAGGCTGATCATTGAGACTGTCATACCTCAGGGGCTTCTCTCTATATTAGGAAGCTGACAGTTCTGAACAAAGCTGCCTTGAAAATGTCTCATAAGGACCTGAAAAACTCCATATATTTCATACTGGGAGTAGGGTGGTCCCATGGTGATGATTTGTGTCTTAGTATTCTACCTCTGTTTGTGGATAGAAGCGTGCAAATAAGTGTAAATAGTTACTTGATCCCCAGCATTTCTGCTAAAATGTCACCTTTTCAATGAACCTTCTACCGGTCCTTTTTAATAACCCTTCTTTACTTTGGCTTTCTCATTTCTCCACACCTTGGTGTGTGTGCATGTGTGTGTGTGCGTGTGTGTGTGTGTGTGTTTTCAAAGCACTTGTCATTATATATCATGATAGAAAAACATACTTGTTTGAAAAAATGTATTGCATGTGACTGGCTTTCTGCTAGAATGGCTGTTCTACAAGAGCAAAGATTCTTGTCTACATTGTACTGAGCAACCAGAAGAATGTGTGGCACATGGTAAGTTCTCAGTAGCTTCTTATTGAATAAATAAATGAATATAGCCTCTCTCTCTCTCTCTCTCTCTCTCCCTCCCTCCCTCTCTTTGTTTTCCCCTTTGGTCAGGATGATTTGTGTGAATTCCTTTTAGAACAGAGCAAATCATTGTTTTGGCTGAAGGTCAAGATTAGATTAGGCTGTTAGGGGGGAAAAAAACCTTCTAAATATTCACATTGTCAGGAATTCAGTAGGGGAAAAACACCAGATGCTGACCTTTATTTCATCCATAGATCAGCTTTAGTCAAACATTGATCAAAGCTTCATTTTCTTATTTATCTGAAATCCTATGAGATCTTTCTTAAATTCAGTTCTTATTTCAAAGATGGAAGGAGGACAAAAATAACCACCTTTGAAGTCCACCTTCAGTATTCCCATTATCCCAAATCATCAGCATCCAAAGGTCCAGAGACAAGACTGTCCAAATACTTGGCAAGGACTCTATCTGAATTAGAATTCTGAACTCAGTGTGCTGCTTTTGTCCTTTAATGAGCTGTGCAGGCTAATTCTGGAGTGGCTCAATTCATGTATCTCATTGATTGATAATGATCTGGCATTGAAAAAAATGGGACAGGTCTTTTGGAATAAGAGGAGAATTTGGAAACCAGGCCATGCTGCTTGGCAGGAGCAGAGAGGAAGAAGTGACTTGGCAGGCAACAGGTTGTAGAGGATCTAACAGAGCTTGTTCTTCATGGCTCACTGTGTTGCATCCAGCTCCATTGTGTTCACATGCATATCAGAAACAACCATAAAGAAAGATAGAGTTGATATCGAGACTCCAGGGGGGAGTAGACTTGGAGATTAAAAGATTCCAAAATGTACATGAACCTAGGAGCATGTTACTCTGTTATTGCCGAATTTAGAAAAAAAATTCTAAGTGTGTGAGTCAGATCATGTGCTGGGAACAGTATATCTCTTATGTTCTTCACAACAGTACTGCGACTTTGGAGTTGAAATCCCTATTACTCCAACAAGGAGCCTGAGGTCCAGAAAGATGAATTAACTAGTCCAAGGTCTCAAGGGATTTGAACCTAGATCTGATTTCAAAGCCCATGTATTTAAAACTATACCACTAGGGTTTCTCCAACGGAGTGTTTTCTGGCTCCATAGTGAGGCTGATGAAGGTTTCCAATTTGGCACCTGTTAGAAGTTTGGAAATGTCTAAGAAACAGAGTCCTAGCTCCAGCTTTGCCTCTCTGCTACGAAATCACAAACTAGTCACTTCACCTCTTTGACCCTCCTATGTTTCTCTCAAAAATGGAATTAACAATATATGCTCTGAAGGATTTCCAAAGGATCAATTGATATAAAGTTTGTAAAAAATGTGAAGTGCTCGACACATCTAAAAGATGATTATCGTTGCTGAAATGATCAAATCAATCACCTTAGTTTATCTTTAATGAGATTTTATTTTTTGATTTCAGTGGATGACCTAGGATTCATGGAGAAGAATGGCACCATGGTGACGGAATTCATTCTGCTGGGGTTCCAGCTGCCGGCAGAGCTGCAGATGGGTCTCTTCCTTGTGTTTCTGGTCCTTTATTTCATTACCTTGGTGGGCAACCTGGGCATGATCGTGTTGATTCAGAGAGACCCTCGTCTCCAAACCCCCATGTACTTCTTCCTCTGCCATCTTTCCTTCTTGGATATTTGCTATTCCTCTGTCATTGTCCCTCAGTTTCTTGAAACCTTGGGTACCGATAAGATGGCCATCACCTATGAGTGCTGTGCCACTCAGTTCTTCTTCTTTACCCTCTGTGCTAGCACTGAATGTTTCCTTTTGGCTGTGATGGCCTATGACCGCTATGTGGCGGTGTGTAACCCCCTCCTCTATGCCACTGCCATGACACCACAGACTTGCCTGGGGCTGGTGACTGGGGCATATGCTGGTGCCATGGTCAATGCTGTGATCCGCACTGGGTGTACCTTCTCTATCTCTTTCTGTAAGTCCAACCACGTGGACTTCTTCTTTTGTGACCTCCCACCCCTGCTGAAGCTTGCCTGTAGTGACACCAAGTTACGGGAACGGGTCATTTACCTCTTAGCTTTCTTGGTCATTACAACCAGTATTTCAGTGATTCTTATATCCTACTTTTTCATCATTCAGGCTATTCTGAAGATTCGTACAGCAGGTGGCAAAGCCAAGACTTTCTCCACCTGTGCTTCTCACATGACCGCAGTAGCTCTTTTCTTTGGGACACTCATATTCATATACCTGAAAGGTAACATGGGAAAGTCCCTTGGGGAGGACAAGATTGTGTCAGTATTTTACACTGTGGTCATCCCTATGTTGAACCCAATGATCTATAGCTTGAGAAACAAGGAAGTGAAGGAGGCTCTGAAGAAAGCTTTCAATGGGATGAAGGTTTCCCAAGCAGACTAAGACTTGAGCTCCATCAGTTCAAAGTTCCAGCAAGTCACCTGTCAGGTTTGGCTTCTCTCCTTAACACATAAACCAGATTTCATAATTACAAAGGCATATTGAAGCAAAAAGAAATATAGCTTTGGATTCCAGCAATTTCTTTATTAGTTCTATGACCTTCAGTCAGAAATTCTCTGCCCCAGTTTTCACATCAGTAAGAATTTCTGCCTTTCTATGATTAAAGCCAGGATCAAGAGAGATGGAATGCCAAAGGGCTTTATAAATAATAACATGCTATAAAATGTAAAATTGACTTTCTTACTTGTCCTGAATATTGCTAAGTGTATTCTCAGCTACTTGAATTCAAAAAATTCAAGCTACTACGCTAACTTTTGCACTTGAAGAAGTTCAAAACAATAACTTCTTGTTTACATAGTGAGGGCAATTACATTCTTTGGTTGTAGGTAGTGGGGTGGGAATTAGCCTTGACCAAAGAAACCTTTTCTCAACATTCAATCATATCCAATTTAGGTGTTTGTCAAAGAAAATACAAGTAGCTAAAAAGAGGAAAGGATAAATGGAGGGGAGAGAAAGGAGATGTAACCTGGGAAGTGTTCACCTAGAATACGTTCACCTAGAATATGGTAGCTTATTTCCCAAGAGAGCATGAAGGACCAAGACCCTGTAGAATAAAAGAAAGATGCAATGATTTGCATTAATTACTGGAAATAATTTGTTCTGATGAAGAGCTGAACTGAATTCCCTATATAATTTTGAAATATTTCTTGATCACCAAAGGGCAGAAGTTCTAGTTTATTTCTGAAGAATTTTTTCAAGGACCATCTCCAGCTGTTTTCTATTCTCCAATAATGAAAATCATTATCTACTTCCATCTCCTGTAGGACATTTACTTTATTGTCAGAAGACAGATGACCACGAATCTGACTGCCACCTTTTTTTTTTTTTTAAGATTTTATTTATTTATTTATGAGAGAGGCAGAGACACAGGCAGAGAGAGAAGCAGGCTCCATGCGGGGAGCCTGATGTGGGACTCAATACCGGGACTCCAGGACCACGCCCTGGGCTGAAGGCAGGCACTAACCCGCTGAGCCATCCAGGGATTCCTGACTGCCACCTTTTAATGATCTCCACATCTGCTAGAAATATTACTTGGAAGATGTCTCCATGGAGATGACACAATCTTATTCATCAATCCAGCAAATGTTTACTGACTATCTACTATGTATCGGACATAATACTAGGTTCAGGATATGGAAATAAATAAGATAGACATGGCTTCTCCTTCATGGGGATTAGAATTTGGGGCATAGACAGATACAAACCATTGCAGTTAATTGATTTTTTTCATATGACTTTGGAAAGTGAGAAAAAACAGCACAGGATATTGTTACACTGTATAGTAGGATTCTGACCTAGTTTGGTGTGGTAAGAAAAGACTTCCCTGAGGAACTAACATTTATACTGAAGCTTAAAGAGTAAGTATGTCATAGTCATGGGTTAGGGAGCTGAGGGAAGCCAGAGTGGCTGCAACATAAGGAGAGGGGTGGAGTGTTAGAGGCAGCCTGAGAATTCAGGAACAACTGGGTCACAGAGAGCCTTGTGGGCTCACTTAAGGACTTGTGGACTTTACTCCAAGAGGGAGGCATGAAATAATCAGATCTGAATTTGAAAAAGATCCCGTTGGCTGCAGTGTGATGGGTGGGAATGGTGGCTTGTGGCCTGTGGTGGTTGAGAGGGAGGGATGCATGCTCATTTCATCTAAGAAGCAACAGATGGGGGCAGCCCGGGTGGTTCAGCGGTTTAGCGCTGCCTTCAGCCCAGGGCCTGATCCTGGGGACCAGGGATCGAGTCCCATGTCAGGCTCCCTGCATGGAGACTGCTTCTCCCTCTGCCTGTGTCTCTGCCTCTCTCTCTCTGTCTCTCATGAATAAATAAATAAATAAATCTTAAAAAAAGAAGAAGCAACAGATGGTACATCCAGGACATGGGTTGGTTTCCACACAAGACTGTGTGCTTCATTCTAAAATACGTATCAGGTCAGAGAAAGCTTGCAAGTGTATGGCCATGATGTTGGTATAGGACTGATTCTTAGCAAAATGGTGAAATTGGGGAAATATATTTTTGGAGGCATCTGCTTTTTCATTGGTATACCTTTCTTTCCCTGCATGTGACCTCCCTTAGGTATACATCATAATGGCTATCAACTTCTCCCTCTCAATTGGGCAACACATTTTCATTAACTTCCTGCTGTATGCCAGATTGTGCCAGTAGGTTGAAGAAATCAAATAGCCCCTTGCAGGGCTTCTTACATGCTTAAAGTCAGGAATAGCCTTCAACTTAAAAATACATAAATAGAGAAAAAGATAGTGAGTGTGCTATTTTGGTAGTGGTGGGAGCTGCCAACATTCTTCCCACCTTCTGCTTGGTGAGTGGCAACAAATAGTCCATAAATGAATGACTTTTGGTTCATGTACAGTATCTGATGTAAATACAGTTGCCTCAGGGCTGCACCAAGTGGGTACAAATAAAATGATGTTTTAGTGTGTTTTAGTGGATAATTCTCTGATTAATGTGAGAAGGCACTGGAAGAAATGGCCATTTATGGTCAATTTCTGCTTGCATATATGAATAAATGAGTGAAAACATTTATTAAATTACCTAATGGATACAGGGTTCTGTGCCAAGAGTTTTTACTTATCTCATAGATATCATTCTTTTTATTTTTTATTTTTATTATTGAAATATAGGTGACATACAATGTTATATTATTTTCAGGTGTAATGACACAGTGATATGACAATTCTATACATTACTCAGTGCTCACTGTGATAAGTATAGCCACTTCCTATCACAGTACGACATTATTACAATATTATTGACTATATTCTCCATGGTGTACTTTTCATCTCTGTGACTTCTTTAATTTATAACTGGAAGTTTGTACCTCTTAATCACCTTTATCTATATCACCCCCCTACCCTTCTGATAACCACCAATTTGTTCTCTGTATTTGAATCTGTTTTTTTGTTTTGTTTTTTAGATTCCACATATAAGTGAAGTCATGTGGCATTTGTCTTTCCCCGACTTATTTCACTTAGCATAATGCCCTCTAAGTCCTCTCACGTTGTCACAAATGGCAAAATTTCATTTTTTTTATGGCTGAATGACTAAAATTCTATGGTGTATATATACCACTTTTTTATTCATTCATCTACTGATGGATGCTTGGATTCCTTTCATATCTTGGCTATTGTAAATAATTCTGCAATAAACATAGGGGTGCAAATATCTTTCCAAATTACTGTGTTCATTTTCTCTGGGTAAATACCCAGTAGTGGAATTATTAGATCATATGGTATTTCTATTTTTAATTTTTCAAGAAACCTCCATACTGTTTTCACAGTGGCTGCACCAATTTACATTTCTGCCAACAGTGAATGAGGGTTCCCTTTTCTCCATATCCCTGTCAACACTTGTTATTTCTTCTCTTTTTGATCTAGCTATTCTGACTAGGATAGGTGTGAGGTGTGAGGTGATATCTGTGTCTTTGATTTGCATTTCCATAATGATGAGTGATGTGGAGCATATTTTCATGTGTTTGTTGACCATCTGTATGTCTTATTTGGAAAAATGTCTTTCAGGTCCTCTGCCCATTTTAATCAGATTGTTTGTGTATGTGTGTTGAGTGCATAAATTCTTTTTTTTTTTGAGTGCATAAATTCTTCATATATTTTGGATATTAATCTCTTATTGGATATATCATTTGCAAATATCTTCCCCCATTTAGTAGTTGCCTTTTTGTTTTGCTGATGGTTTCCTTGGCTGTGCAAAAGCTGTTTATTTTGGTGTATTTCCAATAGGTTTTTTTTTGTTTTTGTTTCCCTTGCTTGAGGAAACATATCTAAAAAATTTTTTCCATGGCTGATGTCAAGTAATTTACTGCCTATGTTTTTTTCTAGTCTCACGTTTGGTTTCAGGTCTCACATTTAGGTTTTTAATCCATTTAACTCATTTTGTTTATGGTCTAAGAAAGTGGTCCAGTTTCATTCTTTTCACGAGGCTGGCCAGTTTGCCCAACACTATTTGTTTAAGAGATATATTTTCTCCATTGTATATTCTTGCCTCCTTTATTATAGACTAACCATAAAGTGTAGGTTTACTTCTGGGTTTTTTATCTTTCCAATTAATTATGTATCTATTTCTGTGCTACCACGATACAGTTTTGATTACCGCAACTTTGTAATTTATCTTGAAATCTAGGTTTTTGATACCTTCAGCTGTGTTCTTTCTCAAGATTGCTTTGGCTATTTGGGGTCTTTTGAGGTTCAAATTTTAGTATTATTTGTTCTATTTCTGTGAGAAATGTTATTGGTATTTTGATAGGGGTTGCATTAAATCTGTAAATTGCTTTGGGTAGTGTGGACTTTTTAATAATATTAATTCTTCCAATCCACAAACACGGCATATCTTTCCATTTGTTTGTATTGTCTTCAGTCTCTTTCAGCAATGTCTTATAATTTTCAGAGCCTAGGTCTTTCGTTTTGGCCAAATTTATTCCTAGGTATTTTATTATATTTGTTGCAATTATAAATGGGATTGTTTTCTTAATTTCTCTTTCTGCTCCTTCGTTATTAGTGTATAGAAACACAACAGATATCTGTATATTAATTTTGTATTCTGCAACTTTACTGAACTTCTTTATTGGTTCTAATTTGTTTTTGTGTGTGTATGTGTATGTGTGGAATCTTTAGTTTTCTCTATACAGTATCATGTCATGCACAGATAGTTACCATGTTACTTCTGCTTGACCACTTTGGATGCCTTTTATTTCTTTTTCGTGTCTGGACTAGGACTTCCAGTACTAAGCTGAATAAAAGTGGCCAGAATTGGGATGCCTGGGTGGCTTAGTGGCTGAGCGTCTGCCTTTGGCTCAGGGTGTGATCCCGGAGTCCCGGGATTGAGTCTCACATCGGGCTTCCTGCGTGAAGCCCGCTTCTCCCTCTGCCTATGTCTCTGCCTCTCTCTGTCTGTCTCTCATGAATAAATAAATAAAATATTTTTTAAAAAAGTGGCCAGAATGAACATCCTTTTCTTGTTCTTGAAAGGTTTCATTCTGGAAATGGACTCTACACATAATCTTTTAGGAAATAGAATCTTCTGATGGTTGATTTTATGTGTCAATTTTGACTGGTCACAGGGTGCCCGGATATTTGGCTAAACATTATTTCTGGTGTATCTGTGAGGATGCTTCCAGAAGATACTTGCATTTGAATCTGTGGACTTTGTAAAGCAGGTTGCCCTCCCCAAATGGGTGGGCATCATCCAATCCATTGAAGGCTTGAATAGAACAATAGGTAGAGGACAGAAGAATTCATTCCCCCTTCTCTGCCTCATTGTCTGAACTTGGATATCAGTTTTCTTCTGTACTTGGACTGGGATTCACACCTTTGGCTTTGCTGGTTCTCAGGTTTCAGACTGAATTACACCACTGCTTTCCTGGGTCTCTTGGATTGTTTTAGCCTTCATATAAGGATCTGAGTGAGCCAATTATTTATGATAAGTTTCCTATGTAGTCAACAGACTACCTCCAAAAGTTGCCTATCACCTTCCTTATTTATTATTATTTTGTGATAAGAATAATTAACATAAGATCAACTCTTTTAACACATTTCAAAATATACAATATAGATTGTGGTGATAGTTTCACCACCACAAACCACCATGAAGTAGCTTAAGAAAAATCTCCATATATATCCATATATGATATATATATATCCATATATGATATATATCCACATGTGTGTGTGTGTATATATATATATATATATATATATCCTATTGGTTGGGATCTCTAGAGAACCCTGACTAAGAAAATCCAGTTGGTAATATAGGCATCTTTTTCTTTTTTATCCCCTTCAACTTCTAGGTGTGCATTTCTTTTTTTTAGGCACTAGTTTTTGTTGTTGTTTTTTTCTTTTTAGGTGATGTCTATTCTTTTTGTATATTTTTTAATTGGGGTTCGATTTACTAACATATAGTATAACACCCAGTGCTCATCCCGTCAAGTGCCCCCCTCAGTGCCCGTCACCCAGTCACCCCATACCCCCGCCCACCTCCCCTTCCACTACCCCTTGTTTGTTTCCCAGAGTTAAGAATGTCTCATATTTTGTCACCCTCTCTGATTTTTCCAACTTATTTTCTCTCCTTTCCCCTATAATCCCTTTCACTATTTTTTTTTATATTTCCCATATGAGTGAAACCATATAATGATTGTCCTTCTCCAAATGACTTACTTCACTTAGCATATACCCTCCAGTTCTATCCATGTTGAAACAAATGGTGGGTATTTGTCATTTCTAATGGCTGAGCAATATTCCATTTATATATATATATATATATATATATATATATATATATATATATATATACATATCACATCTTCTTTATCCATTCATCTTTCAATGGACACTGAGGCTTCTTCCACAGTTTGGCTATTGTGGACATTGCTGCTATAAACATTGGGGTGCAGGTGTCTCAGCTTTTCACTGTATCTGTATCTTTGGGGTAAATCTCCAACAGTGCAATTGCTGGGTCATAGGGCAGGTCTATTTTTAACTCTTTGAGGAACCTTCACACAGTTTTCCAGAGTGGCTGCCCCAGTTCCCATTCCCACCAACAGTGCAAGAGGGTTCCCCTTCTCCACATCCTCTCTAACATTTGTTGTTTCCTGTCTTATTAATTTTCCCCATTCTCACTGGTGTGAGGTGGTATCTCATTGTGGTTTTGATTTGTATTTCCCTGATGACAAATGATGCAGAACATTTTCTCATGTGCTTATTGTCTATGTCTTCCTCGGTGAGATTTCTCTTCATGTCTTTTGCCCATTTCATGATTGGATTGTTTGTTTCTTTGCTGTTGAGTTTAATAAGTTCTTTATAGATCTTGGATACTAGCCCTTTATCTGATAGGTCATTTGCAAATATCTTCTCCCATTCTGTAGGTTGTCTTTTAGTTTTGTTGACTGTTCTTTTGCTGTGCAGAAGCTTTTTATCTTGATGAAGTCTCAATAGTTCATTTTTGTTTTTGTTTCCCTTTCCTTCATAGATGTATCTTGCAAGAAGTTGCTGTGGCCAAATTCAAAAAGGGTGTTGCCTGTGTTCTCCTCTAGGATTTTTTTCTCACATTTAGATCTTTCATCTATTTTGAGTTTATCTTTGTGTATGGTGTAAGAGAATGGTCCAGTTTCATTCTGCACGTGGCTGTCAATTTTCCCAACACCATTTATTGAAGAGACTGTCCTTTTTCTTTGGATGATCTTTCTTGCTTTGTCAAATATTAGTTGATCATAGAGTTGAGGGCCCACTTCTGGGTTCTCTGTTGTGTTCCATTGATCTATGTGTCTGTTTTTGTGCCAGCACCACACTGTCTTGATGATCACAGCTTTGCAATATAACTTGAAATCCAGCATTGTGATGCCCCTGGCTCTGGTTTTCTTTTGCAATATTCCCCTGACTATTCGGGGTCTTTTGTGATTCCACACAAATCTTAAGATGATTTGTTCCAGCTCTCTGAAGAAAGTACATGGTATTTTGATAGAGATTGCATTGAATGTGTAGATTGCCCTGGGTAGCAGTAATATTTTCACAATATTAATTCTTCCAGTCCATGAGCATGGAATATTTTTCAATCTCTTTGTGTCTTTCTCAATTTCTTTCAGAAGTGTTTTGTAGTTTTTAGGGTATAGATCCTTTACCTCTCTGGTTAGGTTTATTCCTAGGTATCTTATGCTTTTTGGTACAATTGTAAATGGGATTGATTCCTTAATTTCTCTTTCTTCAGTCTCATTGTTAGTGTATAGAAATGCCACTCACTTCTGGACATTGATTTTTTTTGGGGGGGGGCATTGATTTTGTATCCTTAGGCACTAGTTTTTGGAATAAGTTTTCAGCTGTAATACTTTGGTCTTAATCTATGAAAAATGATACAGAATAGATGAAGAAAGCAGACCTTCAGACTTTGAATGGATCTGTTTAACTATAGTGATATAGAGACAAAGTGCTATATTCATCTCATCACTTAGTATCTCAAAAAATGGTGTCATTAAGATGCCAGTGTAGGAGACCCCACAAAGACCCATAATTATGCAACTATATATGAATAAAACAGCCCTGGGAGAGCTCATCAATCCACTTGAGAAATTTCAACAACACAGTGGAACAAAAAAAAAAAAAAAAAAAAAAGGAGAATAATCCTACAAATAGGGAAGGAAAAACAGTTTCTTTTTGCCTGCATTAATTCCATTCCCCATGCTGGCACTGCTTAGTGCCGAGAGGGAACTCCCCACCTAGAAATAGTTTCCTTCACCAAGAAATGGGAGATTGCAGTGAATGACCAGGGTTCTCACCTTTCAGGGCAATGTACAGAGGACTCACTTAGTTTTCTCCACCAAGACATGGCTACGAACAAGGAGGAAGAGCAGGAGCTGCCAGTATCAGTTACACAGTGAAAATGACCATGGTTCCCAGTGACCTGCTCTGCAAAGGAACACAGAAGCTTTCACCACTGAAGAAACCAACAGCCAGCATAGTTGTGGACCCCATCCAGATTTCACTGGTTTTCACCCCATGGATTTCTGTGTGTGCAGATGCCAGCCACCTGAGTCCCTCCCACTTCTTTACCACTGTCCCCTCTGTACCAGCGGCCAGCCCAGGTCTCTGTGGCTGTGTGAGTGCAAAATTCCAGCTTAGACTCCCACAGCTGAACTTCACTGCCTTGTGTGCACTCAAGGCTAGCCTTTCCACCTGTGCACTGACATGCTTAGAACCTGACTCTTGTCAGCAGCCTTCACTATTGTGCATATGTCTATGGAAAGCCCTGTAGCCCTGAGGGTGCATGATGACAGCCAAGGCCTTTTGGCACCAGCAGCAAAGGCAACAAACAAAAATCAACAAGTGAGCCTACATCAGACTAAAAAGCTTCTGCACAACAAAAGAAATGATCAGTAAAATGAAAAGGCAACCTATGAGTGGGAGAAAATATGGGCAAACTATGTGTCTGATAAGGGATTAGTATCTAAAATATATAAAGAACTCATACAACTCAATAGCAATAAAACAAACAAATTAAAAATGCGTAGAGGACCTGAATAGGTATTTTCCCAAAGAAAACATACAAACGGATAACAGGTACATGAAAACGGATACATAGTGATACTCAGCATTGCTAATCATAGGGAAATGCAAATAAAAACCATCATGAGTCACTGCTTCACATTTGTTAGAATGGCTACTCTCAAAAAGGCAAGAACTAACAAACATTGGTAAGAATGTGGAGAAAAGAGAACTCTTGTGCACCGTTGGTGGGAATATAAATAGGTGTAACCACAATGGAAAACAGTAGGGAGGTTCCCAAAAGATTACAAATAGGACTATCATGTGAACGAGCAATCCCACTTCTGAGTATTTTATCCAAATAAAATGAATTGGGATATTTAAGAGATATCTACATTCCTATGTTTCTTGCAAAATTATTCATGATATCCAAAACATGGAAGCAACCTAAGTGTCTATGGATAAAGAAAATGTGGCATACACACATGGGAATATTATTCAGTCATAAAAAGGGAAAAATCTCACTTTTTGTAACAAAGTGAGATGGATGGACCTAGAGGGTATTAGGTTAAGTGAAAGAAGTCATACAGGGAAAGACAAATACTGTATGACCTCACTTTTATGGGAAATCTAAAAAGTCAAATTCATGGAAACAGAGAGTAGATTGATGGTTACCAGAGCCTGAGGATTGGGGAAACAGGGAGATATTGGTCAAAGTGTACAAACTTACCAACATAAGATGAATAAGCTCTGGGTTTGATGAACAACATGGTGACTATAGTTAACAGTACTGTATCATATGCATGAAAATTGCCATGAGAGTAAATCTTAAATGTTTGTACCAAAACAACAACAACAACAACAGCAATGACAAAATGGTGGTTATGTGAAGTGAAGAATGTGTTAACTTCATTGTGGTAAACATTTCATAGCACATATGTGCGTGAAATCATCACATTGCACATGTTAAACTTACCCAGCATTATATGTCAATTATTTCTCCATAAAACCTAGGGGAGAGACAATACCAATATTTTAATCATGATTTCCATTTTTCACATCCATTAATTTGAAATGTAGATCTAAAGCCAAATAAACTAGGTTAGCACATAAGGGTGTGAGTATAGGGTAGAATTGTGGAGTATAACCAACACAGCACATAATCTTGACCCTTTGGTTTGAGTGTACATTTATATGTTTACTTTTGTGTATGGGTGTGGATGTCATCACTTCAGATAAGATCACCAACAACCGCAAAAAAAGATTTTTTTTTTGGCATGAAGATCAGTAGGACAGATAAAATACTTTTCAGATTTTTTCTCTGTCCCCATGCTCACATCCTATTAGTTTAACCTTCAAGAAAGGAAAAATACTTTCAACACAGCCATATGCAAGTGACCACAAGAACAGAGTGGCTTGAGCCCCAACATCGCCACTCCCCATGGGTCTCTCATTCTTTTTAGCAACAAGAGGGGTAGAGGGCAAAAAAAGGATGAAGCATTTTGGCTAAAAGGTTTTATTGGTAATAGAGTTCAAAGAAGGTAAGACAGCTCTAGGCTCTGAATCTCATTTTTCCTGATGCTGAATTCAAACCTCAAAGAATATTTTCTCCTGAACCTTACTTAGATACAGGATGAGGAGGATAAATCACCCGAGAAATTGGGGAAAGCTGATAGAAGTTGAAAGGAAAGTAGCCTGCCTGCTTCCCTGTGGTGCATCTGCCAGGTGGTTTGTGGAGACCAAGATGGTTCATGGACACTGTACAATTCATCTGTTTAATCCTGTTGGGAAAGACGGTCTCAGCTGTTTGCACTCATCTCTTCTTCAAAAACCATGAACTACACTGGAAATTGTGGAAAAGAACATTGTGTATTTTTCTTTTTCTCAACATAACTTTATCCTTATTTAAAGCATAATAGTACAAAGACAAAAAAAAAAAGACATCAACAGCAATAACAAAAGTGCATTTTCCCCCCTTCTAATGGGGTGAATATTTGAACTCTTCCTAATTTGAATCTTTTTTTTTTCACTTTTTAAAAAGATTTTATTTATTTATTCATGAGAGACACACAGAGAGAGGCAGAGACACAGGCAGAGGGAGAAGCAGGCTCCATGCAGGGAGCCCGATGTGGGACTCGATCCTGGGACTCCAGGATTATGCCCTGGGCCAAAGGCAGGTGCTCAACCACTGAGCCATTCAGGCATCCCCCTAATTTGAATCTTTTAGGAAATTTGGTTTTTTGGATTTTAAAACTCCCAAAAAGGGTATTATAAAAATAACCTGTTTAAATCTGTTTTTTAAAAAGATTTTGTTTTTGTTTGTTTGTTTATTTATTTATTTATCTATTTATTTATTTATTTGAGAGAGAGAGAGAGAGAGAGAGAGACAGAGAAGAGGGAAGGGCAGAGGGAGAGGAAAAGAGAACTTTAAGCAGACTCTGCTCAGTATGGTCAATCCCACGACCTTGAGATCATGACCTGAGTTGAAATCAGGAGCCAGTCGCTTAACTGACTGAGTTATCCAGGTGCCCCCACTTGTTGCTTTATATTTTTACTATAGACATAATCTAAAATATTTTTCATTAATTCAATAAATTATTTATTGGGAGACTATTGTATGCTGGGCACTGCTCTAGTGGTTTGGAAGCTCTATCCATGAAGGAGATAGGCAAAAAGTCTTCCCTTTTGTGGAGCTTACATACTAATTGAGGAGATAGACAATAAATTTCAAACATGAGAAGTAAGTAAATAATATAGTATGTAAAATGGTATGTTAAAATGTACTGAGTGCTATGCAAAACACTGGAGACATGGATTTTTATAACATAATTCCCTGTGTCAGAGATACTGGACAGAAAGCTGAGAGGTGATTGTTTCCTTTCCAGTATGAATATAATTTCAAATATATCCACCAAAAATAGCTCCCCATTTCTCCTACTCCCCAGCCCCTCTGGAAATTGCTATTGTAATCTCTGCTGCTATGAGTTTGACAGTGTTAGATACTCATCATATACATGGAATTATGCAGTATTTGTCCTTCCACAACTGGCTTATTTCACTCAGCATAATATCTTCTAGTTTTAGTTTTACCCATGTTGTTGCAGATGGCAGGACTTCGTTTTTTTTTTTTTTTTTTTTTTTAAGGCTGAATAATATTCTATTGTATGTAGATACCACATTTTCTCTATCCATTTATCTATGGATAGACATTTAAATTGTTTCCATATCTTGGCTGTTGTGAACAATGCTGTTATGAATATTGATGTATGAACATTCGTTTAAGCCCCTGTTTCAACTCTTTTGGGTATACATCTAGGAGTGAAATTGCTGGATCATATGGCAAATATATGTTTAGTTTTTGAGAAATCACTTCTTGCTTTTCACAGTGGCTGCACTGTCTACATCCTCACCAATAATGCAGAAGGGTTTCATTTTTTCCACATCTATGCCAACACTTGTTATTGTCACTTCTGTTTTTATGTTTTTATGTCCATCCTAATGGGTATGAAGTGGTATTTCATCGTGGTTTTGATTTGGATGACTCTAATGATTTTTTAAAATTTATTTTTATTTATTTATTTATTTATTTATTTATTTATTTATTTATTTATTTGAGACACAGAGCGAGAGAGAGGGAGAGAGAGAGGCAGAGACACAGGAAGAGGGAGAAGCAGGCCCCATGCAGGGAGCCCGATGTGGGACTTGATCCTGGGTCTC
This sequence comes from Canis lupus familiaris, assembly GCF_011100685.1. Lineage (NCBI taxonomy): Eukaryota > Metazoa > Chordata > Mammalia > Carnivora > Canidae > Canis > Canis lupus. The sequence goes on along the minus strand of NC_049239.1, from coordinate 38,663,716 downwards.
CAGGATCACACCCTGGCCTGCAGGCGGCACTAAACCGCTGCGCCACCAGGGCTGACTCTTATGATTAATGATGTTGAATATCTTTTAGGCCACTTGTGTATTTTCTTTGGAGAAATGTTCATTCGAGTCCTTTGCTCATTTTAAAATTGTTGTTGAATTGCACATGTTCTTTATATATTCTGGACACTAATCTCTTATCAGATATATGATTTGCAAATATTTTTGCCCATCCTAAGGATTGCGTCTTCACTCTTGATTGTGTCCTTTCATATCTGAAAGTTTTCAATGTGATGAAGTCCCATTTGCCTGTTTTTTTTTCTTTGTCACCTATCTTCTTGGTGTCACATCTAAGAAATCATTGCCAAATCCAACGTCATGAAGACCCCCTAAGTTTTCTTCTCTTAGTTTGTAGTTTTAGCTCTTATGCTTGCATCTTTGATTCATCTTGAGTTAATTTTTTGTATATGGTGTAAGATAAGGGTCTAACTTCATTCTTTTGCATGTGAATATCCAGTTTCCCCAGCACCATTTACTAAAAAGAGGCACTCAACTATCATTTGCTGAAATCCTTAATATAATGAGAGAAGATATGGTATAAAAATTCATAGGATTGACAGAAAAGGGTTTTCAATTCATCTTCAGATCCACCCTTCTGCTTTCTTATATATTGTTGGCTCCTCCTGGCAAATTAAGCCAGGAATGGTTAATTGAACCCTGGTTAAACAGCATCTGTGTTTTAAAGTTGCCACAGAGAGGGTGGTGTTGCATTATTCACTTTCACAGTTTATCTGGGGGAGGAGATGTTCCTTAAGGAAGGAAAGAAGGTCCAAACCTGCAGGAGAGTGAAAGACAATTTGGAAAACTGTTTTCAGCATGAGTATTGCTTTCACAATACAAATGGCATAAGGTATATCTCTCCTGTTTATGGTTTGTGGGGCTGCACAGACATTAGAGTGCAAGCATTGCATAAGGGGTGTGAATCACACATGCTGGGGGAACAGAGATCTAGGGGTATTATTATCTCATGAAAACCATGCAGACACAACCAGTCTCTGCTGGGAACAGATGCTTCTAGATGATGAGGTCAGTGAATTAACGTTTAGTTTTCCTTTATTCCTTTCTTTCTTTTTAAAAGATTTTATTTATTTATTCATGATAGACACACAGAAAGGCAGAGACATAGCCAGAGAAGCAGGCTCCCTGTGGGAAGCCTGATAAGGCACTTGATGCCGGGACCCATCATGACCCGAACTAAAGGCAGACACTCAACCACTGAGCCACCCAGGTGCCCCTAGTTTCCATTTCTTTACATTGTGTGGAACTGCCTCTAGCATCACCTCCACTATCCTGGTTCTGATGTTACTCAGTTTCACCAGGATCTTCAGGTCTTTATGTGTTTTTTTCAGTTTGAATCATCATCTACTATAGGTGAGGGAGCTGGAGTAGGAAGACACTCCTGGACAGTTCAGATTTTCTCTTTATCAGGAACCTTGGCAGGGACACTGTGGAGTTAACCAGGCCATTGTCAAATTTCCTAGGAGAGCTAAGACAACGGGGATGGGCTGTGTGAAAACCCTGTAGGCCAGGAGCACAGGGTTCTGAGTCCCCCAAATTACAGACTGAGTAGAATCCACAGGGTTGGTATGAGGGTCCCAGAAGGTGCAGATGTAAGCTAGGTCAGGAAGCCATGATGTGACAGGGGATAGGTTGGATGAAAGAATAAAGAATAGGAACAATTAAAATAACAGAATCAGAACACTTAAAGTGAGCCAATGACTGAGTTTCCTGTAGAAGGGCCATTTCAACGCGCAGTGAACAAGCATGCCAGCTTCCCTTCATGTTGACAGCTCCAGGGAGTATCACTCCTAAAATATCATGGCCAATATTTACTTAGAAAATATCTCATTATTTTAATTTGTATTTCTTTCATTATTCATGAGGCTCAGAATTGTCTCATTTGTTTGACTCATTGGTATTTCTTTTGTAAATTTTTTATGTGCTTTCTCAATTGATTTGTAAGAGTAATTTGCATATTGGGGAAATCAGTCCTTTGTTTGTCATTGGTGTTGCGATTATTTTCCCAAGTCTGTCTTTTGAGTATGTTTATGGTGCTTTTAGCTTCCAAAAATGTTAAAATTTGATGTAGTTGGATCTATCCATTTTTCCTTTGTAGCCTTGAGGTTTCCTGTTGTGATTAGAAAAGCCTCTTTAAGATAATCACATTATTCACCCATGTTTTTCCCTAGATTTGTTAAAATTTCATTTTATTTTTATGACTCTGTTCTTGGAATCATCTGGAATTTCTTTTGCCTACCTCACAGTGTAAGTTTATGTGTCTTTGGGAGATTTCAGAGTAATGCTGTCTCCCCACTGGAGTGTGAGCTTCAGGAAGGCAGGCACTGAACTTTCGCTGCTTGCCAATGTGATACCAGCTCCTGGCACAGTGCCTGGCACCTGGTAAGTGTTTTAGTAAACACTTCTTTAATTAGTGCATGGATGGAATTCTCAAAGATAAAGTGTTGAAGCTGAATCTATCAAGAGGGAAAACCTTCATTTTTGGATTTTATACTTTCAAGGGAACAAAAACAGAGTAGATTGTGTCCAGAAAATAAAAATCTAGTTGGCAAACAAGTTAGAAGCCAAGTTAGACCAGGAACTGGGGAGTAGTCCTGGGCTACTCTGGAGAAAACTCAGTGGAGAACTCTTCCTTTGTTTAGTGTTGAGGAGATGGGCTAGGGTCAGGGGTGGGTGCTTTGGCTACCAGAGTTTGAGGAGAGGCTTTGGAGTGACCAGTTCAGGGAAGAAGTGGGTTGTGATTGCAGGTGGTGAGCATCTTTTTACCTCGGGGTGCTCAACCATACACTTATGGGATTCTTGGGGATTGTTGTAGAAGATTCAGCTGTCAAGAGCTAAGCAACAGAGAGCTATGGACTGAAGAGAATTGGAGTGGGGACTTGTGAATGGCAGGGGCCCTGTCCTGTCAAAGGAGCAACCTCCTCTCAGCTCTAACCAAGCATTACTTGTGTTGCAACATTTTTTTTTTCAAGAAATTTGCAATTGGATGGTTTAAATGGGAAATTCCTTCTTTTTTGAAATCCTTCATGTAGCAAACAAAGCCCATCTGTTGGCTTTCTCTTAAGGCCCACCAATTCGCCACTCCTGTCCTAGAGAAAAGGGGGATTATATACAGTTAGTAGCACAGCTTCTGCACTAGAAGGCCATTTCAAAACTTTTCTAACCTTGGTTGACTTCCTGAGCTATAAAAATGTGAAGGATTATTAATAGTACCACTATATCACTAGAATATGACTCAGCATTTGAGAAGAGCAGATAGGATGAAGGAAGGATTAGGATTTGATGGAAAGAAGGGGGTCTCTGGAATTAATCTGTTATGTACAACCTCTCATCATTTCATGGCAATAAATATTAATTGCTGGTAATAATAGAGGATGAGGAAGTTACATAAGCAAGTCTGAAAAGGACCGAAAGAGCCAGAATTATTGGAAGTGGCAAGGCAGTGGAGAAAGAGGAAGAGAGACAGACAGAGGCAGAGATAGAGAGAGAGACAGAAAGACAGAGAGCATGGAGGATGGAAAGCAGCTTGGGACAAAACTCCCATGTGCACAAAGGGAAAGTAAGATCTGAAGTCTCCATACTCAGCCCAGGGACCTGAACACCGAAGGTCTTCTGCAGGCTGTATCAATCACTAATAAGGTAGAGTGTTTTGGCTTTGTGATAAAAATCAATGCTATGGATTTTTTTGTTGTTGTTCTGTGATGACACTGAGAGAGTCTAAAAGGAGTGGGAATGGATACTACCTCCCAATCCAATACGATTACAATGCACCTTTTTTTTTTTTTTTTTTTTTTACAATGCACCTTTTTATCCATTATTGTGATACTCAGAAAATGCACATCCAGGGAGAACTGGCACCTGTGGCTGGTGAGAGGATTTCCTCACTGGAACTCCTAACCCTCCTTCCTGGAGCCTGTGAAAAAAGCATTCTGGCAGAGAAGGGAGACCTTCCACACACCCTCCGTGTGGTGTGAAGTCTGACTACATCCTGATGTGACCCTCGGCTACGTGAGGGACCGTCTCCTACCCTCCCAGCCCTGATGGGCCCAGCCACATGGCCCATGTAAACACTGGCCAGGGGGTTAAGGGCCTAGGAGCTGTCCTCAGTGAAGGAGTGACGGGACTCTTATAGGTAAATTCCCAGACCTCTTGTTCCTGGGGGAGGCCAGCTCTGAGGTGTGCTCCGTGCTACCTCCCAGAAGTCCCAGCAGGTCTGAGCCTCAGGGAACAATGTCAGGAAGCTGCTCATGGACATGGCCTGCTCTGGCTTCCTCCTTTTCCCTGTCTCTCCTCCCCACTTCTCTACCTATAGTTCCTAAATCACCTCCCACATAAACCACTGGCCTAAAAACCTCTGTCTCAGGGTCTGGTTTAGGGGAAACACAATCTACCACAGGCAGCGAGGAACTTGTTGTCTGGGCGAATCCAATGGCATTATAATTCTGGTGTAAATTGTTGAATTCTGTCTGCTGCCAAACTCATCTGCTGAAATCCAAACTCCCAGGATCTCAGAGTGTGACTTTATTTGAAGACAGATCTTTACAGAAGAAATCAAGTTAAAATGAGGTCCTTAGAGGGAGCTATAGCCCAATATGGCTGATGTCCTTGTGAAAAGGGGAAATCTGGCCCCAAAGACACACATAAAGGAGGGAAGGTGATTGGAAGAGAGATAGAGAGAAGATGACTCTCCAGGAGCCTGGGGCAGAGACCTGGGACAGCCCTTTCCTCACAGCTCTCAGAAGGAACCAACCCACTGACGCCTTGTTTTTGGACTCCTAGCCTCCTGAGCTGTGAGGCAATAACCTCCTGTTGTTTAAGCCATTCAGTTTGGGGTACTTGGTTACAGAAGCCCTAGCAAACGGATGCACATTGACTTCTCTCGAGACCAGTTATTGGCCCAAGGGTCATCCTGAGCATTCTACATGCATCATCCCACGGAATCTCCACAGCAGCTCTTTGAGGTAAAGACTGATATTATTTCCCATTTATGGATGAGGAGGTGGCAGCCCAGGGATGTTAAGGAAGTTGCTCAAAGCCACACAGATAGCCAGTAGTGAGGCTAGAATTGAACATTGACAGTCTGTCTTCGGATCCACATTTTTACCTGTGATGAGGCTTACTTCCCACCACACTGAGTTCTTCTATTAGGTGAACTGTTACGTGCCTGTTTTAAATTGCTTAGATGATGGTGATTTTCAGGTCTTGTATTAGTCAGTGTTCCCCAAAGAAACACAAACAATAGAATCTCTATCCATCATGATTTATCTATCATATCTATCATCTCTATCATATCTATCTATCTATCTATCTATCTATCTATCTATCTATCATCTATCTATCTGCCTTTTTTTTTTTTTAAGGAATTGGCTCACATGATTGTGGGGGAGTGTGTCTGAGTCTCCAAAGCAGGCCTGCAGGCTGGAGACCCAGGGACGAACTGATGGGTCCTCAGTCTGAAGGAAGTCTGGGGGCAGAGCTTCTTCTCTTTTGCGAAAACTATTTTTTCTCTTCAGGCCTTCAACTGATTAGACAAGGTCCTCCCCCCGTTATGGAGGGTCATCTGCTGTACTCAATGTCTACTGATTTAAATGTTAATCACACTTAAAAAAAAATACCTTCACAGCAATATTTAGGCTGGTGTTTGAGTAAGCTGCTGGCACCATAGCCGAGCCAGTTAACAATTAAAACTGACCATTATAGGTCCCTTGAAGACGGTGTGACACAGCAACCACTCTAAAGTAGGTGTTCACTCTCAGGGTCATGCAAGTGCAGGGTCAGTGCCTGAACATGAGAATGAGCCTTCCTTAAATTTTGTGCTCTGGGCACCTCACTGGCCTCACCTGGGCCCTGGCCCTGCTGTCCATGAAGGAGTCAAGATTGTGTCTTAAAGCTGGGCCTTTTTTTTTTGTTTTTTTTTGTTTTTTTTTAACAATAGTGTGGTTGGGGAGTCAGACAGACCAGGGTTTGAACCTTGCCTTCATCATTCCAAGCCTGTTTCCTCAGCTGTGGAATGGGGATAATAACAACACTTGCTTTGCAGGGATACAGTGAGAACACCGTATTGACTCGGACATAAGGAGGGAAAAGAACAGCGTTTGTTATGGCAAGATCTTTTTTTTATTATAACAGAGGAATTATTTTTTTAAGCATTTGTTATAATTTGAGGACATGAAACAGACAAGTTTTACCTTTATTTTTGCATCATTGGATGCCTAGTCTTGAGGAGTAAGCCCTAGAAATTCTTCCCTATGTCACCTCTCCCCTTTCCTGCTGTCAGCTATGCCCGACATTCGTCTTTGCTACAGGATCAATTTTAGTTCCAACCCAGACTCCTTAGTTTCTCTTCTCTCTGCCCAGAATTTAGAAACTATTTTTCTTATAACTCTCCAACCATACTGACTGTAAAAACAGTTTCTCAAGGTGCTTATAATTATTTTACATTTCTCAGCTATTTATGTGTAGTTAAGCACCCCAGAACAAACAGAAGGGAGAACTACTGGGTCTCTTAACTACATATAAGTAGCAGAGAAATGTAAAATAATTATAAGCCTTGAGAAGCTATTTTTATGATCAGTATGGTTGGAGGACAGCTGTACTATCTCCAAATATTTGTCCCATTTGCTATGTCTTGGTGCCTGGAATTCTCACAGAACCACTTAGTCCTTTGAGCAAAGCCACAAGGACCTTGGCTGACATTCATTTGTTTTCAAGAGAGAATAAAACTCTGAGCCAGTGATGTCTTTACAGGCAAGAGTAATACCTTTACATAGTCCCTAAGGGGAACAGAAAGCCTTTATTGACCCAAACAAGGACAGGGAGGTTTCAATAAAAGGTGGTGGTGACAGCTGGGGAACATCATTACATGGATCTCAAGATATTTCCAGAAGGGAAGACCAGCGATTGTGGAGGCAGGGTGGGGCGGTGCAGTGGGCAACTGCTGGATACTTTGGGAGAGTCACATCTGGGTCTTCAGATTCAGGATGTGGGGAAATGGCAAAAAGGCACAGGGGTCTATCTGCTGGGTCCCAAAGCAACCACACTCTCATACCTTCTGGGGCCTTGTCCAAGCTGGTCTGGGTTTGGGAATGTCATTACTTTGGCTTTCTATTCAGTGCACTCCCCTTATCAATCATGTCTAGCCCAGCTGTCACTTGCTCTAGGGAAGCTTTCCCAGCACTTTCTCTCTCAGCCTGTTATCCACCCCTGCCGCTTCCTTTCTTCCAACTCGGGAAATTCCATTCAGTCTTCCCAGTGCATGGGCTCCTTGCCCTTCCCTCCTTGAACCACCGCAGTCTCCACCAAGGCTCAGCAGGACCTCTTCCTTCTTTCTCTGTTCCCAGTGGGTCTCCATTCATTCCACCATTTTGGCCCATAGTATTTTTCAAAACGTGCCTGTCTTCTTGGCTGGACTGATCCTCTTTTAACACAATCTCTGCATGTAGTAAGTACTTGATTAACATATTTATTAATTGAATGGAGTTAACTTTGCTTTTTCCACACTTCTGTAGGAACTTCCACCAGCCTCTGTGCCCTTGTGACATCCTGGTCTCTTTCCTGATGGTGGTATTTGATCAGTAGTTCAAGACTCTTACGATTCAATTGATTAACCCTTTAAAAAAAAAAGATTTATTACTAGGTGTTATACACAACTGTTGAATTATTGAACACTACATCTGAAATGAATGATGTACTATGTGTTGGTTAATTGAATTTAAATTTTAAAAAGATTTATTTATTTATTTAAGAGAGACAGCATGTGTACGTGCATGTATAATGTGGGGGGAGAGGCAGAGGGAGAGAGAATCTCCATTAGGTTCCCCGCTGAGTGTGGAGCCTGATTCCGGGCTTGATCTCGTAACGCTGAGATCATGACCTGAGTAGAAATCAACTGACTGAGCCACTCAGCCCCTGAATTAAACATTTGTTACAGTTCTACTGGGTGTCAGAAGTGGTCAGTTAGGAGTAAAGGCAGAAGCCTTTGACATTCATTTAGTGATGGTTTCTTGAGGGAGAGGCTTTTGTTCTCAGTATATGATATGTTATCAATATATAACACTCATCTGTAATCTCCAGTGGTTCTTCCTTTTAGAAAGGTTTCTTGAACCAAGACTTTGTTAACTTGATAATAGGTTATTATGTGATGTGTATTGTATGTGTATAATATGATGTGTATAACATGATGTGTATTATATGTTATACACAAACACATGTGTATATACAGGCAATTATGTGCAATCAAGAACATAATCAAGAACATAATCAAGAACATGTGTTATACACAAACACATGTGTATACAGGCAATTATGTGCAATCAAGAACATAAATGAAGGTGAGGATGATGTTTATTCAAGGGAAAAAAGGTTTTTTAAGAGGTCCCTCTATTTACGCTTCTTAATTTCAAGCCTTGCTAAGGGTAAGTCCCTCCAAATCCTCGGGATTATTCAAATTTTACTATATTATGATTTCAATTTTTCCATGCAGGTAGGGTCTGCCTATGGTTATCGACTGCTGCAATGCACTGAATTTTTTCCACTCCTTCCCCATTTGTATGTTAAAGCCCTAAATCCCAGTGTGGTAGTATTTGAAGTAAGAAAGTAATTAAGATTAACTGAAATCATAAGGATGGGGCCCTAATCTGATAGGCTCAGTGTCCTTGTAACAAGAGACCCCAGAGAGCTTGCTGTCTGTACCATGTGAGGACACAGCAAGAAGGTGGCCATCTGCAAATCAGGAAGAGAGCACTCATCAGAATCTGACCACACAGACGCTCTGATCTTGGGCTTCCAGCTTCTAGAAAAGTGAGAAAATGAATCCATCCAGTCTGTGGTATTTTGTTATGGCAGCCTCAGCAGACTGATCTAGACACAGAGCTTGAGGCAAAGAAAACTTCTGAGTATTCACAAAAATGGTTAACATTTGGCTTCTGTAAATAGAACCGGAATTCTTTACTGGAAAAACAGAACGAGTGATCTTAAATTTCATTTTGATGCCAGTGGCACCGCTGCATAAAGAGGAATTCCCTTCAGGGCGTGCTCAGGTTTGGCAAAGTGAAGTTCTGGAGGAAATATACAGGGATGTCTGTTCATTTAGACTGACTGTTTCAAAACAACATTGCCCCTACTGCCAAGGGAAAAAAAATGATATTGGCATTATAGACGGCTGCAAATTAATAGCCTCATCAAGAAGATAGTTTAAGAAAAGCCTTTGATTAGTTTTTAGCCTGATGAGTGCATTAGCCTGTTTTCTTTATAAGGAATTGTGATTATTGAAAAAGATTCCAATTTATTCTTTTTTAAAAAAGATTTTATTTATTTATTCATGAAACACACAGAGAGAGATGCAGAGACAAAGGCAGAGGGGGAAGCAGGCTCCCTGCAGTGAGCCTGATGTGGGACTTGATCCCAGAACCCTGGAGTAAAGACCTGAGCCGAAAGCAGACGCTCAACCACTGAGCCACCCAGGTGCTCCTCCACTTTATTCTTAAAATAACCATTTACCATCATCCTATTCTGTATTCACTATTTTGGAAACTTCACAGAATAGTCATGATCATGGCCTTGAGTCCTGCACAGAGGGGAGGAGATGGAGACCCATGAGGTAGGGTCTGGAGATCCGTTGTGATCAGCTGTGACATTGGGCAGAGCAGTCTTAACATTCAATCGTTAAAACATTCTTCAGAATGACTTTGTTAGCAATTAGCTCAAGTATAAAGCTGTAATTTAGTCTTTTCTTTGATTCAAATTGGTCTTCTTGGTGAGTGACATCTTGTGATACTAACAAAAAATATGTCTAGTGTCTCTGCTATATTAAAGGTATGTTACTATTAGCCATGTGGCTTAAATATGTACTTTAGTTTAAATAGTAAATAAAGAGCTTAACAAATGTAATAATGTCGTGATAGCAAATATTTTGGAGACAGGGAAAATTCTGAGATTTCCACTGTGTCAATCCATAGTCCCTCTGTCTGCCTCTCTCTTTGTATGTCTGTCTTTCTGTCTTTCCCTTATTCTGTATGTATCTATCTATATTTTTTTTTGTATATTTTTTTTAATTGGAGTTCGATTTGCCAACATATAGCATAACACCCAGGGCTCATCCTGTCAAGTGCCCCCTCAGTGCCCGTCCCGCAGTCACGCCATCCCCTGCCCACCTCCCCTTCCACTACCCCTTGTTCATTTCCCAGAGTTAGGAGTCATGTTCTGTCACCTTCTCTGATATTTCCCACTCATTGCCTCCCCTTTCCCCTTTATTCCTTTTCACTATTTTTTATATTCCCCATATAAGTGAAACCATACTTGATGAAGTTCCAATTGTTCATTTTTGCTTTTGTTTCCCTTGCCTTCATGGATGTATCTTGCTAGAAGTTGCTGTGGCCAAATTCAAAAAGGGTGTTGCCTGTGTTCTCCTCTAGGATTTTGATGGAATCTTGTCTCACATTTAGATCTTTCATCCATTTTGAGTTTATCTTTGTGTCTGGTGTAAGAGAATGGTCTAGTTTCATTCTTCTGCATGTGGATGTCCAATTTTCCCAGCACCATTTATTGAAGAGACTGTCCTTTTTCCAGTGGATAGTCTTTCCTGCTTTGTCGAATATTAGTTGACCATAAAGTTCAGGGTCCACTTCTGGGTTCTCTATTCTGTTCCATTGATCTATGTGTCTGTTTTTGTGCCAGTACCACACTGTCTTGATGATCACAGCTTTGTAGTATAACCTGAAATCTGGCATTGTGATGACCCCGGCTATGGTATTCTTTTTCAATATTCTGCTGGCTCTTCAGCATCTTTTGTGATTCCACACAAATCTTAAGATGATTTGTTCCAGCTCTCTGAAGAAAGTACATGGTATTTTGATAGAGATTGCATTGAATGTGTAAATTGCCCTGGGTAGCACTGGCATTTTCACAATATTAATTCTTCCAATCCATGAGCATGGAATATTTTTCCATCTCTTTGTGTCTTCCTCAATTTCTTTCAGAAGTGTTCTGTAGTTTTTAGGGTATAGACCCTTTACCTCTTTGGTTAGGTGTATCCTAGGTATCTTATGCTTTTGGGTGCAATTGTAAATGGGATTGACTCCTTAATTTCTCTTTCTTCAGTCTCATTGTCAGGGTATAGAAATGCCAGATTTCTGGGCATTGATTTTGTATCCTGCCACACTGCCAAATTGCTGTATGAGTTCTAGCAATCTTGGGGTGGAGTCTTTTGGGTTTTCTAGGTACAGTATCATGTCATCTGCAAAGAGGGAGAGTTTGACTTCTTCTTTGCCAATTTGAATGCCTTTTATTTCTTTTTGTTGTCTGATTGCTGAGGCTAGGACTTCTAGTATTATGTTGAGTAGCAGTGGTGAGAGTGGACATCCCTGTCATGTTCCTGATCTTAGGGGAAAGGCACTCAATATTTCCCCATTGAGAATGATATTTGCTGTGGGCTTTTCATAGATGGCTTTTAAGATGCTGAGGAATGTTCCGTCTATCCCTACAAATCAAAGAGTTTTGATCAGGAGTGGATGCTGTATTTTGTCAAATGCTTTCTCTGAATCTATTGAGAGGATCATATGGTTCTTGTTTTTTCTCTTGTTGATATGATCAATCACATTGATTGTTTTATGAGTGTTGAACTAACCTTGCATCCCAGGGATAAATCCCACTTGATCATGGTGAATAATCTTCTTAATGTATTGTTGGATCCTACTGGCTAGTATCTTGTTGAGAATTTTTGCATCCATGTTCATCAGGGATATTGGTTTATAATTCTCCTTTTTGGTGCGGTCTTTGTCTGGTTTTGGAATTAAGGTGATGCTGGCCTCATAAAATGAGTTTGGAAGTATTCCATCCCTTTCTATCTTTTGGAACAGCTTTAGTAGAATAGGTATGGTTTCTTCAATAAATGTTTGATGGAATTCCCCAGGGTAGCCATCTGGCCCTGGACTTTTGTGTCTTGGGAGGTTTTTGATGACTGCTTCAATTTCCTCCCTGGTTATTGGCCTGTTCAGGTTTTCTATTTCCTCTTGTTTCAGTTTTGGTAATTTGTGGTTTTTCGGAAATGCATCCATTTCTTCTAAATTGCCTAATTTATTGGTGTATAACTGCTCATAATACGTTTTTAAGATCGTTTGTATTCCCTTGGTATTGGTTGTGATCTCTCCTCTTTCATTCATGATTCTATTAATTTGAGTCCTTTGTCTTTTCTTTTTTATAAGGCTGGCTAATGTTTTATCTATATTATTAATTCTTTCAAAGAACCAACTCCTGTTTTTTTTTTTTTTAATCTGTTCTACAGTTCTTTTCGTCTCTATTTCATTGAGTTCTGCTCAAATCTTTATTAACTCTCTTCTGCTGGGTGTAAGTTTTATTTGCTGTTCTTTATCCAGTTCCTTAAGGTTCGAGGTTAGCTTGTGTATTTGAGTTTTTTCCAATTTTTTGAGGGATGCTTATATTGCGATGTATTTCCCTCTTAGGACTGCTTTTGCTGTATCCCAAAGATTTTGAATGATTGTATCTTCATTTTCATTAATTTCCATGAATCTTTTTAATTCTTCTCTAATTTTCTGGTTGACCCATTCATCTTTTAGCAGGATGCTCTTTAACCTCCACGTGTTTCAATTTCTTCCAAATTTCTTGTGATTGAGTTCAAGTTTCAAAGCATTGTGGTCTGAAAATATGCAGGGGACAATCCCAATGTTTTGGTATCAGTTGAGACCTGATTTGTGACCCAGTATGTGGTCTATTCTGGAGAAAGTTCCATGTGCACTTGAGAAGAATATGTATTCAGTTGCATTCGGATGCAAAGTTCTGTAAATATCTGTGAAATCTATCTGATCCAGTGTATCATTTAAAGCTCTTGTTTCTTTGGTGATGTTGTGCCTGGAATATCTGTCATTTCCAGAAAGTGCTGTGTTGAAGTTCTCCTACTATTAGTGTATTATCTAAGTATGTCTTTACTTTGGTTATTAATTGATTGATATACTTAGCAGCTCCCACATTAGGGGCATAAATATTCATTATTGTTAGGTCCTCTTGTTGGATAGATCCTTTAAGTGTGATATAGTGTCCCTCTTCATTTCTTACTACAGTCTTTGGGATAAATTTTAATTTATCTGGTATGAGGATTGCTACCTCAGCTTTCTTTTGAGGACCATTGGAATGGTATATGGTTCTCCAACCTTTCATTTTCAGGCTGGAAGTGTCCTTAGGTCTCAAATGAGTCTCTTGTAAACAACAAATAGATGGGTCTTGCTTATTTATTTATTTATTTATTTATTTATTTATTTATTTATGTTTATTTATTTATTATTGGAGTTCAATTTGCCAACATATAGCATAACACCCAGTGCTCATCCCATCAAGTGCCCCACTCAGTGCCTGTCACCCAGTCACCCCCACCTCCTGCCCACCTCCCTTTCTATCACCCCTTGTTCATTCTTGCTTTTTTATCCAGTCTGAAACCCTGCATCTTTTGATGGGGTCATTTAGCCCATTCACGTTCAGTGTTACTATTGAAAGATATGAATTTAGTGCCATCGTAATACCTATTCAGTCCCTGTTTTTGTGGATTATTTCTTTGGGCTTTGTCTTTCTTTTACAGGATCTCCCTTAATACTTCTTGCAGAGCTGGTTTGGTGGTCACATATTCTTTCAGTTTCTGCCTATCTTGGAAGCTCTTTATCTCTCCTTTTCTGAATGAGAGCCTTGCTGGATGAAGTATTCTTGGCTGCACGTTCTTCTCATTGAGTCCCTGACTATATCCTGTAAGCCCTTTCTGGTCTGTGGGGTCTCTGTGGAGAGGTCTGCTATTAATCTAATATTTCTCCTCATATAAGTTAGGGATCTCTTGTTTCTCACTGTCTTAAGGGTTTTCTCTTTATCTTTGGAATTTGCAAGTTTCACTATTAAATGTCAAGATGTTGAATGGTTTTTATTGATTTTAGTGGGGGAACCTCTCTATATCCTGGATCTGAGTGCCTGTTCCTGCCCCCCCCCCCCCAGATTAGGGAAGTTATCAGCTATAATTTGTTCAAATATGCTTTCTGGCCCTCTGTTCCTCTCAGCGCTCTCTGGAACCCCAATTATACATAGATTTTTTTCCTTCTGAGGCTGTCATTAATTTCCCTTAACCTTTCCTCTTGGTCTTTTAATTGTTTTTCTCTTTTTTCCTCAGCTTCCTTCCTTGCCATCAACTTGTCTTCTATGTCACTCACTCTTTCTTCCACCTCATTACCCATCATCATTAGGACCTCCTGTTTGGATTGCATCTCATTTAATTGCTTTTTAATTTTGGCCTGATTAGATCTAAATTCTGCAGTCTTGAAGTCTCTTGAATCCTTTATGCTTTTTTTCCAGAGCCATCAGGAGCTTTATAATTGTGCTTCTGAATTGGCTTTCTGACAGTGAATTGTAATCCAAATTCTGTAACTCTGTGTCAGAGAATACTGTTTCTGATTCTTACTTTTGTGGTGAGTTCTTCTTTCTAGTCATTTTGCTCAGTGCAGAGTGGCTGTATGAGCGGGCTGAGTCCAGAATATCAACCATGACCTAAGAAAATTTCACCCTAGATGATACTTGTTAGAAGCTAAAACCCTTCTCTCAAATAGCATTCCAGCTATTTTCCTATCTATATGTTTTTATAGACAGATATAAAGATATATACACATAATCTGTATGTAGTATCTATCAAGTACATATATCTGTATCTGTATATATAAAGTGTATATATATATATTATATATATATAATGTACATTTGGTAATTTTTAGTTAATGACCTGCATAACAGAGCCCTCTGTAGTTGTAAAGTCAATGCCTGATGGTTCCAGGTACAGAATAGCCTATGAGAGTATCGTGAGGATTAGGGGAAGGCTGTGGATGAGGGAGAACAGGAAAGGTTGAACTCCCTATGGGATAGAGGCACTGCCTCCAATAACCTGTGAGTCAACCTGATTCTTTGAAACATATGGTTTCAGTTGCTCTGAGGATGAAGACCAAACCCTGAACATGGCTTGCAAGACCCTACATACTTTGGCCTTCCCCAGCCCCTTTGCTTATTATGCACCATGCTCCCCTTAGCTGAGCCTTGGTCACACTGGCTCCTTCTAGTCTCTCAAATATATGACCTTGGCTAATTCCAGTCCAGGACCTGCCCAGGTCATCCCCTGTGCTTCTTCTACACACTTCTTACCTATTCCTATTGACATTCAGAACTCGGCTCACTTTCGCAGGAGGCCTCCCAGGACTCTTCTGATGGGAATCATATGAATTTCTGGTCCTTTCTCACAGCTGCTTATATATCTCCTTTGTAGTTCTTGACACAAGTGTGATTTTACATTTTGGGGTGGTATTTTAATATTTAATCACTGTCTATTTTCCCGGCTGGATTATAAACCCCTCCAGGGCGGGGGCTGTGTCTCTTTCACCCATCACTGCATTCTTTTCCTCTAGTAACAAAGATAATGGTTGAGAGGAAGGAAGGGAGAGAGAGAGGAAGAGAGAGAAGGGGAAGGAGGGATTGAGGGATGGAGGGAAAGAAGGAAGGAGATTATGAAATGGTTGCAGGAGCAACTGCTTCATGCCCTATGTCAGACTTGAAAGTTCTACTGACCATCACCTGTCAACCAGGTGAGCATAGCACATCTTGCCCAGGAAAAACTGCATTGGTGTTTCAGTGCCCAGTAACCTCTCACCAGCAAGTCCCAATAAGGCTTGGAAAACAGGTTGGTGGTGTTTAAAGAACTCTGAGAACTTTATTTTATGAAAACAGAAGAGGCAGATGTGAGTAGGTATGGGTATGACCTGATTCTCTTTGGAGTTCTATGGCTAACTGGCCAAGGAGATGATCTCCTACCCTTCAGGGCTCACTCCTCACCCAACCTGGGCTCCTGGGCTCTCGTAGGATTGTTGGTTGTGGCAAATGGAACTCTACCCAAGCTAGCTCAGTAGAAGTGGGAGATTTTACTGTAAAGACAAAATAGGCAATTTCATGGACATGAGGCCACGCTGTGGCCAGACCTCATAGGAAATAGACTCCAGAAGCACTGGCAACCAAAACTATGTTCTTGTGTCTCAGGGTTGTGTGGTCTGATTTCTCTCTACTTCACCCTGACCTGTGTCCTTCTTTTTATAAACTTCCGCTGTTTGTAAAGGACTCAACATGGCCACTAGTCCTCAAATATACATGATGAATTGGGTCAAGGTTTTACAATGAAACTGATCACACTATCTGTATTTCTTGGTTGGAATTCTCTAGGGAAAGAATATGGATCAACTGGTCCACACACTATTGGGTAGGTTGTCCCTTGGACATTCACATTCACAGTTTGGGTCATATGATAGAAACATGGCTTCCTAGGTCTGCTGTGCTTTAGATAGGTTTCTTAGTAACCATTTTAAGTGAAATGAGTAGATTATGTCTGGAGGTAGCAGTCCAGAGTCATGAGTATTACACAGTTGCATTAAGAATCCAGGTTCTCGCTGTATCACATGCCTTTGGAGACTGCCAAGGCTCATAATAGAGCCATTGAATGCTTTTACTCTCATTCCCAGCGTTGGAGACACCATGGCCAAAAGGACAGAAATGGGTGCTCAATAACCAAGGTAGCCCAACCTTCATGACCACAGTTCACTGGAACAGGAGAGGCCACCTGACTCAAGGTGGGCGATTGGAAGACCCTTCTGCAGGAATTAGAAATTGCAACCATGAAAGACAAATTGTTCTAGGGAGTTGGACCTGCGGTATGTGTGACTGGGAGCAGTGCTTGGCCGAATGCTATCATGAGGACTGAATTACAAAGGAAGCAATTCTTCAGGGGAAGAGAAAGAGGAAGTTGATGTGTAGAGAAATAGAGATGAGAGGTGAAGAAACGCTGCCCATTTAGTTGTTGCAAAAGCCCTACAAAGCAACTCTTATTCTTCTTCCCATTTTACAGTTAGGTAAACTAAGGCTCAAAAATATTCAGCAATTAGGTAGAGGAAGAAGCCAGACCTCAGAGCAGATGTTACCCTAGTTCCTGTGGTTGTCTCTGCATGATGACTCTGAGTGGGGTGGAAAAGGTGATTTTTACCTTTCTTTTTATGCCCAACCAAATCATCAATGCTCTTTTTGTTATTGTTTTTCTTGTTTTGTTTTTACTACTACAACATGTGCTCCTACTGTAATTTTAAGAAGGTTGTGACTTGTCAAATCACTATGTATACAACTGAACTAATGTATCTTTGTGTGTCAACTATACTTCAATAAAACGTAAAAGAATTAAAAAAAAAAAGAGAGAAAGACACACTGCTTGGTAGATCCTGGTACCAAGGAGCTACACTGCTTGGTAGCTCCTGTTCCTGGTAGCTTGTCAGGAGATGTGCTCTCTAAGGGCTTTGTGCTTGCCTGCGTGTTCTGTAAGGATCCCTTCAGTCCTCCCAATAAATCCTTTTTAAAAAATCTTCAGTTCATTTGAGTCGGTTTCTGATACTTGATTCTAAATATCTTAACTAGTACAAAAATCAAGGGATATCAGGAGTAACGTGTAAAACCAGACTCTGAGAAAACATGTGGTATCACGTGTGACACTGTGGGGACTTCCCTCCCTGTTGTAGGATGAGTAATTGACATTTCCTGGTATATGCTGGCAAAGGAAGGACTATCACCTATCATCACCTGGGACTCAGACTACAGGCCCACAGAAATGGGGATGTCAGGGGCCTTGTTGACCAAATATCAGGATACTAGAATATATGTTGCTTCTCACAGCCTTTGGTAGAGAGCAACAAAATAGAAGCACATTCTTGCCCAGATGTCCCCCAGGAAAATATACAGAACCCACATAGCTGATATTCCAGAGTCCAGATCAAAAGATTTATTGTTAGATTGATGATAGCTTGGAGGAATTGAGGAATCTTTACAGATCCCACCATCTTCCACTCAGCCTGCAACAAATCGTATTGTAGGCAGCAGCTGGGGGGCATTCGTGAAAAACCTTGTGGACTTTGGGCTCCTACAGGGAATGCTTTGATTTCAATCCTGGGGAAACAAAAAAATGAAGAAGCCCTTCAGGAAAGCTCCTGACAGTTATTCTAACCTCCCTTTGTAACTGTGTAACACACTCACATGCCATTAGTGTCATCTGTTACCAGTAATGAGAAGTCATAATCAGTAAAAATGTCCCAACATCTTGGAGAAAATAATTTTTCATCCTTTAGAAATATTGCATTTTGTTTAACTGGGTTTTTCATAATGATACATAGAAGGAGTATCATTGTAATAATGGGTTGTCAGGGTTGTAGAACTCAGACTCTGTAACCTGCAACTGTACTAATGATATGATTCGTGAACACATGCTATTAAGCAGCAAGGGACAGGCAGGAGCCTTGCATTAGCCAAACTATCTATGCCACCCTCTGGTAGAGGGAAAAACACCTTCCCGGGTCCCAGTGAAACAAGGGTGCTAAAGTGAAGGGTAATTATTTTCTGGCACTGTAAGGAAGCAAGAAAGTCAAAGGAGTCAGAAAAATATTCACAGAGCCAGCTGATAGCATTAAAAAAGTAGTTTAATACTTTTTTTCTGAAAAATATGGTATAAGAAAAATGAAATCATAATTTCTGTAGTTCAAGTGCCTCCTAAATGCCAGGAGAGATTCTAAGATACCTCTGTACGGTTGGCGGGTGTTAGGTGAATGACCTTGAGCAACCCTCCATCCCCTTCCCCTACCCTCTGCCTATGTTACTGCTTAAATAGAATGGGGAAGAGTCAAAGGACCTCAGTTCTTCATAGAGCTCTTCTGAGGATAAAATGAAGGGGACGTTATTCTGAAAGGTCTAAGGTACTTGGCAAATATAAGAGCTCATCAGTTTTTATCTCTTTGCTTTTTTCTCTACTAGAAGGAATACAGTGGGAAAAAAGCGAAGGAGAAGCCGTGGTCAGAGTATACGTAGGGGTGAGGACAATAGACCAGAAATATAATAACTGAATTAAATGTTATTTTAGATAATTCCTACAGAGAAAAATAAGGCAAGGCAAGGTGAATAGGGAATTTGCAATTGTGTGTCAGGTTTTAGCTCAAATGCCACTTCCTTAGATATTATCTCCCTTGGATTTCTATCCTGGTTTGGAAATGATTGATTACATATATGATCTACCTCTCGTGGTAGCTTATGTAATTCTTGAAGGCAGGAAATAGGTGTATGTACTGTGGGAAGTTATAATAAAAGGAAACCTCATGAAAGTGGACTCAGAATGCTAGAAGGGGAGGCGGAGGCTCCTACTCAGTGTCAGCTGCAGGAGGAATGATCAGTCACAGACCCCCTGGCTGAGCAACTGCCGCAGGAAAACACAATCAAGTACAGGCTCCAACAGGGAAAGGTGTACATTGAGTTTCCTACAGGAAATCAGCTACCCCTGCTACCTAGCCAAGGAGAGGAGCATCACCCTGAACTCTTGCCTCTCTCCAATGGGCTTTTGTTTAAAATTATCCCTCCCGGCTCCCTCCTTCTCCTTCTCCCTAAAAGCATGTTCCTCTCTCTTGTTGGACTTGCCTGTCCTTTTGCTGCAGCTTGTTTGTCCCGATAGCACATTTCTGCTATTCCCAAATAAGCCCATTGTTTGCTGGTGAAATAACTGGCAGTTCTATTTTTAAGGCTAACAAACAGTGTGTCTGTGTGTGTTTGTATGAGTTTCAGCCTGGGGAATCTAGAGTACCTTCCACAGTGAAAAATGAGACCCTGACTGAATTTGCAGGTGGTTCTAACCTGACCCTCCCCGGTACCCCCTTTATCACAGGAGTATTTCCCTGACCTTGTTCCTTTTCTTTTTTCCTTTCTTTTCTTTCTTTTTCTTTTTTTTTTTTTTTTTTTTTGCCTGGACATTTTGAGACTCATAAAATGCTTGTGCATCAGATGCTAAGAATAATTGCCACCATTTCTCAACCACTGAGAGCTGGCAAAGGTCATGCCAACCTGCAGACTGTGCCAATTGCTTCTCCAGGCACTGTGCCTGTCCTACTTCTTTCCCCTAAGGTTTCTCTTGTGTTGAAGATTAAAGGGAGAAAGTTGATGAAGTAGCCGACCCCAGGGGGACAGACTGGTGGCTACAATGGGCCCTGTCTTTCCCTGGGTGAATAGGTTCCCATTACCTCTGGGCAGAGTGTGGAGTGAGCCCTGTACCTACAAAATGACTTTCTCCCAGGTCACATCTAGTGAGGGGGGCAGGGCCTATGATCCTCATTATTCAGACAGAGGAAACTGGACTCTGGAAGACTGGTGACTCCTCACAGGACAAGTCAGAACTAGAACTGGGGCTCCCTTAACCATTGTTAGAGATAGCCCAACAGGGCAAATGCTTTTACCAATGCAGATGGGAGAGAAGGTGCAAGGAACCCCAAGATCAGCAATGACCTCTCCTTGGGGACGCGGGTCAGCCATTGATTGGCCACAACGGTGCGGGGGCAGAGCACACTTGCCGAGTGTTGTGGGAGGCCAGAGCCCACAGACCGAGGACGTGTCCCACCCTACCTGTAACCACATGTAAGAACTGGTGGTGTGGGAAAGAGAAAGAGGAGATAATCATGATATTACAGTTTGTCCAGATTCTTGTCCTCAACTGGGGGTGGGGAAGGGGGATAATAAAACAACTGAGGAAGTGGAAGCAGAGAGATAGAGAGGCTTTCCCAGGATCACACAGCCAGTCAGGGAAGGGGCAGGGGACGGGGAGGAAGACCCAGGGGTCCTGCTGCGGCACACGGCAGTGTTTTCTACACCCTCAGACTGAGATTACAATTGCAGAAGAGCGGGTCATGAGCCAAAAAAGAACAATGTACAGAGGTGGAAAAATACTGTTCGGGGAAGGTGAGGTGGGTTTCAGGTGAGAATGATAGGGTTGGCCTTGTCGGCACCCATCCCCATGCTGCCAAATCAGTTTCTTCCCACCTGTCATGTGCAAAGTGGTTCAGTGTAACACTGACCTTGCTGCCCAGGTTCTTCTAGCAATAGCCAACATTCTCTCTGCTGCCCAGCACCAGAAGTCTACCATGTTCTCCCTTCATTCATTAGCAAAACGACATGGCATCATCCGTTGTCATGGTAATTTTAAAATACTTCCTTCATATATATATATATGTGTGTGTGTGTGTGTGTGTGTGTGTGTATTTATTTATTTATTGAAGTTTGATTTGCCAACATATAGCATAGCACCCGATGCTCATACTGTCAAGTGCCCCCCTCAGTGCCCGTCACCCAGTCACCCCATACCCCCTCCCACCTCCCCTTCCACTACCCCTTGTTGGTTTCCCAGAGTTAGGAGACTCTCATGCTTTGTATTCCTCTGATACTTCCCACTCAGTTCCCCTCCTTTCCCCTATGATCCCTTTCACTATTTTTTATATTCCCCATATAAGTGAGACCATATAATGTTTGTCCTTTTCCAATTGACTTATTTCACTCAGCATAATACCCTCCAGGTCCATCCATGTTGAAGCAAATGGTGGGTATTCGTCATTTCTAATGGCTGAGTAATATTCCATTGTATACATAGACCACAGCTTCTTTATCCATTCATCTTTCGATGGACACCGAGGCTCCTTCCACAGTTTGGCTATTGTGGACATTGCTGCTAGAAACATCGGGGTGCAGGTGTCCCGGCGTTTCATTGCATCTGTATCTTTGGGGTAAATCCCCAGCAGTGCAATTGCTGCATCGTAGGGCAGGTCTATTTTTAACTCTTTGAGGAACCTCCACACAGTTTTCAGAGTGGCTGCACCAGTTCCTATTCCCACCAACAGTGCAGGAGGTTCCCCTTTCTCCACATCCTCTCCAACATTCGTTGTTTCCTGCCTTGTTAATTTTCCCCATTCTCACTGGTGTGAGGTGGTATCTCATTGTGGTTTTGATTTGTATTTCCCTGATGGCAAGTGATGCAGAGCATTTTCTCATCTACTTGTCGGCCATGTAATACTTACTGTTTCTTCTGATAGACTTTGAACCTCTGAACTCCTTGTGGATCCTTGAACACACCAGCAGTGATCTCACCTCAGGGTCTTTGCATTTGCTATTCCCCCTGCTGTAATGTTTTCTCCAGATACCATTATAATTTGCTTCCTTGACTCCTTCGAATCTTTGCTCAAATATCACCTCATGCAGCCTCCAAGCACCCTATTTGAAATTGCAAACAATCTCCCTAGCATCCTTCTCTTTCTTTTTTATTTTTTAATTAAAAATTTTTAAAACAGATTTTACCTATTTATTTATGAGAGACACACAGAGAAAGGCAGAGATATAGGCAGAGAGAGAAGCAGGCTCCCCCTGGGGAGCCTGATGTGCGACTCCATCCCAGAACCCCAGGATCACGACCTGAGCAGAAGGTAGACACTCAGCCACTGAGCCATACAGGTGGCCTGTTTTTTTTATTTATTTTTTTTGAGAGAGAAGAGAACATGTGAGCAGGGGAGGTGGGATGGGGTGGGGTGGGGGAGGGGCAGAAAGAGAGGGAGAGAGAAATTTTATTTATTTATTTATTTATTTATTTATTTATTTATTTATTTATTTATTTATTTATTTTAGGGAGAGAGAATCTTAAGCAGGCTCCATGCTCAACAGCACAGAGCCACCCAGGCACCCCACTGACATGCTTTTCTGCTGTATTTTTCTGTATAGCTCTTACCCCATCTGACATACTGTTAGGAATTCATTGGACACTTAGGTAGTCAGGGCCAGGGTCCCCAACAAAAAAGCAAAAAAGCCTGGACAGCTAAGACAAAATTACACTAGCATCCTGTTTTACAGCTTAGACAAGACCACAATAGCATCCTGTCTAGCAGTCTCTGCAAAAGTGACTTTTGCAAAACATCCTGAAACAAAACAAGTAACCATAAAACATTGGTCGCTATCACAAGTGGAAGCAGCTAGTCTCTAGATGTCAGCCCAAAAGACTAACAACACTTGAACAATAACCCGATAGGTAAACAGGTATATGACCGAAGCCATTATTGGCACACCTTAGCAGCCAATCACAGGGGGCCCACACTCAGGATGCTTAAGATTGTCCCCCTAAAGAGCTTATAAAAGCCCCTAGAGGGACACCTGGGTGGCACGGAGGTTGAGCATCTGCCTTCGGCTCAGGTCGTGATCCTGGGGTCCTGGGATCGAGTCCTGTATCGGGCTTCCAGCAGGGAGCCTGCTTCTCCCTCTGCCTGTGTCTGCCTCCCTCTGTCTGTCTCTCATAAACAAACAAACAAACAAACAAATAAATAAAATCTTTAAAAAAGCCCCTAGATTTGTTTTTTTTTGTTTTTTTTTAATTTATTTTTTATTGGTGTTCAATTTACTAACATACAGAATAACCCCCAGTGCCCGTCACCCATTCACTCCCACCCCCCGCCCTTCTCCCCTTCTACCACCCCTAGTTCGTTTCCCAGAGTTAGCAGTCTTTACGTTCTGTCTCCCTTTCTGATATTTCCCACACACTTCTTCTCCCTTCCCTTATATTCCCTTTCACTATTATTTATATTCCCCAAATGAATGAGAACATAAAATGTTTGTCCTTCTCCGACTGACTTACTTCACTCAGCATAATACCCTCCAGTTCCATCCATGTTGAAGCAAATGGTGGGTATTTGTCATTTCTAATAGCTGAGTAATATTCCATTGTATACATAAACCACATCTTCTTTATCCACTCATCTTTCGTTGGACACCAAGGCTCCTTCCACAGTTTAAGCCCCTAGATTTGAATGCCAAAACAGCAACCCTCTCAGGTCCCCTCCCTCTCCCGGAGCTTTACACTCTTGTTCAATAAACTTTGCTTTGCTGGTCTTGGTCTGGTCTCCTTCTTCATTCTTTGGAGTGGCATGACCAGGAACCATGGGTCCTGGGGGACAGCAATCCTCTAACGATACTATGGGTTTTCCTTTTGTATTTTATTTTGTCCCCTCACAACTATGTAAGTTCATAAGGGCAGGGTTCTCTGCTGTGTCCTCAGTGGCTAAAGCAGCTCCTGGCATTTAGTAACACCCAGTAAATATTTGTGGAACAAATGATGGCTAAGAGAACGCATTCCTCCAGGCTGGACCCGTTTATCATAGCTCCTAGCACGTAACACAGGCTGTGTATGGAATGAGAGAAGACCACCTTTGTTTCTTCCAAGGGTTTCATTTAAAACTCTCCTGATCATTTGCTCTTACCACCCGTGGCTTCATGACTTCGTGATTGCTTTTGTGAAGGGACTGTTTTACCAATGGTTTCTCCCATGTTCTGGGCTCTCAAATTAAGTTTTGCCACATTATGGAGCTTTCCCTGATCCCCCAGAGAGACTAAGTTTACTGGTGGCTTGCTCCTGTGGCACCCTTGGGCTTGCTTTTGAAATACACAAACCACTTAATAATGTCTGGTTTTTTTTCCCCCAACAGGCTTTGCGGGGGGGCACATGTGAGCCTCCCTGGTGATGTTCCCAACACTTCCAGGACCCTGCCTGGCACCTAGTAGACAGTGGATGAGTATTTGTTGACTGAGGGGGCCAGGTATTGTCAGCAGTGGCAGAGAGAGAGTAAATATGTTCCTTGACCTCACGCACCCCAGTGAGTAATGCTTTAGGGAAACCCCTCCCCTCAGGTACCTCAGTGCACACATCTTTAGGGAAATTCCATCGGAAGATCCAACCTGTACAAGATTATGCTCCTCCCGGGGCTCCAGGGTTGAACATGGGAATTCTGCTGTTTATTCAGTGCAAGAAAATTACAACATACTCCCCAGACTTCTTATTTAAAAATTGCTTCTCTTAAGCCTTTCAACTTGCAAGAAAGAGGCAGAAATGGTGTGTCACCAAAAAGCCTCCTTGAGCTAACCAAATAATAATAGTAATAGTAATAATAATAATAATAATAATAATAACAGCAACAATAATAATAGTTACTAACTTCCTTTATCCTAATATATGATATCTGGTTAAATGCATTGAGTACAGAGCCTGGGATTCTCAAATATTTTTGTTAGTGTTTTATTTATTTATTTATTTATTTATTTATTTATTCCCGTGATTTATGATTTTAGGTATTTGGTTTCTTTCTTTCTGGTTCACCTAGTTGCTGTGGCACCCTGCCCAGACTGCTGCCGTATCAGCTCCTGCCAGGTGCCCCCCAAAGCTTGTCCAACACCGGGCAAGGTGCAATGTTTAAGTTTCATGATAAAGGATGCCAGCTTCCCTGCTGTCCTTCTCTACCCAAAGTTTATAAAAGTAGTCTCTTGTATTTTTGTGGATAATTTTGATTCATAAATTGTTTTTTGATGTGATAAGCTAATTGGATACTATTTATTAGTTTCTTTATCCATTAATCTGACACTTCATTTTCATATCTTATTCCACATGTTCTTGAGTTTGTTTTCAGTATTTACTCCCCCCACTCCCAGATATATTTTAGTAGTGTAGTGTCTTTAATTTTTGAAGGTTTGGAATGTATTTTGCTGTCTGTTAGAGCAAGATATTTCAGTCTTTGGTGATGCATCCAAAGTTCTAGATAAACTTTAAGATCAACTTGTCAATGCTTTAACAATGTGTCAGTTACCCATTGTCATAATAACTCATTGGCTTAAGAAAAAGCTTTTGTTATTGCTCACGAGTCTATGGGTTAGTTAGATAGTGTTTCTGATTTTAGCTGGGGAGGCTCATATATCTGTGGTCAACTTTGGATTGGGTCATAGCTTGGCTAGTTCTCCCACATATTTGGGGTTTTAGCTGGCTGGAGGCAGTCCTTGGCTGGGACCACTGGGCTCTCCTCCCAGTGGTGCCTCATCCTCCAACAGGCTAGCTCAAGCTTGTGCACACAGCAGTGGCAGGGACTCAGAATCAGAGCAGACGTGTGTAAGGTCTGTGAAGGCTGAGCCTCAGAACTTAGAATGCCGTCTCTTCGGCTGCATTCTGCTGAATACAGTCATAAAACAGGCAGGCAAATATTCAAAGGGTGGGGTAATTGACTCACTCTCTATGACCCCAGTCAAGGGCCACACTCTTTCTCAAAGCTTCAATCACACTGCAAAAGGCATGCGAAAGAGTGGCCCTTTGTAGGAGTCATCGATACAATCCTCACGAGCAATCAAACAGCATAAACAAAAAGCTTATTGGATTGAACTTGCATTGAAATAATAGATCTAATTCTGTGAGAACTGACATTCTTACATTATTAATGAGCCTTCCCTTCTAACAAAATTGCAATCTCTTCCCACTTATACATATCTTCTGTTTTTTTTTCTTTTAAAGATCCACCTACTTATTTTTTTTTAAAGATTTTATTTATTTATTCACAAAGAGAGAGGCAGAGACATGGGCAGAGGGAGAAGCAGGCTGCCTGTGGGGAGCCCAATGCAGGACTCAATCCCAGGATCCTGGGATCACGACCTGAGCCAAAGGCAGAACTCAACCACTTAGCCACAAAGGTGCCCCTCATGTATTTATTTGAAAGAGAGAGAGAGAGAATGAGAGAGACAGAGAGAAAGAGAACGAGAGAGAGAGAGAGAGAGAGAGAGAGCAGGAGCTGGAAGGGCAAGAGGGGTAGGGAGAAAAAACCCCATGTGGACTCTGCTGAACACAGATCTGATGTGGGACTCATCTCACGACCCTGAGATCACTACCTGAGCTGAAACCAAGAGTTGGGCACTAAACCAACTGCACCACCCAGGCGCCCTGTGTCTTTCTGTAATTTTATAAAATTATGTCCTTTATGGATTTTATAATTATGGATTTTATAATTTTCTTTATATAGAATGATACTTATTAAGTTGCTTCTTAAATAGTGATTGTTCTTTGTGTTATGGTATGAATTAAAATCTCTCTTTTGTTGCATTGTCTAATCCAACACTGTTCAATAGAAATATAGTATGAATTACAAATACAGTTAAGATTTTTTTACAGTCACATTAAATATTAATAGGTGAAATTAATTTTTCATAGCATATTTTATTTGACACAATGTATCTAAAATACTATCATTTCAATGTATAACTTATAAACATTGTTAATAAGATATTTTACTTTATTTTTCCATATTAAATCCTTAAAATCCAGTGTTTATGTGAGAATACATCTTAATTCTGACTAGCTTCATATCCAGAGCTTAATAGTCACATATGGCTGCTGCTACCAGCATGGCAATTATAGCTATTAATTTTTAAAAATGTTTTTCGTGCATGTAGATGTCACACAGAAATCTCTTATGAACTTATGATGATTTTCAGTTTGTTTTCTAGTTTTCTCCATATCAATATATATAATACATAAATTATAACAATTTTCCACTTCCACTTGAATTTTTAACAGTTTATTTTATATAAAAAAATCTGTTGCATTGGTTATAACTTCTAAAGACATGTTAAATAAATACTGTGAAGGGCAGCTGTTTTGCTCCAGACATGATGTCAGTGGAAATGCTTTTACTTAATTAATTTATTTATTTAAAAGATTTTATTTATTTATTCATGAGAGACACAGAGAGAAAGGCAGAGACATAGGCAGAGGGAGAAGCAGACTCCCTTCAGGGAGCCTGCTGTGGGACTTGATCCTGTAATCAGGCCCTGAGCCTAAGGCAGACACTCAACTGCTGAGCCACCCAGGCATCCCAATGGAAATGCTTTTAGTGTGTCACCATTAAGTATGGTGTCCACTGCTGATTTCTGGAATACAACCTCCCTTATCAACATAAATAAGTCTATTCCTGATTTTCAAACTTGTTCTTTTTTGTTGTCTATATTTTGAAGTAAAGAATAAGTGTTAAATTTTATCAAGCACTTTTTGGGGGGGGCATATATCACTATGGCCATTTGAAATTTTCTTTTAGCATATGCTAAAAATAAATCACATTAAGAGACTTTAAAAATTTTTTTTTTACTTATTTATGATAGGCACACAGTGAGAGAGACAGGCAGAGGGAGAAGCAGGCTCCATGCACCGGGAGCCCGACGTGGGATTCGATCCCCGGTCTCCAGGATCACGCCCTGGGCTAAAGGCAGGCGCTAAACCACTGCGCCACCCAGGGATCCCAAGAGACTTTTTTTTTTTTTTTTAACATTAAGAGACTTTCTAATGTTGGACTATCCTTGCTTCTTCAGAAGAAGGATCCTTAAAGGTTTATTTTTTTACACCAATAGACTGACTCACTTTGCTAACTTTTTATTCCAAAATTTTGTAATTGAGTTAAGTAAGTGAGATTAATGTTCACTTTTATTTGTGTGTGTGTGTGTGTGTGTGTATTCTTTTTTTGGTATTTTTAAAATTGGAGTTCAATTTGCTAACATATAGCATAACACCCTGTGCTCATCCCATCAAATGCCCCCCTCAGTGCTTCTGGTTTTACTACTAGTGTTGTTATATCTGTTATATACTTGGTGTTTAAATATGTCAGGAACTATTTTTTGCAGGTTCCAAGAATATCACCATAAAATCTATCTTATTCTGATGCCTTTGATGCAAGTGGGGTTAATTGCTTTTCGACTTTGGTGATGTACTTAGCTCTCTATTTCTTCTGTACTAATTTAATAATTTGTTTTTTCCAGAGAAATAAAGGATGGCATTTAGATTTCCAAATGTAATGTTAAAAAATTATTTAGGGTATCCTACTTTAATTTTTATTATGTAATATCTTAATCATCCAGAAAAATATAAAGAATTTTTAAAAAACTATCTTATTTATTTATTCATAAGAGACACACACACACAGAGGCAGAGATACAGGCAGAGGGAGAAGCAGGCTCCATGCAGGAAACCCGACGTGGGACTCGATCCCGGGACTCCAGGATTGCATCCTGGGCTACAGGGGGCACTAAACCGCTGAGCCACCCGGGCTGCCCCACTTTTAACTTTAAAATATTAGATAAACATAGTAAAATGTTAATAGTTGGCAAACCTCGCGTCGGGTTCCCTGCATGGAGCCTGCTTCTCTCTCTGCATGTATCTCTGCCTCTCTCTCTCCTCTCTGTGTATTCTCATGAATAAATAAATAAAAAAATCTTTAAAAAGATAGAAGTATAATGATATTTTTGAAACCTTTATGAATCCATCTCTGATTTCATTTTTATCCTTATTGATACACATGGCTCTGGGTCATATTTAATTTTTTATGGATCTGATATATATGATCTATTCTTTCTCATAATTTAAAATGACCTCTATGGACTGTATTTTTTTCATTCTTTTTTTTTTTTAATTTTTATTTATTTTTATGATAGTCACAGAGAGAGAGAGAGAGAGGCAGAGACACAGGCAGAGGGAGAAGCAGGCTCCATGCACCAGGAGCCCGACGTGGGATTCGATCCCGGGTCTCCAGGATCGCGCCCTGGGCCAAAGGCAGGCGCCAAACCGCTGCGCCACCCAGGGATCCCCTTTTTCATTCTTCAGTCCTAATGGCGTTCACTTGTTTTGTTGTTTGTCTCTTTTGAGTGGACTGACAATATGTTTTCTATTGTACTGATCATTTCAAAGAGCCAGCTCCTGGTTTTATTTATCAAGTGCACTAAACAATTTGTCTTATATATTGTAACTTTTACTTTTTCTCTTCTCTTTCCCTGTTTTACTTCCTTCTGGCTTCTTTTGTTCATGAGTGTGTGTGTGTCTATATGTGTGTTAGTATTTACTTGCAACACACCTAGTTTGTTTCATTTTCCGTATCTTCTAATGAATGCATTTACAAGTCTAGCCTTTCTCTCTTT
The DNA here is from genome assembly GCF_011100685.1 of Canis lupus familiaris. NCBI lineage: Eukaryota > Metazoa > Chordata > Mammalia > Carnivora > Canidae > Canis > Canis lupus. Next base: position 38,633,983 of record NC_049239.1, on the reverse strand, counting down.
TGATTGTTCACAGATTTTAATATATACTAATCTGTTATTTCTAAAAAGTTTGAAATTTCAGTATGACTTCCATTTTGTCTCCAGTGTAACTGAACAGGCTCTTTTGATATGTCAAAATAGTTGGTGTTCTTTTTGGCTAGACCTTTGGTAATTTCTTTGTGCCCTACATTGTGATGAGAGAATAGTTGGGAATTAAATTCTAGATCAAAATCAGTTTCCATAATCTTTATAGACATTTTCTTTCATTTGACTTCTAGCATTTGATATAGTAGATAAAAATTTGATGGTAGTCTATTTCTTGTTCCTTTATAGATCACTTTGTTTTGTTTTATTTTTTTCTTTTACAGAAATGTATGGTATATTCATTGTATTCTTTAAAATATTCTTTTTTTTTTATTAAGTAAACACTACTTGCAATGTGGGGATTGAACTCATAGCCTCAAGGTTAAGAGTTAAATGCTCTACCAACTGACCCAACCAGGCCCCTCTACTTGTTCTATTCTTGAGTCTAGAAGTATGCCTATTTTCAATATTGGTATCAGGATCTTGGTGAGCTCTTTGGGTCTGAAGGCTTAAGTTTTTTTGTTTTGTTTTGTTTTTTGTTTTTAGCTCAAGGGAACTTCCTTCAATTATTTCTTAAGTTTTATCATTCTCTTTGTATGTTCTCCTTGAGCTTTAATTAAACAGATAAGTATTTTTTTGTGCCTTGTAATTTTTTTCATGATTCTTGTTTCTCTTGCTGACATTTTGCTCTATATTCCAATAGGTATAATAGTTATAAAATTTATAGTCGCAGTATAGGTGGGCAACAAAAATAACATCTTAAAATTTTATTTAAACTGAACTCAATCTTTTTCCCACTGAAGGCAAAAGAAATAAAGAAAGAAAAAGAATCTTTCCCAACCCAGAGTAATTCTGTTTTACTTTAAAAATATTTTTAGACTTCTTTAAAAAATTTGTTATAGTTTACTGTCCTTTTTAAAAGTTTTTTTTATCCCTATTTATTTATTTATAGATTTTCTTTATTTACCTGAGAGAGAGAGAGAGAGAGAGAGAGAGAACAAGCAAGGGGGAGGGGCAGAGGGAGAGGGAGAAGCAGACTCCCCACAGAGCAAGGAGCCCAACGTGGGGCTTGATCTCAGGGCCCTGAGATCATGACTTGAGGCAAAGGCAGATGCTCAATTGACTGAATCACCCAGGCACCCCTTCTATTCCTTTTTAAAAAAGTAATCTCTACATCCAATGTGGGGCTTTGAACTCATGACCCCAAGATCAAGAATCAGATGCTCTATAGACTGAACTGGCCAGGCACCCCAAGGAAACTCAGTTTTAAACATGGCTTATTTAGGATTCAAAACCAGTTCAAAATTCTCTCTCCTCCTTTATTCCCTTCTTTCTCTTGGTAGTAATCTAAATTCCCAGAAGATTAATGTATCATCTTGGCATTGGGAGTAGGACTTTTAGTACAATTAATTCCTCTGTTCTCACTATCCTCCTCAGAGGGAGCCAATTGTTTCTGGTTCCTCTTGTCATATGATCATATGGGCTGCTGTCCTCATCATGGCTTCTCTCTTAAAACTTATACCCTGCATTCTTTTTGTACGACTGTAATGCTCCTTTGGTGTTCTAATCTTTTTCATCAGTTTTTTATAGTGAGGTATCAGTATTCTGTGAAAATGTTCTTAGTCCCTCTGTCTAAACACATTCATCAACCATTGTTGGTATGTGGCTCTGCTGCCATGTTGGATACAGAGTCTCCCTAGTAGGCTTACCACCACCTGAGAAAGTAAAGCACAGGTATCCTCTCTTCCAGACTTCTACAAAATGAAACGGGGGTTTACATCACCTACTGACCTCCTTTGGGAATCATGTTGGGTTGGAGGGTGTTGGGGCATTAACCCCTTCTTAACATCTATAATCTATCTATACATAATCTAGCCATATGTCTGTAATCTAATCAGGATACTCTGATTTTCTCCTCTCCCACCTGCTGATAACATCTTTTCTTTCCCCTTTTCAGTAAGAAATGAGTACTCAGGATATAAACTGTCTGCTTCCTGTCTTCCAGGATTGCTGATTAAATTAAAAGATCCTTTTTAGGGAATATCAAGGAAAATCTTATTTTTCAAAACCGTTTCTTTTGCAATTAAAAGATTTAGTGTCAAGACTATTTTTTAAAAATGCATTTAAAAATCTATTTAGATATTTAATTGTTTCCTTTAGTCCAGGAAATATCAGGTCTGCTCTTGAAGGAAAAGTGAATGACAAGTAATGGGTGCTTCCTGAATCATAGAGGTAAAACAAGGCTATAAGGAACTGAGGGCATTGGGTAGTGGGAATTGATGGCAGGGGTGGAAAGCCAGTGCTTAAAATCTCAAATATTACTTGACTGAAATTAGGGTCTCATCTTTGGAAATACTGGTTGGATTTTCAGATGCGTCTATGATTATTTTGTAGCCATTGTCACCCTTGCTTTATGCCACCGGCATGACTCCCAAGATGTCTGGCAGAAGCTGCCAAAGTCTGGCTGCATATTTTAGAGCATTTGACAAATGTAATCCTATCTATGCATATCACATATCCCTCTCCTTCTGTCGCCCTCATCAATTGGTTTCATTTTCTGTGACCTCCCACTGTTGCTGGCACTGACCTGGGGGCAGGGAGCTGCTATATTTGATTTCTCCTTATGTGATTTCTGCTACTATATGTGATTTACTCTCTACAGTTCTGACCAGACTAGCTTGATCCTGTTCATTTACCTTTTCATCAATCAGGATATCTAAACATTTGCAAATTAGGTTGTCATCCAAATCCTGCTCTACCTTTGCCTTATATATAACCACAGTTGGGGCGACCTTTGTGACTCGAGCTTTTCTTGATGTATGCAATGATTTAGACAAGTTCCTGGAAGGGGAAAAGGCTGTGACCACATTCTACAGAGTAGTGAGCTCCAGGCTGAACTTTTGATTTTATAGCTTGAAGAATGAGGAAGTGAGGGAAGCCCTGAAGAAAGTTCTTTTTTTAAAAAATAATTTTTATTTATTTATTCATGAGAGACACAGAGAGAGAAGCAGAGACACAGGCAGAGAGAGAAGCAGGATCTCCACGGGGAGCCCGATGTGGGATTCGATCCCCGGAGCTGGATCACACCCTGAGCCAAAGGCAGATGCTCAACCACCGAGCTACCCAGGAATCCCAGGAAAGTTCTTAATAAAGCCAAGTTGTACTCATTATCATCAGAGCTCTGCAAAATGCTCATGAAAAGCGTCTTCTGTTTAAGTAACCATCTGGGCTTTCATTATTGTTTGCAAGTGTTAACAGCATACAAAGCATGGAACCAGGCCTTCAGAGGTAGAGAATCTTCCAGTAAGGAGTTTCCCATGAAGCTTACCTCCAGGGGAAGTGATGGAAAATGGGGACAGAATATCAACAAAGAAATCCCATATTTAATGGGCAGAAATGTTGCTAAGTATTTTAAATTAAATTATGTAATAACAACAACAGGGAGGGTTGATATCAGCAGTAACATTAATATTGATGTAGAGAAGACAAAAATGGGTCCGGGAGATGATGGGATGGAATTGCATAATGGATTTGTGAGAACTATCATCCAAAGAAAGAGGGCCTTATCACTTGTGAGAATATTTCCTTGTGGGAGTGAGAATGCTATGTTTTGTTTAAGTGATTTAAAATTTTATTTTGGGGGGATGAAGGAGTACACTTGTTGGGAGGAGCACTAGCTGTTGTATGGAAGTGTTGAATCACTATATTGTATGGCTGAAACTAACAGTACACTGTGTTAACTAACTGGAATTTAAATAAAAACTTAAAAAATACATTTAAAATTTTTAAGTGATAAGTTACATGTAAAGTGCTTAGTATGATGCGCAGCACATAGTGGACACCCAGTAGCTATTTTTGTGGTTATCAGAAGTATTCAAGTATAATTAATTGGTTCTATATTAATTAAAATGTGTAGAAAGGTTTACTGCTGTCTTAATGAATTGGTGTGAACTCTACAACATCAGTGAATGTATAGAGATTTAGATAGGAAATCATAAGAAAGGTGGAATTTGGGAAGTGGTCTGGGAATGAGCCTGCTGATGGTGAAGTACAAGGTATCTTACTGAAGAGTAGCTTTATATTCTCTCATCCATTGCTTTTTTGTTGATTTTTTCCCCAGAACTTTATGATGTTGGTACTAAAATTCCCAATATACAGGAAATACAGAGAGATTATGAATATTTTCCAAGACTAAACAGCTAGAAAATAATGGAACCAGGATTCCAGTCCAGGCCATTGGATACTAGGATTTATATTCCTGACCAAAATTTATAATGTCTTTTTTCTTGTAAACTCTAATGGGTTAGAGAATCCTAACTGAAAAAGGAAAGGTGAGCTCCTGGGTGTCTCAGTCAGTGAGGTGGCTACCTTTGGCTCAGGTTGTGATCTCAGGGTCCTGGGATTGAGCCCCTGCTCATCATGGATTCCACTTCTCCCTTTCCCTTTGCCCCTCCCCACCATTCATGCTCTCTCCCTCTTGCTCTCACTCTTACTTTTATAAATAAATAAAAAATCTTTTTTTTTAAAAGGAGGAAAGGCTATCTGCATTTAGGATTAAGGCACTTTGGGATATGAAAAAGCTCTAACATCCATGAGAAATTCCCACTCCCCCACCCACCACCAGGCAGGAGATTCACATTCTCATGAGGCATATTTCTTACCTCAGGGTGAGGGGAACATGGTGATCTCTGCCTAGTAGGATTTCAGAATTGCTATGGACCAGTAACTACCACGTGCCTCCCATTCTTTCCTTTTCTAATGAGTGTGTTTACTGTGGTGATCCTGTCTGGCTCACCAATGTAGGTTGAGTGTTTGTAGAGCAGGTAGAAAACTTGTTTTTTTAGTTCATAGTTTTCTGGACCAAGATGAGCTGCATCTGGACCTGGTAGAGATCACACAATCTAAACTTTGATCCAAATCATGTAATTTTTTGAAGCTTGCAGGGAGGTGGTAAGTGTATGTGGCATTTGATTGATGGGTAGAACATGAATGTTTATGGACAATAGGGAAGACTGGATTATTGTTGAGAAAATATTTGCTTTATTCATCTTCCACTGTGAGTAGAATTTACTCCCCTGCTCTAGGATGCTGAGCTCGAAAGAGTGACTTTCCTTGGTTGATGGACATTAGCATCCCTGATGCAAGCAAAGACTTGAAATGTGCTCTGGTAATATGGCTTTTCCCACTTGCACTTCTGCTGTTGTTGGAAGAAGAACATGTCCTGGGTAGCTTGCTGTCCCATAGATGATGAGAGACACGTGAAACAAATTGAGAGCCAAGCTCCAGCTTGGCCAAGCTAGGAAAGCCAAATTGAGAAAGCCAAATCCTGGCTGATCCATAGACTAAAGAGTGTGAGAATAAATGCTTGTTGTCATGTATGGCGGAATTTGTGGTTGTTTGTCACACCACAGTAGCCAAATAAATATTCCATGGTCAAATACTTTTGAGAAGTGCTGCATAATATATACTTCATTTCAGAGATTTGCAAAGTGTATTATTAAACTGAGGTCTCTGAGAAATCCTTTAGTAAAGACAATTGTTTAGCTTCATATAACCTAGTTTTCCAGACATCTTTGAGCCCCGAATCCTTTTTTTGGTGTGCTAAAAGAAAAAAATTTAAATGTTAGCTGGGGTTTGATCTAATTTTCTTTTCCTAAAAAGAGAAATTCTCTCTGTTGAGAAAAACACCTAAAGAGCATTTTGATTAAGAAATTTAAGAATCTCTAATGTATGATTGAAATTGAAGGTATTAACAAATCAAAACTACAATAAAATTCCACCTTATACCTGTCAGAATGGCTAAAATTAACACCTCAGGAAACAGCAGATGTTGGTGAGGATGCAGAGAGAGGGAAACCCTCTTGCACTGCTGGTGGGAATGCAAACTGGTGCAGCCACTCTGGAAAACAGGGTGGAAGTTCCTCAGAAAGTTAAAAATAGAGCTCTCCTACAATCCAGCAATTGCCCTACTAGGTATTTACCCAAAAGATACAAAAATACTGATTCAAAGGGACACATGCACCTTGAATGTTTATAGTGGCTTTATCAACAATAGCTAAACTATGGAAAGAGCCCAAATGTCCATTGTCTGATAAATGGATAAAGAAGACATGGGATATATATATATATATATATATATATATATATATATATATATAATCTCGGAATATTATTCAGCCATCAACATAATGAAATCTTGCCATTTACAATGATGTGGATGAGGCTAGAGAGTATTATGTAAAGTGAAAAAAATCAGAGAAAGACAACTACCATATAATTTCACTCTTGTGGAATTTAAAAAACAAAACAAAAACATATGAACATAGGGGGGAAAGGAGAGTCAAACCACAAAAAAGACACTTAACTATAGAGAACACACTGAGGATTATTGGAGAGGTGGTGGGTGGGGGATGGGTTAAGTGGGTGATGGGCATTAAGGAGGGGACTTGTTATAAGCACTGGGTGTTGTATGTAAGTGATGAATCACTACACTGTACACCTGAAACTGATATCACACTATATGTTAACTAACTGGAATTTTTAAAAAAGATTTCAATTATTTATTTGAGAGAATGAGAGAGTGACAGAGAGCTCAAGTGGGAGAGGGAGAAGCAGGCTTCCCATTGCGCAGGGACCCTGATGTGGGGCTCAACAATTTTGAGTCTTCTTCCAGTGGATTGGGTTGCGTAGGAATTTGGAAGACTGGGGAACAGGAGAAGAGAAATATAAATAATAGATTATCTGAGCAGAGAAATCTTTGGGTCTTTTTGGGAACAGGTAGCCTTAAGGCAACGGTGAGGAGCAGCCAGTGATAAATTCCCTGTGATGGGAATAGCTGAGGAATCCCCCTCCCCCTTCTGTCTAGTACCAGGAACCTCTTACATTTTCTACAACATCTTTATTAAAAGTCAATCAGTTGCCCAAATAAACATCATGTTAATTTTGCTTTAGAGAATGAAGGAATACGGAAAAAGGCCAAGCTCTATGCTTGGTGTGATGTGGCTCTGGGAAGGGTGAACAGTCATTGAAGTGAGCATGCATGTCAACAATGCTTTAGTGGATGCAGGAAAACAGAGGGCAATAGTGAGCCCTTGAGTGTCCTTGGAAACATGGTGGGGGGAGGCTAGTTCTAGAGTTTGTTCTGCACAAAAAACATAGGACGTGGCAGAGATTTTAACCCATACATTTGTTTGCACAAATATCTATGTGTTTCTGCACATATTCTAGCATCCCCTGCAGAAGCCATGTGACTGGATGACTGGATTCTGGTCCCTGGGGATGTGGAGGGGAGTGAGGCAGACCACTTCCAGGGGCCTGGTTTTTAGTGATATACTGTATGATGACATTTCCCTGCTCATCCCCTGCATTAACATTCTTTTTTTCTTTCTTTCTTTCTTTCTTTCTTTCTTTCTTTCTTTCTTTCTTTCTTTCTTTCTTTCTTTCTTTCTTTCTTTCTTTTTCTTTTTTTTTTTTTCAGATTGGGAGAGACAGCACAAGTGGGGATGGGGCAGAGGGAGAGGATCTCAAGCAGACTCCACACTGAGCAGAGAGCCCAACTGAGTGCTTGATGTCACGACCCTGGGATCATGAGCTGAGCTGAAATCAAGAGTCCTAGATGCTTAACTGACAGAGCCCCCCCAGGTGCCTACCTCTTTCAAACATCATAGCTATCAGATGGAGGACAACTTATCTAACCTGGATTTTCTATGGGCAAACATGAACAGATGGTGTGCAAAGCCATTGTGATTTTAAGGTAATTTGTTAATACAGCGTAGCCCAGAGGATTCACCTTTTCACCCAATGAGCTTTGGTGTATATGTGCATGTGTGTGTGTTGGGCAGGGAAATGTCATAAAACAATGTCCTCTTGGGCAGTTCAGGCTGTGGTCTGGGCAGAGACCATTAGCAACCAGTATGCATGGGCCAGACCAAATTTCTAGTCCACTCGCCACTTAACTAATGACCTTGGACTCCTCTTGTCCTTTTTTCCTCATTGATACAAATGAGAAATTATCTCTCAATCCATGGGCTCTAGTGAGGAGAGATAAAGAGAAGGCTTTGAAATGAGGATCCTCTCTGCAAGGATTAGATCTTAATTAAATTGACCTCCCTTCATGTTCTTTTCCTAAGTGGAGGGCAGAGAGAAAAGAAGTGGAATACATCCAGATGATTAAAAAGCACTTGTTAAACCTGTTCCTGGAAGCTCTTGGTCTTGCCCTTCTTTTTCAAGCTCACCTCCTAGTCCCATTGCTGGGTTAAGCCATTAGACATGGAGGCAGAAGGACAATCAATGATACTGCTGTCTTTATTTGAAAGCTTGATATTTTGCTCCCCCTAGATTTTATTTTTGCGTTAATTTTGACTTTTTAATTATCTTACATTATTGTATACCTTGTTTACTGTTTTCAGTACCACCTTAACTTTTGCATACAAGATGAGTGCCTTACTCACCTCACCTGAGTCCTGGACCTGTCTTGTACCACCCCATTATCCCAGGCTGTTCTGACCCTGGAAATTTCCTCACATTGGCTCCTTTCCTGAAGAGTTTTGCCCATCATCCCTGCCCCCCTACCTCTGTCCAAACTATCGCCTCCTCGGAAGTCCTCCCTGATCTGTTCCCCCTATAAGTAATCTTGATTTACACTGAATCCCCATGACACCTTGTGTACATCCCCTTAATTAAGAGTTTAGTGCTTGTAACCTTGTCAGATGGATGATTATCTGTTAGATTGCACATTCCTTGTGGAGAGGCATGTGTTTTCTCTTTTGGAGAGGTCTGTTTCATTTTGTATCTCATGCTCTTTTTAAAGAATTCTTAGCACAGTAATGGGTTAATGAACTATGTGGTGATTTTTTTTCTCTTCTCCTGTCAAAGAGAACAATTATTTTGCTCCCTCCCGCTACTCTTATTTCTTTTTCTGAACTAAAATGTATTGAAATTCAGTGACTTGGCAAAATGCTTATGAATTTGGGGTTTAAACAATATTACAGTGTCAAAGATGCAGATTGCTGGCCATGCCAACAGAAAGAACTTGCCAGTTTCTCCTCTGGGCAATATACTAGGCTGTTGTTTTTCCCCATGGTTTTATTTGCTTTTAAGAGAGAGAGTGAGTAAGAGGGAGAGTGAGAGCCTGACACTTAATGAAACATTCCACCCCTAGGGAGGGCAAATTTAGAAGATACAACGTGTCTTCTGAGGTCTTCCTGGGCTTGTGCTTCTGGGTTATGCAGATGAAAACCTTCTGTTTAAAAACACCCTTCTTGTAGGATATGGCCACTATGACAAGGGTAGCAATGGGCAGGATTTCTGACATGGTTCTGACTGGAGAAGTTAGACTAGAGGCGTCTCACTCCTCAGGGCACTGTGCAGAACCAGGATGCAGGACTTTTATCCCTCGTGCAGTGGGCATGTCACAGGGCTTTGGGGGCTGGGACTGAGACCAGGAGCCTCATTAAAAATCCACGTGAGCAATAATTGCCTTTCCTTAGACACCACTTTAGCCACCGACTGGAGACTTTAGAGCTTTTATACCAACTATTAGTGTCTTCTCCTAAAGGGCATTGTGTTAGAGCCAAGAGCCCACAGAAAGAGGCTGGTCTCCAGCTTCTTCTATTCCAGCCTACAACTGAACAAAAACCAGGGTGAGATATTCCTTTTAACAAGATTTCCCAGATTAAGAAAACAGGTTGAGGGCAGAGAGAAGAGAGTTCTTGACAGATCAAAACTTGCAAGGTGGTTGAAGACGAGGCACTGACATTGGGATAGCTACGACATGATTGTTCCTAGGTTGATTCACTGTTTTGTGTGTGAGTGGAGTGTGTGTGGGGGGGGAAAGGACACTGAGGCCCTAAGAGATTAAGTCACCTGCTCATCATCATAGTTGAGCAGGTATGGGAGGGCAGGAACCACTCAGGCCTCCTGCTGCCAGAGTGGTAGTCTTTCCCCTATACCTGTAGGATGCTCTGAGCCGTGGAAGACTAATGACCTCTTAGGACGTAGAGAGAAGAGGGCTGGCCAGGTAAAGGTGGAGTGAGCTTCAAGGGAGAGAACAGATCCAGTTTTCTTGGTTCATGCTCAGTTTAGATCCCCAGATCCAATTTCTTTTATTTATAATTCTACCCCCCCGCTCCCCTCCCCCCGCCCCAGTACATCAGTTCAACTAGCTGCCAAGATCTAATGCTTTAAAGATGATCAAATATCTTCTTTATCTTGCTGCATTGCAACTCTGCCAAGGACTTTCTGTCCGTTAGCACAAAAAGTCCCCATCAGCTTTTGGAAAGGAGTTGACTGCTGTGCAGCTATCACTGCATGTCCAGTTGGGCCAGAGGAGCAGACATGTAATGTGTGCAAAGCCCAGTAATGATACACATAGTGCTTCTGTGTGCAGCGTTCTTCTTAATGACAGTTTTATTTACTGGCTGTGTAGTGTTGGGCATGTGACATCATCTCCTTTGATCTGTTTCCAGATTCATCTGTAAGACGAGGATAATAAAAGTTCCTACTTTGGAAAGTGGTCATGGGGATTAGATGAGTTAATACTGAAATAATTTAGAATAATTCTTTCATTTAAAAAAATATGTATTTTTTTTATTTGAGAGAGAGAGAGAGAGAGAGAGGAGGGGCAGAAGGAGAGGGAGAGAGAATCTCAAGCAGAATCCTTGCTGAGTGGGGCATCCCATGTGGGGTTTGATCCCATGACCCTGACTGAAATCATGACCCGAGCCAAAATCATGAGTCAGACGCTTAACAACTGAGCCATCCAGGTGCCCCCATTTAGAATAGTTTCTATCTCTGTGTTTCTATTATTAAGGACAATATCAGTTCTTATAAAATAAATTTTTGGCAAACTAAGAGGCTCTGATTAAGTCAGTGGCTTTCTGTTAAGGAAGCTCCTTGTTAGGTTGAGAATGGAAGATGAAGCCTAAGCATGGCTTAAGATCTCTGTGAATGTTGATTGGTTTTCATGACATTTTTTTTTTTTTGCTTTTAAACATTTTCAGAAAATGAAAATAATCACTTGAACATTTGTATAGAGCCTTTCCCTTTGCAAGGTACTTTATATCTTATTTGACAACTTCATTTATTCTACAAAGGCATATTAGACCCAATGAAGACAGACTCAAGAGAGACTTTTTTTGTGAGATGTATGATCTGACCCTGGGGATGGGAAATATAAGGTGTTTTGCCAGAAGAGGTGGCCTGTAGAAGGCATAGGGATGAGAGAGAACATGGGGATTAGAGAAGCTGCAAATGATCCAGTGTGGCTGAAGAGTCGTGTGAGAGGATGGGGTGTGGCCCCAGGTGTGATCTGTAAGAGGTAAGCAAGGGGCCCAGGGAAGTAGGGAGGGAGGACCCTGTGGAGGGTTTTCCCTGACATGCTGAGGGGTCTGCAGAACATCCTGTACTACCTGTGATGGGCTACCAGAGCTGGATTTTAACAGGGGAGTAAGGCGTGATCTAATTACAGTCTTAGAAAGATTACTCTGGCTGCAATGAAGAGCAAGATTTGGCAAGGAGTGTGTCTGAAGGCAGAGAGAGCTGTTAGTTGCACTGCTGTGGTTTTGATCCAGGCAAGAGATGACGAGGGTTTGAACTAAGAGAAGAACTGTGGTTTTAGAGAAAAAGCAACAAAGCCCTGAGATAGATACTCTCCTGGTAGACAGGATGTATCAGCCCCTATTGGAGTGACTGGGAAATTTTGGTTAAGGACAGTATTATGCTGAGTGAAATAAGTCAATCGGAGAAGGACAATCATCATATGGTTTCACTCATATGTGGAATATAAGAAATAGTGAAAGGGACCAACCATAAGGGAAAGGAGGGAAACTGAATGGGGAAAAATTAGAGAGGAAGACAAACCATGAGAGACTCCTAACTCTGGGAAACAAATAAAGGGTTGCAGAAGGGGAGGTGGATGAGGGAGCGGGTCACTGGGTGATGGGTACTAAGGCGGACACTTGATGAGATGAGCACTGGGTATTATACTATATGTTGGCAAATTGAATTTAAATAAAATATTTAAAAAGATTTTTTAAATGGTCATTTGACTCACAGGAGCTCACAGCTGACTAGCAATAAAGGTGCAATCCTCTTCTGAAATGTTCACATGCATGGCTTTCTTGACATATATGATGACTCTGTCTCTCAGAATCCCCTTGAAGGCAGGAGCCAAGACCAGTCATCTCTGAAGTCCCACACAGCAGGTGGCACATTTCGCCCATAACACTGGCTAAATGAACATAAGCTAGAAATCAGGTCAGTCCTATTTATAGCTTCTGACCTGGCTTCTCGTCCTTAGCTGCATCAGGCACCTCCAGCTCCATGGCAGAGAAGAATGTCACCTTGGTGAGCGAATTCCTCCTTATTGCATTTACCGACTGTCCTGAGTGGGGACTTCCTCTCTTCCTCCTGTTTCTATCCATTTATGTCATCAGCCTGCTGGGGAACGCGGGGATGGTCCTTCTGATCCGAGTGGATGGCCGGCTGCACACCCCGATGTACTTCCTCCTCGGCCACCTGTCCTTCGTGGACATCTGCTACTCGTCCACCATTGTGCCGCAGATGCTGGCGGTGCTGCTGCAGCGGGGGGCAGCGTTGTCCTACACCTGCTGCGCTGCTCAGTTCTTCCTCTTCACCTTCTTTGGCTCCATTGACTGCTACCTGCTGGCCCTCATGGCCTATGACCGCTACGTGGCCGTGTGCCGGCCCCTGCTGTATGTCACCATCATGACCGAGAAGGCGCGCTGGGGGTTCGTGGCTGGGGCTTATGGGGCTGGTTTCTCCAGTGCCTTTGTTCGAACAATCACAGCCTTCTCCCTCTCCTTCTGCGGGGACAACGAGATTGACTTTATTTTCTGTGACCTTCCTCCTCTGTTAAAGCTGACCTGTGGGGACAGCTATACCCAGGAGGTGGTCATTGTTGTGTTTGCCATCTTTGTCATCCCTGCCTGCATGGTGGCGATCTTGGTGTCCTACCTGTTTATTGTTGTGGCCATCATGAGGATCCCCTCAGCTGGAGGCCGGGCCAAGACCTTCTCTACCTGCGCCTCTCACCTCACGACTGTGTCCCTCTTCTTCGGCACCCTCATCTTCATGTACCTCAGAGATAACTCTGGCCACTCTTCACAGGAGGATCGGGTGGTGTCTGTGTTCTACACAACAGTGATCCCCATGTTGAACCCCCTCATTTATAGCATGAGGAATAAGGAAGTGAAGGAGGCCCTGAGGAAAGTTCTCAAAAGAGCTGAGTTGTACTGATCATTTCCAACTTGGAAAATCCTGAGAATCATGTCTTCTGCAGTGCCAGTGTTCTGGACGTTCATTATTCATGGCACGCTCAATGTTTAAATAGATGTGTCATGGTACAAGGTATAAAAAGGAACCAGAACTTTTAGTTCCAGAGAGAAAAGAGAAGAAAAGGAAGAGGCTACCTGCAAGAAGATTGGGAGAAGAGCTCTTACTTCCAGGCCAAATGACAAATGGATGTGCAGTTAAATCCTGGGTAATCCAGATGTGGCACATGACAGGTCTGTGACTATAAAACAAGATGGCAGTTGTTGCAGACTTTCCTATGAAAGATCTCTATCATATAGAAATGTTGAAAATAATGCATAGTGAGCTGTTTATACCCAAATACTTAGATTCTGCTATTGCCAGTATATTGTTATATTTGCTTTATCACAGATATTCATTTACCCATCCACTAATTCGTCCTCCAATTCATCTTATTTTAAAAATGCATTTCTCAGTGAGTTGCTGATATCAGTATCAGTACTCTTCACTCCGATACACTTCAGAATTATGTCATCAATTAGGATTCAACATTTAGATTGCATTCATGTTTAATGATTAAAGTAGTAGTTCGATGGTCCAGTTAATAAAGCTGACCCTGCTCAAAGTCTTCTTCAGACTCTTGCAGTAGTTTATAGGAGTGCCTGACAGGAATCACCAAAAAATTGCCTAGGATGACATGCCTGTCAATTCTGATTACCACTGGAAGTATATCCTGTTCTTCCTTCTTCCCCACCTGTTCCAGCCCCCACATGTCATATTATTTGCTGAGAATCCATTTTGTGAATTGATACCATTCCCACTGCCCACGAGAGTATCTGCAGTGTGTATATCATCAATATAGACTTTACGTCCTTACAGTTTTTGATCTCAGGGAGGCAAAGCACTGCTGCATTCCACACACAGGTGGGCTGGAGGGTTATCCTGCATCGGATGCCTGTGTCTGTAATAGCTCAACCTGTGTCTGAAGGCTTTCAGAGTCTGTTGGTCTTGATCTTCACTTCTCTAACTCACAGGTGCTCAATCAAGGCACTAAGAGGAACAGGCCACTCACATCTCATTTTCTGTTATTATATTGACCCTTATTCCTGGAAGTCAAACTCCTTTTCTCCCTGTCCCTTGGATATCAAAAGACAAGATCCCAGGCATATGAATGATGTAAACCATCATGGAAGAGAAAAGGGAGGTGACGGTATCTTGCAAACGAGGGATGATTCCAAACTCAGCCAGCCAAAAATGCAGTGTCATACCTGGGATTCCAGTATAGCTCTGCCGTGGTATCTGAAAGTAGGGCCTCCTATGAAACCTTTCTTTTCTTTCTTTCTTTCTTTTTTTTGTTATGAAACCTTTCTTAAGCCAAAATTGGCATAAAGCAAAGAAGCAATTACCACTAGTTTATATGGAAAATTTTTTGAGCATTTCCAGATCACCAAAATAACCTCTCCTAGGCTTTTCTGATACCTTAGGACATATCTTGCTAATAGATATGCAGAATAAGTTGAGATAAAGCACAGATGCTCACAGACACAGTTCAGAGTTATGGTGGCTTGATGCTGAGCAGCTGAGTATAGTTCCTGGGGAGGAAGCTTAGTGGGGCTGCTCTGGCTCTTCGGGGTGTCTGCTGAACATTATTTTAGCCTTTTGTCATTTTTTGTAAAAGGGAAAATGCTCTTTGGATTTCTTTCAGTTAGCCAAAAACAGGTCTTTTGTAAAAGCAAAGGGGGGCAACGTGAACTTTTGAAAAGCAGAGAATACCAGTAGCAGGATTTTAAATTGGAAGAAGCAGCTAAATGAAAAGTTGAAGATCCAGGGTGAACTTGTACAAAGGATACTCAATTTAAGATCACCTGCAGTAAAATAAAACACATTAAAATCTTCAAAGATGTTATGTGTATTTCTAGAGGACAGGATGATTTAAAATATATATTATAATTGTCATAAGAAATACTTGATCCATTTAATGGTGGTTTGTCTGGTTATGAAAGCCCAGGTTGAAAATCTACAGCTCCACAAGAGGGATGGTTGATAGATAGCTTCCATGTCAACTGTGTTATAGGTGGTGGCAAAGGTTAAGGAAGGGCTTAGAAAGCTCAGATCAGTTATGCGAAGTTTCCTCCTGATTGAAGAGACAACATGGGATCTGTATGAATAAGAGCAGTATGCCAAATAGCTATCTGCTCTCTTGGAATCTTCTGGAAGGCATGGAGCACACCATGAATTGAAAGTAAATGCTAAGAGAATGAGCTGCCAGGCCTAAGGAGACAACTCCTTCTAAGCAGGGGGAATTCTAAGCAGGTAGTTGAAGGCTGCTGTTTAAGAGGAAGGGGCCAACTGAACTGTCTGTAGGAACTAGTGGCCATAAAGCCCCAGTGTTGTATAGGGGATGTCATACACTTTTTACTCTATATGGAGAGCTCAGGGACGGTCAAGAAAAATGTAACTGGGTGATGGGCATTAAGAATGACACGTGATGTGATGAGCACTGGGTGTTATATGCAACTAATGAATCACTGACCTCTACCTCTGAAACTAATGATGTACTATATGTTGCCTAATTGAATTTAAATTAAAAAAAATATCTTGAGGTATCCACATATGTATAGAAGTACAGACAGAGGGCAGCCCCGGTGGCGCAGCGGTTTGGCGCCGCCTGCAGCCTGGGGCGTGATCTTGGAGACCCCGGATCGAGTCCCGCGTCGGGCTCTCTGCGTGGGGCCTGCTTCTCCCTCTGCCTGTGTCTCTGCCTCTCATTCTCTCTCTGTGTCTCTATAAATAAACAAACAAATTCTTTAAAAAAAAAAAAAGAAGTACAGACAGAGTTAAACTAGGTATTTTTATTTTGTTTACTTATTTTTTAAAAGCAGGCTCCCCTCCCAGTGTGGAGCCCAATGAGGGGCTTGAACCCCTGACCCTGAGCTCAAGACCTGAGCTGAGATCAAGAGTCAGATGGTTCACTAACTGAGCCACCCGGGCACCCCTACATTAGATATTTTAAAAGAGTAGTTGGGGATCCCTGGGTGGCGCAGCGGTTTAGCGCCTGCCTTTGGCTCAGGGCACAATCCTGGAGACCCGGGATCGAATCCCATGTCAGGCTCCCGGTGCATGGAGCCTGCTTCTCCCTCTGCCTATGTTTCTGCCTCTCTCTCTCTCTGTGTGACTATCATAAATAAATAAAAATTAAAAAAAAAGAGTAGTTGATAACATGAAGGTTACCTGGTTGTAAATAAGTGTTGGTATTTTCTTACATCTTGCTACATCTTGTGTTGAAGTCATTCAAATAAAACAAACTGTGATTCTTTTTGTTGAGATATTTTAACTTTAAAAGTCCTGTTTTAATAAAAAATATATAGTTGATTAAATCATTCAAAAATCTTCATAGAGCATACTATGCTATTCAGACCAGAAAATACCATCTGTGGGAAGGTTCTGAATGTGGCTGTAATACCTAAAAGGGTAATAAAAAAAGGTCTTCTGGAGAGATGTTGGATATCCAGCTCAATAAGGGGATGGTGAGTATAATACTCTACCTACACTCTCCTGGTCTCCTGCCTGGAACTCAGCTGGATGCCTCCCCTAACCCTCCTCAAGTGCCTGCCAGAACATGGTTTCCTTCATGAAGGAAGGAAGCCGGGTCCTCCAGGAGCTCTCAAAGAAGGGACTTATTGGTATCATGGGCTCTCTGGTGGCTTCAGGAGACTCTCCCAGCCTTTTTTGCTTCAGACCTGAAAGAGAGGTCCTGGGGACCACACTGCTTGGTCCAGGAGGTGGAGAAAGAAAAACCATAGCTCTTCTAGGGGCAGCCCCAATTAGTAGATATTACCATACATTGATTGCAGTAGACATGAGCAATAAGGCATAATTTGCAAGAAATCAAGAAGGGGCATGATTCCCTCTTGATCCCCTTTCTTTGCTTTCCATTCCTTTGCTTAAAATCAGCTTGTGTGGCTTTCTTTTCTGGGGACCAGAGCCTGATAGAAAGAATGCTGGGTGGTGACTGTCACTAACTAGCTCTGTGTCCTTCCATAAGGGAATTCCCAATTCTGTACCTCAATTTCTCCACCTGAAAAATTGGGGAGAGGCTGGAATATGAGAATTCTAAGAGCCCCTCTGTGGTCTGACATTCTATATATCTGGCCTTTAACCCTATTAAAGTATAAAGTATTTGAGGAGAGGACCCACATAATGCATCACCACCCACTTTGTTTGATAGGGAGCCCTCCCTGAGCAAAGGTTAGGATGAGTGAGCACCCGAACCTAAGTAATGGAGAAGTGTGGGACTGGGCCTCAAACCAAGGAAGGTGGAGTGGCCAGAGATGAACTCTGCACACTTTGCATGGGCCTTAGGTGGTCAGGATGTCAAGCTTAAAGACATCATCAAACAGCAATTGTCTTTCCAATGCTCTGTTGATGGTAGTTAGATCTGTCGGGAGGATATAAACATGAACTGTTTAAACAACAGCGACACATCTGCTTCCAGCTCTAATGCCTCTTGCTTCCCCAAGTTGGTGCTTAGAAGCAGACTAGCATCCCCTCTTATCTGGGAATCTGACCCTGAGTTCACATGAGCACTTCTGCTTCTCTGTAGAGCCCATCTTTCTGGATTCCACTGACTGGCCCTGAGGTAGGCACCTGACCAACATTAGGCCAATCCTGGTACCTTGTCCCTTGGCCATATGACGTCTGAGGCCTTCCTTAGAATTTTTTTTTTTAACTTGGCACCAGAAAAAGTGATTTTCATCTTTTCTGTGGTGGAAAAGCTGGGGCATGTGAAGGGTGGACATAACCATTGGCCATTTTTTTTCTACTTTGTGGAAGAAGTTGGGTTGGGAAAAACTAAAGCTGATAGTCAGAGACCATTATGGACACTAGAGAAATTTTTGTTTTCATGAGAGTTACCAGTCCCAGTTGTTCCTAATGTTTAGCTGCACCCTCCTCTTCACTTCCCAAGATTTTAAGAGTCTTGAAGTGAATTCATTTGTGTGTTTCAGCCATGTTAGGTGCTGGGCTTCTGTGGCTTACCACTGAGAAGAAAGACTTCATCGAGAAGCCCAGAATGACTTTTAGGATCTCATTCTCCACATTTATGAGGAGCTTGACTAGATCCCTAAAGTTCTAACTCCACCATTTTGGGAAGTTCAGATATAGAAGCTCCAAGAAAACTTTGAGACAACTATCAAGGAAGCAGTGGCAGAGACTTGTACCAGGGTTTAGGAAGGGCAGATAATGCATTTTTAAGAATTAGAACTGAATCATGAAAAACTCACTTGATTATCTGGTCATCTTTATTTGGGGCTTTTTCTGTATTTGGGAGAAGTAAGGAGGCACTGGGTAAGGTGCCAATTATCCAGTTCGGCCTTGAAAAGTTATGGTTGGAAATCAAATGAACTAATCCAACCACTGACTATCTTCCCATTTGGGGACTGCAGCCTGTTTGCCTATAAATTGGAAAGCTCAGGCCATTTAACTTCTAATGTCCCCTGTAGTTCTAGATCTTATGGGATCCTCTAAAAATCTGGCAGTTCCACAATATGTAAAGCGAGGGTGGGGAAAACAATGATGAACTGTCACATCAGGATAAGTGCTTCCAAAGTAAATTTATGGGCCCACAGGAGTCCTTAACCTTGAATTACTGGCATGAGATCCACCATGGGTGGTGGAAGATAACAGAGATGGATCCCAGGGTAAATACTGAAGACATGTCCTCCTTACACCCAAACTTGTCTTCTTAACACCTCCTGCAGATTGTGAGATGTGACTCCTTAGCCACAAGAAACAGATACCCACTTAAAGTAGTTCAAGAAAAGAGCCTTTTGGAGGAAGAAAGGATTATTCCTGCGATGAGCTCAGGTCAAGTTTTCTCCTCATCCAATCATCTGCCCTTAGAAGGGTGAGGTCATATGGGGTTGAGGGCAATGCTGAGTCCATCCTTTCTCTGGGGCTGTGATACTGCCTGGCCAAGTACTCTCAGAATTTTCTATGATAATCTGCTTACTCTGCAATATAGGTCCCATTCTAGGGCCAGTCCTTCTTTTCTAAAAGGCTAGAAAGAATATAAAGACCCCAAATATGGGGTTCAGAGACATCCTCATGAGGGTTTGCAATAGAGTATAGAGGTTAAGAGTAGGCATTCTGGAGCCAGACTGCTTGGATTCAAACTCTGGCTCTGCCCCTCACTTTGGCAGTATTGATGATCTGCTTCAACTGTCTGCCTACAGGTTCTTATCCCCTTAAAATGAGGATTGTAACCGTACCTAACTCATGGAGTTGTTGCATGGATTCAATCAGCTAATTCATCTATCTTTCTTTTTACCTAATTATCTATCTATCTATCTATCTATCTATCTATCTATCTATCTATCTATCTATCTATCATCATCATCATTTATCATCATAGAAGAGTCAGCTGGCTTATAGTAAGCCACTTACATGGTCTTTTATTGGGCTATTATTATTCTACTGGATTTCCCTTTCACATTTTGGTTCAGCTACCACCAAGCCCTGAATTTGTAAATCAGGAGACAAGTTGGTCATATCTGTAGTTCTCAGCAACATACCTCTAAACTTCCCCTACTGTATTATATAGACCCCAATATTCACAAGTGTGACATTTGGGTCTACAGTCTTTGAGGTCCATTCTGCTTCCTGAGGCTGGCCTCATGATGACTAAAGTCTTACTAATTATCTGATGGTAGTTTAAAATTGTACCATAGCTTCCTGAAAGTAGGGTTCTGATGGTCTCAGCAGCCTATTTCTCCTGGGGAAGAAGTGGCTGCAGGAGATCAGCCATTGGACCCTCTTCAGAACTGAAAGATAAGTCTTTTTTAAAAAGCTCCCGAGGAATCTGTCTGGAAGGATGCTACTGCCTGCCTGACCCCCTCCCAAAGTCTTTCACAGTAGGAGCCATTGCTCTTGGGGCAGCCAGTCTGCAGAGACTTAATGGAGCCAGATTTCGAGATGATGAGTCATCAGGAGATGCCTTTTCTTGGAATGATTATGGCTTTGCTGTTTGGCATTTGGTCAACTGCTGAACTTTTTCAGAGCTGTAATGCATAAGGCGCATCCATCCCTGGGAACTCAAATTCTGCAAAGTTGCTAATCTGCTCTCAGTGAAAACAAGGTTCTGTGGTCAAATATTTTTGGGAAACAGTGGGTTAAGAATGTTGGCAAGGTTTCTTCTCCTTTTTAAAATAAAGATTTATTTATTCACTCCAGAGAGAGAGGGCACATGTGTGCATGGGGGGAGCAGAAGGAGAGAACCCCCAAGCAGACTCCCTGCTGAGCACTGAGCACAGAGCACAAGGTGGGGCCAATCTCGCAACCCACAAGAACATGACCTGAGCTGAAACCAAGAGTCAGATGCTTAACTGACTAGCCCCCCAGGTGCCCTGCATTGGCAAAGTTTCTTAATTATAGGACCTCATGGATCATTTAATATGCTGCTATGCTATATGAATTTCCACATGGGCGATACAGTCTGCAGGGATTTTCAAACCTGTGAGAACAGTAAAAGTATTTTCCTCCCTGGAACCACCTGGGATGCCTGTTAACAATGTAGAAGTCTGCTCCCCATGGCAGCAGAGGCACTCTATCAGAATTTCTGGAGGTGGGATGATAGTATTCATGTTTTAAATAAATTCCCTGGGCAATTCTTATGCACCAGGAGGACCAGTTTGAGAACCAGTACTATGGAGGAGAGCTCAATCACCATAAAGAATTTGCTGTTTGCCTGGTAGAAGTTTGTTTACCACTCACACATCTGCCTCCCCAACAATTTTTCTCGTGACTCCCCATTTGCATGATTCTGTTTCTGCCAAACAGTGAACTTTCAGAGTCACCAATTCTTGGTGATGGAAAGTAAAAGCTTACACTTACAAAACAGTCTCCTTTTGGGATCAGGTCAGAGCTGGCTAGAGTGGCAGTGGGCAAATCCCTTGACAAAATTCCCAACTGAGATATAGGAAACCTTCAAAAAAGCACATTCCTTTTGGCACAAAGCAGAAATGTGGCAAGACCAGGAACCAGCCCCATTGGATGCTGCTGAGTGACAGCAGGACGTGGGATGTGGGTTTTGGAGTTGGAAATTAGAGAGACATCCTCAAAGATCTTAGACACCTCGCTAGAAGTCACATGAGGATAAATTGCCTTTCCCTGGAGACTCCCCTCAGGGACCAATTCAGGCATGATGCTGGGGCAGTGAATATAGGAAGCACCGCCAGCAAGGTTTACTCCTGGATCAGAAGCTCAGCAAGAAAGGCTAGCCCCTCTAGACCTGTTATGTCATCTGAGTCTGACAAAGTCCCAGGAAGCTCTAGTGTCAGGGATTTATTATTTTGCCAAAGGTGAGAGGAAAGAGAGAGACTCCATGAAGTGAGGACAAATAGGTCTGGAAGCCACCTCACCTCACCTTGGTTGCTATGATTATGGACTCATGCTGTATCATTGTTTATTGAAAGGGAACACAGACAAGGTAAATGAAGTTCAGAAAGGAAAAGTGACTTGCTTAGGGTCACACATCTTGTGTGGGTGATCTAGAACACAGGTTTCCTCTGGATCGGTAGGTTGCCGGCAGAGGTAATGCTACATGAAGGAGGAAGGCATTAACAAAGAGAGATTCAGGTGATGATGGTCCGTGCCCAGCCTTCAGCTTCCAGATCTAACTTCTTTCCTTTGCTATTTTTGCTAATGGCTCTGCTCCATATTGGCCTGGCCGCTGGTGCATCAGGTAATCAAATAGAATCAAAGTCCTCCTTTACATCCCTGTTCTAGAACCCTAAGGACTTCACATCCATTAGCTGAGACTCCTCTAACAAGCCTAAGACACCAGAGTGCAGAAATATTTCTGCTTTCAAATTTGGGTGCTATTATCACACTACTGCTGTTTTCCAGGATGGTGAGAGCAACCAGATAGTGCTTACTGTGTTTTGTTAGGTGCTGAAAGGAGCTTATGGTGGTTGTTTTGCTTCCAAGGTTATTGCTAGTACTTACAAAAAACAACAAGCGAAAAACCCTTAATAAGCCAGCCACCCCTAATTAGGATAATAGCTATTTGTTAAACATGCCTGCTTTTAGACTGAGAATAGAAATATTCCTACAAGCGGAGCCCATTGCTGATTGCTAATGGGCTTTTTAAACTTTTTTTTTGGTTCATGCTCCTTTGTTCGTAGAATATAAATTTTCCTTCCTTAAAACATTCATTTAAAATTTTAAATAGCTACCATATATGCATGCAGTGCTTTTAGCTTTCCAATGCACTTTTGCATCTGTTTTAATCTATGCATTAACCTCATCTGGTAAGTAGGGCAGATATTATGATCCCCCTCTGGCAGAAGAGGAAATTGAGGTTCAGAGAGGTTAAGTGCCTTGTTTAAGATCAAACAGCTAATTGGGGACAGGGTTGCAAATACAAGAGCTGACTTGTAAGTCAGGGAATCGCTTGCTGTCCATTCTTAGTGTAATCGAAGCATTCATCACTTTTTATTTTATTGTTTTTTAGAGAGGAAGAGAAGTGGGGGAGGAGCAGAGGGAGAGAGAGAATCTTAAGCAGACTCCACTCCCCCCACCTACCAGAACCAAGCCCAGAGGACGTGGGGCCCGAGCTCTTGCAGCTGAAATCATGACCTGAGCCAAAACCAAGAGTTGGATGCCTCACCTACTGAGCCACCCAGGTGCCCGACTTTTTATCTTACCTTATAGTGAGCTCTGCTTTGTCCATTTCCAGTTAGACCCCAAACTTTGTTCGAGTCTGGTGCCTCCCCTCAGATACCCTGGTTAAAGCTTTCTTACTTGTGATGACTTGCACTTGCCTCCAGCCCCCTCACCTGCCTCTCCTGTCAGTCCTCCGCAGGCACATGGCCAGGAGGAACCACACCATCGTGACCGAGTTCTTCCTCACTGCATTCAGCGAGCATCCTGAGTGGGGGCTTCCTCTCTTCCTGCTGTTTTTGGGTTTTTATGTCATCACCTTGTTGGGGAACGCGGGGATGGTCCTTCTGATCCGAGTGGATGGCCGGCTGCACACCCCGATGTACTTCCTCCTCGGCCACCTGTCCTTCGTGGACATCTGCTACTCGTCCACCATCGTGCCGCAGATGCTGGCGGTGCTGCTGCAGCGGGGGGCAGCGCTGTCCTACACCTGCTGCGCCGCTCAGTTCTTCCTCTTCACCTTCTTTGCTTCCATCGACTGCTACCTGCTGGCTCTCATGGCCTATGACCGCTACGTGGCCGTGTGCCGGCCCCTGCTGTATGTCACCATCATGACCGAGAAGGCGCGCTGGGGCTTCGTGGCTGGGGCTTATGGGGCTGGTTTCTCCAGCGCCCTTGTTCGAACAGTCACAGCCTTCTCCCTCTCCTTCTGCGGGGACAACGAGATTGACTTTATTTTCTGTGACCTTCCCCCTCTGTTAAAGCTGACCTGTGGGGACAGCTACACCCAGGAGGTGGTCATTGTTGTGTTTGCCATCTTTGTCATGCCTATTTGTGTGGTGGCGATCTTGGTGTCCTACCTGTTTATTGTTGTGGCCATCATGAGGATCCCCTCTGCGGGGGGCCGGGCCAAGACCTTCTCTACCTGCGCCTCTCACCTCACGGCTGTGTCCCTCTTCTTCGGCACCCTCATCTTCATGTACCTGCGAGGTAACGAAGACCAGCCCTCCGAGGGAGACCGAGTGGTGTCAGTGCTCTACACAGTGGTGACCCCTCTGCTGAACCCCTTCATCTATAGTCTGAGGAATAAGGAAGTGAAGGAGGCGTTTAGGAAAGCTCTGAACAGGCCAAAGGCTTCTGGAAGGACCTAGATGGACTCTTGCCAAATATGTCGTTCCTTCGTTTCTCCATCCTATCCTTAAGTAGCACCTACTTGGGGAAACTTTCCCAGGCAACTCTACTTAAAATTGCACCCGAACTTCCCCTCTCCACTTCATGACTTCTTATTCTATGAAATACTTGCCACCATCTGATATACTATATGCTGCATATTCGATGTTGTCTCAGTCTCAACAATTAAAAAGTAGACTACATGAGGCGAAGCATTTTTATCTGTGAGATTCATTTCTGTGGTGTGCAGTGCCTAGCCAAGCACCTAGCACAGCACCTAGGACAGCACTTAGTAAGCACGTAAAAGGCACCCAGTAAATATGTGTTGAATAAATACATGACTCTCAGGTTCCAGAGTCAACCTTTGTGTCCAACCTCCTTAGTTCTCAGTTTGTTTGTTTGTTTTTATCTGCCAAGTGTGTTTACCTACTTTATAGGACTAGATTCTTGAGGATCCAATGCATGGACCATGTCTGTCTTATTTGCTAATATCTGTTGAATGCTGTACACAGCATTTACTTAATGAGTGAAGTAAAAATATTTGGCAAATCCAAAAGCTGTCTACAAAGGCAACCTCTGTTTTGATCCAAAGGGATTTTTCCAAATCCCATCATTTATTTTTTCATTGTTTCCTTCTTAATGTTTCTGTGGATTTTGACTAATAATAAAAAATTATATATAGTAACTAACATTTTTCAGACAGTTACCACCTTCTAGGAATTGTGATGTGTGCTGCAGGAATTTTCTGACCTCTCACCACGACATGGGGAGGCTTAGCTCTGTTTTGTAGGGAGAGGAGGCACCAGAGATTCAGTGAGGCTGAGTAATTTTCCCCAGGACAGGAAGCAAGTGGTTGAATGGGGCTTCCAGCCCAGTGGAGCCTGAGCTCTTACTTGCCATATACGGTCTGCTTCTACAATCTTCAGTCACTCAATCTGGAATTTATTGTTATTGCACATTTATTTTTTCTTTTATCATAAAAAGAAAAGATACAGGTCCAATCTGTAAAGGTATCAGGCAGTCAACATATTTATTTTGCAGCCCTGATGTGCTAGTATTGCATGATGTGAGAGCAGGTGTCTGTATGTGTGTGTGTGCGTGGGCCTGTTGTCGTATATGAGCAAATGACGTGTGTACGTTAAATAAATGGCAGCTTCTTGAGCTTTAGGAATTTTCATTTTAAGGACCTACAGGACAAAACTTTTAGAAAAGAGTTGGCTGGGCATGTTTAGGAGAAGATATAGAGGAAAAATTGCCCTGGGAGCCAAGAGATTTGAGTTTACACGCCAGTCTTTATATGTGTTTTTGCACAAATCACTTAGAAGCTGCAGAATGGGTAAAACAACCCCACAGAGTGCCTCTTGGGGGCTGTTTTTCCAACATTAACTGCCATGCAAATGTTCCTCTGACACCTCAGCTTCTGTGGCAAGGGATAGAGGCGTTCGTGTTGTAGGACATCTCAGGGTTTGGCACCAAAGTGTCCAGGCTGTCACTTCACAGCTGTATGACTTCAGATTAGTGAGGGCCTGTCAGTCTGTTTTCTCAACTGTGAAATAAAACTTATTGAGCATTTACTCTGAGCCTGGTTTTATGTGTATCACATTTATTCTCATGGCAACTCGGTGCATGTGGGCAACAGGAAGGTGCTGGGTGAAGTTCTGTAAACATTAATTAGTGTGATTATGGTGATTGTCCCAGGGTTCACAGCCCAGTGGGCATCTGCGGGCCTCTTCATTTCAGAGCTCTCTGGAACCTCTCTTCTGGGCTGAGATCAGCCTTGGGTCCAGACACCTCCAGAAGTGGAGTTCACTAATTTTTTTTTTTAACTTGGCTCTTAAAGGAACATACACTTAAATACACAAATTAATGCTGGGCACTATGCTAAAAGCTTTATGTGAATGATTTACTTTAGTCCTAACAACTTGAATGGAAAGTCATTCTGATTGATCTCATTTAGCAAAAAGGAGGATACAGAAGCCAAACAGGTGATACAACCTGCCCAAGTTCTGCAGCAAGGAGCAGCTGACCAGAGAGTACCTTATCTCAAGTCTCACTCCAAAGAGTGTGCTCCCAGATGATATTCTTTGGGAATTTCCCCTTCTGTCCCTCCCAGGCTCCAATTCTCAGGTTGGAGAAAATCATTTCAGAAGCATCTGGATTTCTGTTGCTTCCAATACGTAGTTCGTAGTTCCTCAGTATGGTGCCTCTAAGCAGTCACCGACCTTGCCTTCATGTCTTTCTTGTCAATCTTCAGTAATGGCTTAAGAATTCAATATTTCTTTCCAAACACTGACCAATTGTTATTTTTTTACCATTTAATATGTATTTAATTATTTTTATCTATCATCTATCACCTATCTGTCATCTATCAAATCCAATCTCTGCTTCTGTGTTTGGTTTTCTTAGATTCCACATACAAGTGAGATCATACAGTGTTTGTCTTTCTCTGCCTGACTTATTTCCTTTCCAATACAGTGCTGAATAGAAATTATGAGATGGCACGTTCCTCTCCTATTGTTGATTATAGGAGAAACTTTCACCAATCACTATGTAGGGTTTTCATAGATACTTTTTGTCAGCTTAAGGGAGTTCCCTTTGATTCCTAGTTTGTGAGAGTTTTTTTTTTTAATTATTAATGGATTTTGAATTTTGTCAGAAGATTTTTCTTATTCACTAGGATGATCATATAGTTTAATTTTGTGCTTTTTTTAAAAAAGATTTTTATTTACTTATTCATGAGAGACACAGAGAGATAGGCAGAGACACAGGCAGAGGGAGAAGCAGGCTCCCTGCGAGGACCCTGGGATTATGACCTGAGCCAAAGATAGACGCTCAACCACTGAGCCACCCAGGATCTCCTATTTTGTGCTTATTAATAGGTAGATTACATTGATTGCTTTTGGAATGTTAGGCGATTCTTGTATTTTTAAGATCAACTGTACTTGGTTACAATATAGTATTGCTTTTATTATAAAAAAAAAAAGTAGAAGATGTTCCTGAGCATTCTTGGTTGGTTAAAAAGATCACAGATGGTATTGCCTAAAGCCATATGCCAGTTTTAAAAGGAGATTGTACTTCTGAGTCATCTAAATTCCTCTATTAAAAGGAGAATAAAGAGAGAAAGGCATAAGCAATGGAAGGAAAATGGGAACAAAGAAGAAATTTGAGATGTTTTCATCTTCTGGGAAAGTGTTGTGCGGGCGGTGGTTTCCATGTGGATTGTTCTTCTTTTTTTTTTTTTTATTGGAGTTTGATTTGCCAACATATAGTATAACAATAACACCCAGTGCTCATCCCGTCAAGTGCCCTCCTCAGTGCCCGTCACCCGGTCAACCCATCCCCCTGCCCACCTCCCCCTTCCACTACCCCTTGTTCATTTCCCAGAGTTAGGAGTCCATGTGGATTGGATTCTGAGGTTGCGGGACTGGTAGACAGGTTGCTGGGGATGACTGCTGCCCCGGGGTGATGAGCAGATCACAAAGGAAGATCAAATAGCTGATGGTTTGGCTTCTGTGATATTTGAAACAGATGATCCCTCTTTTTTCTTGGAAGAATTTTCACTTTCTTCCTCAGTCTTCCTGACTTGACTTTATTCTAGTTTCCTGCCTCCCCAGCTCCTGCTTCTCTGACTTCTGTGCTGGATCCATATTTCTAAATGTTAGAGTCATGCAGGGCTTGGTCATAGGTCTTTCTCTGTCTCTCTGTAGTCGCCCCTAGGTAATTTCACCCAGTTCCATGGATCAAATACAGAGAATATTTAAATAAAATTCAAAGTCTTCTCAACCATCAGAAAGGATGAATACCTATCATTTACATCCACGTGGATGGAACTGGAGGGTATTATGCTGAGTGAAATAACTCAAGCAGAGAAAGACAATCATCATATGGTCCCACTCATATATGGAATATAAGAAATAGTGCAAGGGGCCATAAGGAAAGGAGGGGAAACTGAGTTGGGAAAAATCAGAGAGGAAGACAAACCATGGGAGACTCCTAACTCTGGGAAACAAAACAAATGGTTGCAGAAGGGGAGTTGGGTGGGGGATGGGGTGACTGGGTGATGGGCACTAAGGAGGGCACTTGATGGGACGAGCACTGAGTGTTATACTACTGTATGTTGGCAAATTGAATTTAAATTAAAAAACAAAAACAAAAAAACCCCAAAATCTTCTCCATGGCCTGAAACGGTTCAGCCAAGTTGGGTCCCGAGCTACCACCATGACTGTTTACCTCCCTCATCCCCCTAGTCCACCTGGCTCACTGTTCTGTGAGGGTGCCACCCTGTTCCTGCAGCAGGATCTTTCTCGCCTACTCTTCCCTTTTCCTGGACTGTGTTTACCCAGATCTTCTCATGGCTCACTCTCTTATTTTCTTCAGTTCTCTACTCAGATTCCTAAGAAAGGCCTCCCCCAACTCCTCTCCTTTCCATCTCAAATAGTTAGCTAGTCCATGCAGGGTCACTGTCTACCCTCTGACCCTCCTTCACTTTTTATCACAGGCCTTCTTGCTACATCATAGTATGGCCATCATTTATTTATTCATACATTCCCTGTCTGTCGCCTCCTCTGTGAAGGAAAAGCCAGGAAAGCAATGATACTGTCCTGTTTTGCTTTTGACTCTCACTAGGTACTCAGAACTTACTTGTTTAGTAAATAAATTAATGCATATCTGCTGACTCTTTATGCATTAGGCTTTTTTTGTATGTGCTTATGTTTATTAGAGCAATTAATTTTTCTATTTCGTATTGTCGATAGTTATCCACATTTCCATCTTTATGAATTACGGTAAAGGTCTCTTAAAAGCCCAGGCATCTTTATTTTATTTTTTAATTTTTATTTTAAAAATGTTTTATTTAAATTAAATTAGCCAACATATAGTATAACACTCAGTGCTCATCCCATCAATGCCTTCCTTAGTGCCCGTCACCCAGTTACGCCATCCCACCAGCCTCCTCCCTGAATCAGGTTTTACAAGTCATGCCTACCACCATGTGTGGATTTTTTTTCAGTTTGTTTTTCTAAACATTTCTCTTGCATTTGTGTTACCTCCATTTAGGTGGCAGGGATTTCTGTTAATTTATTCATAAGGCCACAAATTGGCTTTTTTCAGGTACGGCTAACACAAAAGCACAAGAATAGTATAAAGTTCAGTTGACTGTGCTTTGCGCAAAATCTTTATGTATTCTAAAATCTAATGACATTAATTATTGGCTAAATATTGTCTTTGTTTATCCAGTCTTACAAATCACTTAAAATTATTTTTGTGTCAGTTTCTCTCTCTGGTTTGTGAACGCACCGAGGGCACAGACTGTGAATTACCCATCCTTTTAGTCCCAGGGCCAGAGCCTGGCAAATAGAAGGTTTATCATAGATGTTTGTTGGGATGACAAATACAAGAATCTTTTAGGGGAATTCGGGCATCTAGGTCCAGATGTATGCCTCTTTTCTGTGAAAACTTGTCAAGGCTTTCATAAAAATTTGCGGTTCTTTATTTTCTTAATCATTTGTCTTTTGTGTCTTAAACTTAATCCTAATTCACTTCCTCAAGCAAAATTCCAACTTGCATCCAAATCCATCCCTACCAAATTAGCTTCCCTGTTACTCACTGAGAATGGAGCTGTGTCTTAGATTGGATAAGGTTTGGAGCCTAGGAGCTGGAGGAAATGGAGGGCTGGCCCACAAGGATGATGACCAATTCAAACCATATTACCTGGTTCTAACCCTGCTGGTTGTTATTCTATCACATACTGGGCTGGATGAAACCGGAAGAGAGAAAATTACAGATCTGCCCAATTGATGTTTCTGTAACTGAGAAGATTCTGGAACCATGTTAAGCATGATGGTGTAAGAGGCAAGATAGTTTATCTTTCTTAAAATAAAAAAAATTATTTTTCTTCCTAGAGTGACAGTCAGTGTAAAATGTTAAAGCAATAACAGTGTTATGTAAATCCCTGCATTTTTTGAGACAAAACCCACTATTTTTATTACATACTGTTGTATAACAAACCACCCCAAAATGTAGGGACTTAAAACAAGGACAGTCATTTTACTGTTACCTCTCACAGTTCTAGGAGTTGACAGGACTCAGCTAGGAAGTTTTCACTTGGGGTCTCTGGTGCTGACAGCCCATGTGGACACTGGATCAGCTAAATGTTCTCTCACTCCCATGATGGAGACTGATGGGAGTCACCCAGAGACTCAAAGGCTGAAACAGCTGGAGCTCCTTGGGCATCTCTCTCTGACTCGCTGAGACCTTTCCACATGGTCTCTCCAGCATGGTGGCTTCAGAGTAGTGGGACTTTTTTACAGGGAAACTCAGAACTCCAGAGGTGCTGTCCTGAGAAGCTGGAAGATGGAGGCTGTACTGGCTTTTCTAAGAATTTTAGAAATCATGCAGGACAGCTTGTAGGGTGCTCTATTAGTCGAAACAGCCCCAAAGTCCTCCAGGTTCAAGGAGAGAGACACAGACTCCCATTTTTTGATGAGGATGTGGCAAAGTTCTTCAAGGATGGAAATATTCTTGTGACCATTATTGGAAAACACGATCTGAAACAACCACTGTCAATATTCTGTTGACTCTTTTCCTAGGCATCTCTTTCTGCATATGCTATTCTACATAAATGGGTTTTCATGATAATGCTATTGTAGTATCTTCTTTGTTCATATTAGACCAATTGTTATATTACAGAGAAAGAAACTGAGGTTGGTAACATGGCTTGTCACACAGTAAGTTAGCTACAGACTCCAAGTCTCTTGATTACAAATATAAGACTCTCTACTGCTTTCTGTGTAGTAGTGAAGGCAGGGTTCATGTGGGAGCTGTGGGTGGAACTGGGTGGATTCTGAGGTATTTGAGGAAGGACTAAGAGGCTAGTTTGGTAACTCATATAAAAGCAAGTGGATTTTAAATTTATAATGAAGACTCAAATTAAGCATAAAAGTTTGAGATACCAGAGAGAAAGGTGGGTGGCTGATTATATATTTCCTCTTAAAGAGGTTAGATTTTTATAAGTTTAGAGAAGAAGAGAAGTCTTATTAGATTGGGGATAAATAAACATAGTTTGGTAGGGCAAGTGGATTGAGATTGGGAGCCAGGGGACAGTTACAAAAGAGGAATACTTTTTTTTTCCCCCCGAGTGTCCATGATATACTAAGAACTATGGTAGTTGTCTGACATACATGTCCATTTAGCCACAAACAGCTTAAGTAAATTAAATGATTTTCCTTGGATCACGCAGTTGAATCACAACTTCCTGAAAAACCAGGATTTAGAACCAAATCTCCTCTTACTACAATGCAATTGTTAGAGGAATTAGATTAAATAACTAGTAATAGTTTGCTCCAAAGCTGAAAATATTTTTTAAAAGAATCGGACAGAGAAAAAGACCACGCTCTTCTGGGAAGCTCTAGAGTATATTTGAGGTAGAGATATCTGCAGCAGACATCTCCATCAACCAGTTGGCATCCAGATTCGCAGAAATCCCAGAGCAAGAGTGGAACTCAGAGTTCATGTGGTTCAATAATGCTTTAGGTCACCTGAGGGAAGTTTCCAGAATATAAGAGCCCGATTCCTTCGCTGGAGTCTGGGTTAGTAGGTGCAGGGTGAACTTTGGAAAGCAAACAGTAAAACTTTGTTTGTAGCCTTTCTCAGCCTCAAAGAAGTCTGAGGTTTGACTGTTGGTCTAATCCCTCTTGCAATAAGTTCCAAAACTGTCTACATGTATGCTGGTTCCAAGAGGCAGGTCAGCTGTGCTGTAATGGTTTTGAAGCGCTTGACCACTTTTATCTGTTTGTTAAAATTGGTTGTGGAAGAGTCCGTATTTGATGAGAAACTTATGTTTGCTGAGATGCAGCTGCACCAGAACAGGGGTAGTCATATACCCTTAAGGGGACTGTCAAGAAAGAAGGCATAATGCCTAAGGAACCCCAGAGCTGAAGTTTTCCTGAACCTAGGTGGTCCACACCCACTGAGTACTCTCTCTCTCATGACCATGAACATTCCAAGTATGGAAAGACCAAGATATTTAGAAGCTGTGCCTGGGAATCATGAGACCTCTACTGTGATGTCATTGTGTATGTTATGTGGCTGTCCTGTACCCTTACTTACAGTTTTCTCAAAGCTTGACAATTGGTATATATTGTGAGTTTAATTGCCAAACTGAACCCAAGACCACTGCAGCTGGTTGAGCAGAGAAGGCACCTGCAAGGTCTGAGAATGTGCATTCCTTTAGGAAATTTCCTCTAGGTAATTCTAATATATACCCTCAGTGGGAAACAACTGGAACCAATGGCCTTATTTTATAGATGAGAAAATAGGCTGAAAAAAGTGAGTTGACATGCCTTACATCTCATAACTACTCAGGGAAGAGTCAGGACTAGACCTGATGCCTTCTATATGTATGCTCTCTGATTTTTCATTGAATGCATTTTCCCAAATGTGCTTTGCATACTGGTCCTATGAACTACTTTGTGATGAATCACGTTATATATGATTAAGTTTAGTTTTTAGAATTGCTGCATGCCATACTATCCTCCTGGAACTGTATACTATACCAAAGGCTCTGAGAAGTACCAAATGTCTCTGAGAAGACATTTTGCTTCATTGAGCTCAGGGTTGCCCCCAAATTATTTGGATGTGGGACCTTTCTATGAACATCTTACTGGATAGTGGTTTTGGCAAAACAAACTTTGAGAAAAATTGACCTAGAAAAATCTATATTGAATAAAGGAATTAGTAGCAACTGTTTTCAAAGCTGTAAAACAGAGACTGTATGTACTACCTTCAGTTGATATTGTCTGAGGTATAAACAATTTTCACCCATTTGTAGTAACATAGATTCGAATCAAGATATGCATTATGCTTGTGACTTACCAAGGGGGTTAGGGCTTTGTTTCCAAGACCAGAGCTATGTGGAAAAGCCCCAACCCCTCAAGGGTTAGAATAGGAGGCAGATCTAAAGCTGAACTGTCACATCAGTGTCACAAACTCTGGGCAGAATCATTCAAATGGTTATGAGGATAAAAAGAATTCAGATGTCCAGGGCATCAAAGACAGGAATGTTTTCTATTAATGAGCTTTCTTAGGGCAACTTTCATGTCCTTGTTCCTCAGGCTATAGATGAAGGGGTTTATCATGGGTGTCACCACAGTGAAGAGCACTGCACCAATCTTATCTCTGTCATCAGGGTGAGTGGATGAGGGGAAGAAGTAAACCCCTATAATGGTCCCATAGAAGAGTAATACAACAGTCAAATGAGAGCCACAGGTGGTGAAGGCTTTCCGTTTTCCCTCCATGGATGAGATTCTCAGGATAGCCTTGACAATGCAGATGTAGGAGAAGAGAATTAAGGCAAAGGGGAAGGTGACAACTGATGAGCCCACGATAAACAACATGAGTTCATTGATACTTGTGTCTGAGCAGGACAGTTTGAGCAGAGGAGCCAAGTCACAGAAGAAGTGTGGGAGAATGTTGCTGTCACAGAAGAGCAATGGAATGAGCAGAAGGGTGTGTGTTAGGGCGACCACGTTACTGAGGACCCACGGAATGACTGTGAGCAAAACGCAGATTCTGGGTTGCATGAGGGTCACATAGTTCAGAGGGTGGCAGATAGCCACAAAGCGGTCATAGGCCATGACTCCCAAGAGGAAATTGTCAATAACAACAAACACAATAGAAAAGTACATCTGTGTGATGCAACTTTCATAGGAGATAGATTGAGTTTTGGTCTGAATATTCATCAGCATCTTGGGGACTGAGGTGGATATGGAGGAAATATCAGCAAAGGACAGATTGGCAAGGAAAAGATACATGGGAGTGTGAAGGTAAGAATCCAAGCCAATGGCCAGAATGATGAGCCCATTCCCGACCACAGTGACCAGGTACATACCTAGGAAAAGCACAAAGAGAAGCTTTTGGTGCTCAGCCTGGCTGGAGAGTCCCAGAAGGAGGAACCCAGAGATGGTGGTTCGATTTCCTTGATGCATATATCTGCTGATCTGGAGAAAGAAACACAAAGTCTTCATGCCCCCAAAGAAAAACCAGTATGGTACCATTTGGCTATGGCCATTGCAAGGAGGTGGAGTTTGTTTTTGGCAAAACAAACTTTTAAGAGACTACTTAATAAGGAACTATGTCAGCAGTGCAGACACTCAGGAAATGCCTTAGAAAGGAAAGACAGCCATCACCATAGACACTTCTCCATGAACACATTTTAAATTTTTTTTTTTTAAATTTATTTATTCATGATAGTCACACAGAGAGAGAGAGAGAGAGGCAGAGACACAGGCAGAGGGAGAAGCAGGCTCCAAGCACCGGGAGCCCGATGTGGGATTCGATCCCGGGTCTCCAGGATCGCGCCCTGGGCCAAAGGCAGGCGCCAAACCGCCGCGCCACCCAGGGATCCCATGAACACATTTTAAATTTGAGCATGACTCTGAGAGTGATGGTTATGTTAAATGTAGTTAAATATAGTTAAATGTCTTAAACCAAGGATAACAGACGAGATGTACTCCATATTCTAAAGATGCTAGATATCCCTGAAAGGAATTACTTAAAAATGAACAGAATGGCCCTATACCCTTCCTCAGCATTCACTTTCATCTTGAAATCTAAGAAGACACAAATGGGAAGAGTCATTGAGTGAAGCTTTTGGGAAGGAGACATGAGGTGGGGGTTAGGAGTGCTTACTGAAATACACCGCCATGTGGGTGCTCCTGCACACTCTCGTTAGGGGGAGGCCGCCAGAAGAGCTGCTCTTGGACAATGTGTGCAGGAAGGGAAGCCAGACATTTGCTTCACTGATGGCTAGATGTTAGGTGAAGAACGGAGAAAGTTTAAGGGGCTTCTTAAGAACCTGAAGACTTGTGTTTGTGTCCCACTTCTAAAGGTGAGAGGCTCACTGGATTAGGCCCTTGTGGCAGGGGTGGGGGCAATTCTGCACCCTCACCACGACATGGCATGAATAGGTGAGTTTCCCACAGGTCAAGTAAGTGCTGTCGGTTGCTGTTGGAACTCCAGCCAAAAAAGTACCTGACAGAGGAGAGGAAGCTGTAGCAGTGAGGTCATGGAATGGCTCTTTCATGAAAGGGGGATCATAAAAAAATCAGGGAGAAAATTCATTGCCCTGAAGCAGTTGTCTGGGAAAGGAGGCCTCTGGAGAACCCCAAATAGTGTCATGACAGAGCATGCCTGCCACATTAAACTCACCCACTGCCAGTCTTCCATGGCAGCAGACTTGAAGACTTTAATCCTAGTACCCACTCCCATTCTTCCTTCCCACTACGCATACTCAGGCTACCTGAGCTCCGGGGGTAGGACCCATGCTTTGAAGCATGTGAAATTGAAGTTTGAAATTGGGCTAGGCTTTTGAATACCTGGAAGTGGGTCTTTAGTACCAAAGTAGAAGTTATCTTTAAAACTAAAATTGACCAGGAAGCTAGAACGACCACCCAAGGTGTAGCCCAGAGCCAGGGAAGGGAGACTGGACCCAGTCTGGTTTCTCTGTGGCCAATTGAAAAGAACAGTGGCCCCAGAGCCAGAGTGTTGGGTTCCTTCCCATCTTTCTGCTCTCCTCGTATTGCCTCCTCTCACTCTTCCTGTTTCTTCACTAATCTCTGAAAAGTTAGGGATAGCCACAACCCCAAATGGCTTTTCCTTCCATGAGGAAGCCAAAACCCAGGAATCCTCCTCCTCTGGGATTCTGGAAAACCAAAGGGCAGTGGATACCGAGAGTAGATCTGAGCAGGTCTCCTTGCCCCTGAGAAGCTTGGCTTACAAATCCGAGAGAGGAAACTTACCTACAGAGGGGAGACTCCCACCCAAAGCTACAATGAGATGAACTGACATACATCTATATCTAAATCTCAGGACAAGACACAGACCTGCTTTAGAGGATCCTGTGTTCACCGAGCCCTGGGTTTGGGCTTGACTAAAATGGCAAAAGGCGACATGTGTAGTTTTGAGTGACAATCTCTAATTTCACCTTCCTCTGCTGTCTCTCCCACTGCCCCCCAGTCCCACACTAATTGTTTTGAGTCCCTGAGGCACTTGTCTATCTGGTGAAGAGCAGCAGTAATGTCTAAAAAGGCCCACCTCTGAAGGATGGTAAGATCTCCGGAAGTTACTGGAATCTAGACCCATTAGCTTAACTGACTGTTGACAGGGTAGCAGGGGAGAGCCTGAGAGCTGCTCTTATGTATTTTTCAGAACCAAACTCTTTGCCCAAGTACAAGTCCTGGTGCTGGGCTCTCAGGGGACATTAAGCTCTTTCGATGTCACTGGGGATCATATCCCTGAAGCATTTTCCTCAAACAGACTGTTGTTTTCAAATCTCAGCCTCAGTGATGTAAATGGGGAATAGATGGGCAGCTCTGCTTTTTTTTTTTTTTTTTTTTGTTTTCAGGTGTCTTTTTCCACTTGTGCTTTCCTTGTTGCTGCTCTTTGGAGCAAGTGAATAGTTTGCTGTGTATCTTGTGTTCTCAGAGATGGTAAATATTTTGAACTCCTTCTGTTTCCTATGTAATGCCTAGTAGAGGAGGAGCACTTAGTAAATACCTCAAGAATTGAGTGAAATTCCTGCAGTAGGGGTTATGACTCCAAAGAGATGCCATCTGTAGTGGAAGGGGAGATGCCTTTGTACCACTTAAATGGATGGTAGTGTTGGAAGGGAATCCCGGGATTCAGGAATTCAACAGTCAGGGCTCTTAGCTGTGACTAATGAATGAAATAAACTCTGGGTTTTAATATTGAAAAGAAACATACTGGAGGCACCTGGGTGGCTCAGTGGTTGGGTCTGCCTTTGGCTCAGTTTGTGATCTTGTGGTCCTGGGAGCCTGCTTCTCCCTCCGACTGTGTCTCTGCCTCTCTCTGTGAGTTTCTCATGAATAAATAAATAAAATCTTAAAAAAAAATACTGACATGATTTGGGGTGGTTCACAGATATACTGAAATGGGCAAACCCCGATATGGGCAGGAGCAAGGAATGCTGTATAGCCAGAGATAGGGCTTAAATCAATACATCCCTTTTAATGCTTACATGTGCCTCCTAACATAGTGCAGGTATTTCTTGCCCAAACCAGGAACACTCCCTCCCTCCTCAACAGGAAATGATTTGACCTATAGACTAACTGTATAGTTATTCACTGGTAATATTTAAAATAACTGGGTAATGGAGAAGAAAGAGAGGGCGAGCTATTATTCTATTGTCTATCCATCTGGTCAGAGCTAGGTAGGAAATGTGGGTGGAACCATAGCATTTATTTCTGCACCTTGCCCATGAGACATAATTATGAGTTCCTTCTTCTACTACTGCTATGGTCTGAATGTTTGTGTCCCCCTTAGATTCATATGTTGAGACCTAACCCCTGGAATGGTGGTAGTAGGAGGTTGGGGAGGTGTCTTTTGGAGGTGATTAGGTCATGAGGTCATCTCTCTTGAATGAGATTAGTGCCCTTAGAACAGAGACCCCAGAGAGTCCCCTCTCCCTTTCTGCCATGGAGAAGACAGCCATCTATGAGCTAAGAAGTGAGCTCCCACCAGACAATGAATCTGCCCATACCTTCATCTCAGACTTCCGACGTTCAGAAGTGTGAGAAATAAAGCTCTGTTGTCATAAGCCACCTCATTTATGATAGTTTGTTATAGTAGCCTGAAATGACTAAGAAAACTACTATCTCAGCATGGGTCTTCTAGAAAGCAGACCTGGGAGCACGAATTTAGATCTTGACATTCTGTTTGGAAGATAGGGAGGTGCAGACATCAGAGGGAAGGAGGCAAGGCTAGATGCAAACAACATGGCAAAATGCTTTACTGCAGGGAGATTGCACATAAGCATGAAGGGACCAAAATCAGTTAGCAGACATGTTCACTCAGCATGTGGGACTCCACTCCAAGGAGATACCACAGCCAGGAGTTCAGGGAGGAGAAAAGGAAGAGATGCTCCTGAACCTTGTTCCTTGTCATCTCTTGCTTCTTGTTGACCGTGGGGACTTGACTCTTCTGAACTTCTAGTCACCCAATTAGGCCCTTCATGGTGTTAAAAGACAAAATTCAACCAAGTACATTTGAAAATCTGATTTGCTTTACTAAGGGATTCATGAATTGAGTGCCATTGCACTAGCAAGTAGAGGAGAATTCTGAGGAGCTGTACAAAATGGAAGGTTTTTAAAGAAAGTAGGGGGATAGACAAGGAAGTTCTTAATAAAAGAAAAGGATTGTTTCAAGGCAAGGCCATATTCCCTTAGGAGGAAGGGCTGGAGATCTTATTGTATAGTTCACCTCATCTTCTCATGGGGAACAGAACCTACCTCACGGATGACCTCATTGCTGCTGATCAGATAATCCAAGATTGGTTTAAAATTCCACTCCTGGAGATGTTGAAACTGCAATGAAGTCTTGGGGCAAGTGACTCCAAAAGCTGTTGGCCTGGATTTGTTTCTACAGGCCCCACAGGAAGTCAGCAACCATGTTCTGAAACATGGCTATTAATCTGAGTCCGGAAGACGAGGGGAGCTTTGTGTTAGCAGGTTTGGTATTTCGGTTCTTGTGGATGTCTGGTGGCTCAGAGGCCTTGGAAAGAGAGTTTGGGAGGCAAGCAGTGTCCTTAGAAATGAGACAGTATTTATAGGGTTAGTGTCTAATTCACCCACCTCTGTGCTACTCAGATGTACTCATGCTGCTTTCATCTCTACATTTCATACCATACTGTGGGGCCTCCATTTTTCCAAGAGAGTAAAAATACTCCGAGAAGGGAAATAGAAGCTCTGTCAGTCAAGAGCAGCATTTCTCAATCTTGTATTCATTATTGCCCAGGTACTGGTTCAGGATTTCTTTTCCTTCAGTGCATGGGGTTCTTGGAGAGGAAGAGGTAGGCAGATGAAGAGTGGTGGGTAGCAAAGCAAAGTT
Source organism: Canis lupus familiaris (assembly GCF_011100685.1). Lineage (NCBI taxonomy): Eukaryota > Metazoa > Chordata > Mammalia > Carnivora > Canidae > Canis > Canis lupus. The sequence continues at coordinate 38,594,917 of NC_049239.1, read as the reverse complement.
TACTGGACGATAGTACAAAGCTCCCAAAGAGGGAGAGCACCTGAGGGGTTGCTGTTGGAGTTTCTAAGTCTAGGGATTTTATGAGATTGTTGGTGAGCTGTTTTAATCTGATTAACCCTCCATGCACCTGTCACCCAATAAAGTTTTTGTTCACATGCTCATCTACCCATCAGGTAGTTGTTTACTCGACTCCTTTCAGGGTGGTGTGGAATAACAAGATGGGATCTTTTTCCATTTAAGGGTAGTTTCCTCTTAGGATAGGGCCCCTATCCTGCCTTTCTTCTGACTATCCTCCATTAGTATTCTCTTAAAGACCCTTTATATCTTTTATCTTCAATCCTGTCCAGCTCCTATGAAATTAAATACTACAGAATAAGATTTTGTCAGATAGGGATGAGCTTTGGAGAGCCACAAATGGATAAAATATTTAAGATTTTTGGGGTGCCTGGGTAGCTCAGTTGGTTAAGTGTCTGACTCTTGATTTTGACTCACTTCATGATCTCTGGGTTATGAGATCTAGTCCTGCACTGGGTTCTGTACTGGGCGTGGAGCCTGTTTAAGATTCTCTCTCTTTCTTTCCCTTTGCTTCTCAACCCCCATTAAAAAAAATAAAAAATAAAAATAAAAATAAATCTAAGATTCTTTTTTCAGCTCCAAGTACTAATTTTTGCCTACGTGGGGGTGATAACGTCCCTGTGGAGATCCCTGCAAGGAGGTGGTGAGTCTTGATCTCTTGGAAAATTGCAGCAAGAGTGTTAGCAAAACAAGTCACAGTCCTCCTGCCTGTAGCTGGCCCTAAAGGCTCTGACTGAGATTCTTCATCTCTCTTCTTCATCTTTCATTAGATTCCCTAGCTCTTGGCTCACATTTTGGCTGATCTCTGTTGTCTTCTGTTCCCCTGAGGGGTATGAATACTTAGTTGTCCTGACCTTTCAGGTTCTGGTTGTTGTGATTGTTCATTACAGTCTTTCCTCCAGAGTTCAGAATTACCCTGATTCAAGGTTTCAGAAACTGGGAGTCCCTTTTCTCTGCCATGCTGTGAAATTGTGAAGGTAGAAACTAAGGGTTAGCCCTCTCAAAAAAGGACTTAGGAAAATCTCCTAAGCTTCCAACTATATTTGATCTGTTCAAAGTTTATTAATAAAACATTACTTGAGCTTTTCTCCGTATCCTGTTCTTGTTCTGGCCTAAGTATTATGGGGAAGTCTGAGGGCTAACACTCAGGTTCTACCTTCCAGGAGTCTATAGTGGACTTGCAGATAGAAGATGTGATCAAGAAGTAAGATCTTAAAGTTACAAATGGCAGGTGGAGACAAATACAGTGTTTGCTGTCAGATACCAAGCATGGTAGGGAAAATGCTGCAGGAATTCAGAGAGAGAACTATCTGTAGACTGGGGTAATAAGTAAATATTTCATGGTGGACATAAACTAGAGGCATTCTTTTAACATAGGTAGGGTTTATATAGGTGGGAAGACACAGAGAGGGAGTCTGAAGCTGGAGGATGGTATGAGCAGAGGCCAGGCTGTAGGACCATGTATGCCATGATCTGGGTTCAGTAAAGAGACCAATGTTGCTAATATGGAGGCTTCTTAAAAGAAGAGTAAAGTTGAAATGTTGTAACTTGGAACCTGATCCTGGCACGCTTTTAATGACGGGGAAAGGTGCTGCTTTTGCATTTACCATTTCCTTACTAATCATTTCTAGTCACTTATAAATTCTGCAGTGTGGAGTTATTCCACAAACAGTCATGGAATCTAGAGCTGGAGGGCACTGCAAAGCTCAACTAAGGCATCACTCATTGTATAAATGAGTAAATTGAGGGGTGGATGACTTGTTAACGTCAGTTGATTAGTTTTGGCTTAGAACCAAAAGTAGAACCACATTAAGTGGTTTCTAATCCAGTGTTTTCTGGTTATGCTCTTTGATGCAGAGGTAGTAGAAGCAGCAGGGACTTTGAAGTGAGACAGACCTGGCTTTGACTTCTAGCTCTGCCACCTAATGGGTGTGTGACCTTAGGCATGTCACTTAACCTATAAGATCCCCTATTTGCATACCAAAAAACTGGTGATTATGGTCCCGGGAACCTACTTAGCAGCTCAACAGACACTAGGCCCTTCTCTTTTGTTTGTTCTGAGGTGTCAGCAGCCTTGGGAGTATATCTTAAGAGCTCCACACTCCCAGCCTCCTCTTTCAGCTGGTCTGAGATAAACACTGATAAAAAGCACCAACAGCTCAGATAACAAAATATCTCCAGAAAGGTCTGGTTGAGACACGTGTGTTAGGCTCTGGCCTGTGGAGCATGGGAATGCAGAAGATCTGGATTATGGGGGTCAGAGTACCCATCCAATGATAAGTGCCCATTTCATGTGTCAAGCATAAGAGATTCAGAAACAGGAGTGCAGAGGAGACATTAGAATCAAGCTTACAGTGGGTAAAGAAATTGTATTAACAAATTGTGGTATATTCATACAATGGAATACGATTCAGGTATTAAATAGAACAAATTGCTGAAATACACAGCCACCTGTACAAGTCTCAAAAACATCATGTTAAGTGACAGAAGCCAGATGCTAAAGAATACTTACTATATGAGTTCCATTCATATGAAATTCCTGAATGGGCACACTTGTCTTTGGGGATAGAAGTCAGAATAGTGGTCGATCGGCATGGAGAGGGATTGATTGGAAAGAGGAACAAGGCAAATTTCCAGGGTGATGGAAAGATTTTATTATTGAATACAATTGCCCATATACGTCAAACTGAACCATTTGAAATCTATTGCCCAAATATGTCAAACTGAACCATTTGAAATCTATGTATTTTATTGTATGTTATTTACATTTTGATTAAAATATAATAAAAACAAAGTAAGCTCACTACATTTTCCTTTTTGCTTAAAGTGAAATTTGAATTATGTTCACATTGGAGTTCATGGAAAAATCTTTTTTTGCCTTGTCTTTTCTCCCAGATAAGCAAAGGGTGAGATATTAAATCTTGGGTGGAATTTTTGGAAACAGAAGCTAGGAGGCAGTGTGAAGCCAAGGATGCTCTTATAGTAACATCCAGAGAGAAGCTTTCATCCTCCAAGATGGTCTAATAGGAAGTTAGTCCACACTAGACAAGAGAGGAGACCAGATATGTGGCAGTTTCTCAGAAATAAGAAGGGTCAAGATATAACAAGCCAGTGGACACTTACATATACTTACAGGGATTTGCTGGAGGCTTGTGGTCTCATATGTGCAAGTGGAAGGAATCTTAGACATTTTGGAGTCAGTGTTTCTAAGAGCTCCTTGGTCATGGAAAATGATATAAACCTTTGAGAACACATGCAAAAACTTACCAAAACTTACATTGAGGAAGACATGGGCATATCTTATACCATGGGCTTCTTGCATATATTATTCTTCTCCACTTTAGAAAAAAAAAGATTGACTTATAATTGTGTGTTTCTGTTCCCCATAGTTGGTAGCCTCCTTGAAAGCAGGTATCTTATGTTTTGTCTATGAATTCAAGCATATAGCCCAGTACCAGGTACATAATATAGGCTCTTTATCATTCCCAAGTCACCATCCTTCAACACTCTTCTTCTTTATCCCAAATCCCTGCCCTCTTCTCCTTATTTTCATAGCATTTGTCTATTTATGTATTGTCTTTTTTCTCCCTCATGAACATTAGATCCATGGAGTCAGAAACTTTGGCAAATAGTAGATTCTCTCTAAATATTTGTTTAAAAATGAGTAAATGAATGCCCACAATAAATATTTATTGAAGCAATTGTATTATGGCATCAAAGTGTCTTTCTAAAATAGTTTCATAAAGATCACCAAGTATATGATCTGTGGTCTCTGGGGATGGTTACACAACATTGTACACCATCTCTGTTGAGTAGCTTCTTTTTCCCAGTGCTATGATCACCATGCTTTTTCCTGCTTATGAGAGCTGGACTGAAATCAAGAAGAAGCAACTAGAACAAGTCTCAGATTGGAGCTGGTGGGCAAAAAGAGGCTCAGGCAATACCACCATATTTCAAGCTTCTAATTATTTTCATTAGAATCCATAATTTTATAATGTGGTTTTCAAAGTAACTACTAGGAGAGGGAAAAGGAGAGGGAGAGAGGGGGTGAGGAATGGGAATGTGATCGTCATTATGAAAATGTCTGTTGCAATGCTTGATGGAGTGATACTGTAGTTTATTTCTGGCATATAATACCCACAAAGCAAACAATCTGCCCAAGATGTGTTGTTGCTTCATCTCTTTCATTCCATCCTTCTCTTATGTAGCCATCTCTCCATCTGCAGTCATTAGCTGTAACTGGACAATACACACATGCACAAACATACACTCCTTATATGGTTTCCTTGGTCTTCAACATGAGGGAAGGAGAAATTGGAATTCCTAGAGATTTTCAGGAATGCAAAAAATTAAGCCATGTAAAAAGATTCTCGCCATTCTTTCTCCTCTTTACTCATTATTATAGGTATTTAAATTTTAATAATTACAAATATTAGGTGTATTGGTATTTACCAAGTACTCCAGACTGCAGAAAATACTCAAATCTGGAAAATTCCCATGAACATTACTGGGTGGTATCTGTATAAATAAACATTCAGATCTCCCTTTAACTTTAACAGTACTGTGCAGAATCACATGTCAAAACCACCGATCTAAGGACTTATTTGCTTCCAAAATGTGTTATTTCTTGGAAAATCACTCATAGGATTTGTATAAAGTTTCCTAGGCATATACACTTATGAATGTTTATTTTATTTGCGAGGATGATTCACTGTTAGCAGCAGACAGGGCCATGAACTCACACATGGAAACAGCTACCAGCAAGACTGATCTAGTTATGACTCTTTCTCACCCAGTGCTTCTTGTCCTCATTGCTGAAACATAAATTTAACCTTTGACTCTGAGTGTCATGTTTCCTGCTCTTGTTTTGCCCTCAACTAGAGTGGATTCCTCTAAACCAGTAGCCTCTCTGTGTTGCTTACTATACTTTAGTTCTTGCAGGAGAGTTATAATACCTTTTCCAGTTTTCCAAATTTCTCATCTACCTTTTCTGAGAATTTGGGTTTGAAAATAAATAATTGTTTTTGAGAAATGCTGGGAAGAAATTCCCACATGAAAACCCTACTCCCACCACTGTGGCTAACCCTTCCTTTCATGTACTGATTGAATCATAAGAAAGGAGCTGGAGAAATCCAGTGTGTCAAGGTACCAGTGATAAAAAGTTTAAGAAGACATGATTATTCTATATGCTGGCAAGTTGAGCTCCAATAAAAAAAAAATACAAAAAAAAAAAAAAAAGAAGAAGACATGATGATGTTTCTAGCAAAGTTATTTGTAAACACTGTCATTTCAGGGAATGGAAGTGATTCTCATGTTGTACTGCATGTAATGTGGTGTTTAATTTAAAAAGAAAAAGGAAAAAAAGAACTCTAATTCAGCTAAAAACTGTAGAACAAGGTAACTGGGACAGCAGCCTAGGATTTCAGCTGAAAGGACTGATCATCGCTCTAGAGCCTTCTTCCTGATAGAGTAACAGTTCATCTTCTTTTTGGGTTCCAAGTTAATTTTCTATATGATTTGTGACATTAGATAAAAATGAAAGAAGGCATGGAAACACAGTTGGAAACTTTCCTTGTGTTTGCTTTTCCAACAATGCCTCGCACAGTGTGTACATTTAATGATTCATTCTGTCCTGATGTGGCTTGGCCTGCGTGGGTTGATAAGCAACCTGCCAACCAAGGAGTTTTTTTCCTCTCCTCTAGCATTCAGGTAGAAGCAAAGGCATTTCTAATACATTGTTAAAACCCATGACAGTTCCCAGAATAATTAACACTGTGTAGTCCTTTTCCTTATTCCCATGTGGTATCATGTAAAAAATTAAAAGCATCAGGGTGTCTGTATGGCTCAGTCAGTTAAGCATCTGACTTCAGCTCAGGTCATGATCTTGGGGTCTAAGGATTGAGCCCCACATGGAGCTCTGAGCTCAGTGGGGAGTCTGCTTGTCCCTCTCCCTTTGCCCCTCCCCCTGCTTGTGCTCTCTTTTTCTCTTAAATAAATAAAATCTTAAAAAAAAACTAAAAGCAATAAGGGAAGGGAAAAGAAATGTGTGGGAAATATCAGAAAGGGAGACAGAACATAAAGACTCCTAACTCTGGGAAACGAACTAGGGGTGGTGGAAGGGGAGGAGGGCGGGGGGTGGGGGTGACTGGGTGACAGGCACTGAGGGGGGCACTTGACGGGATGAGCACTGGGTGTTATTCTGTATGTTGGCAAATTGAACACCAATAAAGAATAAATTTATTATAAAAAAAACTAAAAGCATCAAAAACAGTAGTTTCAAAGAGAAATAACTGAAACAAAAAGTGCTAGCCTAGGAAAAATATGAAAGGTGGAGGATCATGCTCTGAGTTCTGTGGCAAAATAAATCTATATTAGCCTTGGATTCCTTTCAGAAATTATCATTTTTCTGCTTATGAGAGTAATACAGCTTCATTTTACAAAACATGGAAAAATGAATAAATTATTAAAGAAGAAACTATTGTTTATAATTCTACAGATCACAGATGAGAACCATTAACTTTCTGGTGTTCTTCTGTTCATTATTCTGCACTTATATTTTTACAAAACTGGGCTCTTGTAAATGCAGTTTTATACCTAGCTCTTATCACTTACTATTATAATGATAAGTATTGTCCCTTATTATAAAACATCAATTTATATACAATGGTAAGTATGTTGTAGTCATGTGTCCAACACTGGGAGTGAGATTTTAATATCTTTTCATTTTGTAAATGTCAGCCTTATAGTTTCAGTTTTTGACTTAATTTTTTGGGGTTATGATTTTAGAACAAGAATTATTGAATCAATGAAAAGGAACGTGTTTAGGGCTTTGGTATAATTAGCCCTATGGCATTTAAAAAGGTCATACCAAGTCCTGACATTAATTATAGTACTCACTGGAGGACACTCTCGCTCTTCCTGGGATTGCTAACTAAAGTCACTTTGTGGGCTGGATCCAGACCCTTTCCTGACAGGCCCCAAGCTGTTCTGGAGCAGGTCATTTCTGGTTAAGAACTGTCCTTGGAGCTCTCTTTACCTCATTGTTCCGCAGGGTAAATGAGAAGGTTGGGCAGCGTGATGTCCGCTGTGCAAAGCACAGAAGAAGCCAATTCTACAGAGGGTTGTTTGTGGTCCAGGCACAGGTCCAGGAGCAGGGAACCACCACCTGCCAGCAGGACGTGCTGCGGTGGCAGGACCAGTGGCGCCACCTGCTGAGTGGGTCTGCAAACAACAACCATTCAGAAAGCACAGATAGAAGGGAGGAAGAAGAGCACAGCCATGTGAAGGCCAGAACAGATGGCTTATACAGACATCGAGCAGATGCAGCTTCCACACCACAGCATGAGTGGCTCCCTGTACGTGCTTAGTCAATGGATGCCAAGTCTGACCACTTCCTGACACCCAGGAATGAAAGACAAGGAAGGGCACCAGTCGGGATGTATGGAAGGAAGGAAATTGATGCATTAAATATGCTCCCATTTCGGGCACCTGGGTGGCCCAGTAGTTGAGCGTCTGCCTTTGGCTCAGGTCATGATCCTGGGGTCCTGGGATTCAGTCCTGCATCAGGCTCCCTGCATGGAGCCTGCTTCTCCCTCTGCCTATGTCTCTGCCTCTCTCTGTCTCTGTATCTCTCATGAATAAATAAATAAATAAAATCTTAAACAAAATACACTCCCCTTTTAATCTAAAACAATAATCAAATATATTTCTTTTAGTAAGATATATGTCTCTGTGAATAGATCTTAGCAACCTTGCCCTCATAGGAGGCAGGGCGTCAGAAGGTACCAGGCTTTATTCATAGCATGCATGGGGTGGGGGTAGGGGTCCTGATGGAGCAATTGCCATGATTGAGCCGTGAACCTTTAAAGTAGGGCCAGCAGGGGATCCCTGGGTGGCTCAGCGGTTTAGTGCCTGCCTTCAGCTGGGGCATGACCCTGGAGACCCGGGATCCAGTCCCACATCAGGTTCCTGCATGGAGCCTGCTTCTCCCTCTGCCTGTGTCTCTGCCTCCCTCCCTCTCTCTCTCTCTCTATCTATCTATCTCTCATGAATAAATAAATAAAATCTTAAAAAAAAAAAAAACTGTAGGGCCAGCAGACTTGAGGTCCCGCATTGAAAGTTTTGCCTAAAATTTCCAGTCTTATTCAGAGCGCTTCAAGGAACTAAGTGCAGAGTGGAGACATGGGGACAAATATGGCAAAAGAATGAGCAACTCAAAGTGTGGGAAAGTAAGTACTCTAATTCTGTATTTGTTGCTCAGAGTTCATCGTCATGGCAACCGACAGACAGCCTCCCCAGGCCCCTGGAGCTTCAACTGGCACCAGAGGCTGCTTTATGGAGGACGGCATTCCTCAGGGCACCTTTGACATCCTTGTTCCTGAGGGTGTAAATCAGCGGGTTGAGGAGGGGGGTGACGAAGGTGTAGACCAGGGCAATCTGGCGGTCCTCGTCCACCGAGGAGCTGGAGCGGGGCCGCAGGTAGACGAGGCTGCAACAGCCGTACTGCAGCAGGACCACGGTGAGGTGCGAGGAGCAGGTGGAGAAGGCCCGGCGGCGGCCCTCGGCGGAGCGGATGCGCAGGATGGCCGAGGCGATGAACACATAGGACACACAGATGAGCAGGAAGGGGACGGTCAGCACGAGGATGCCCACCACGTAGAGGACAGCCTGGTGCACGCGGATGTCGGCGCAGGCCAGCCGCAGGACCGGGGGCACATCGCACAGGAAGTGGTTGATCTCCCGGCGGTGCCCGCAGAAGGGCAGGGTGAAGATTAAGGACGTGAGCTGCAGGGAGAGGACCAGGGCCAGGCCCACCGCGCACGCCACCATCTGGGCGCACAGCTTCTGGGTCATGATGAGGGTGTAGTGCAGCGGGTGGCAGATGGCCACATAGCGATCGTAGGCCATGATTGCCAAGAGAAAGCAGTCAGTGCTGCCGAGGGTGACAAAAAAGAACATCTGGGCCCCACAGCCAGCCAGGGGGATGGGCTTCGGGGCCCCCCAAATGTTGGAAAGCATCAGAGGCACCACCACCGTGGTGTAGCAGATTTCCAGGAAGGCCAGGTTGCAGAGGAAGAAGTACATGGGGGTGCGGAGGGAGCTGTGCGTGCACACCACCCAGATGATGGCTGTGTTGCCACAGAGGATCATCAAGTAGAGGAGGAGGAAGAGGAGGAAGAGCAGGGCCTGGAATTCTGGGACGGTGGTCAACACGCGGAAGAAGAACTCAGGGGGGCCGGATTGGTTGAGGACAGGGCTCCTAGCGAACATGTGTCCTGCAAAGGAAGAGTGGGGAAGTGCTGAATCTCCCTCTGCCAAACTGTTTTGTTGTGGGAAGAAAAGCAGAATAGTAAATTTGATCTTTGATTTAGCATTTAGTATCTACTTTCTGATTTCAGCACTTGGGGTGATTCCCACTAGAGAGTATGGAATCTTTGTCCATGGAAATCTCCATAATTGACATAGCTACTCCTCTGTAGAACTTTCTGATGTCAAAGACGTGTAGCTATTCTTGGTGAAATGTCTTTTTTTTTTTTTTTTTTTTTTTTGCTCTGATATTTTACATCTCATTGACAAGGGCTAATTCTTTGCTTGTATTTAATGGAAGAGTTGTGTAGTTGCAGATATTTTCAAAATTAGACAAATGGATGTATTGCTCACTTTTTTTGTAAACATTCTTATTGAAATATACAGAGAAGTTCATGAATAGTAAGGTACAGTTTTTGTTTTTTGTTTTTTGTTTTTTTTTACATAGTAACTACACTAGTATAACCATCACCAACATGAACAAACTGAACAATTCCAGGAAACCTACAAGCATCTTTTCTTTTTTCTTTTTGTGATCATGGTATCTCCCCTGCCAGGTAAGTATCTTTTTTCTTTTTGTATATTTTTTTTATTGGAGTTTGATTTGCCAACATATAGCATAACATCCAGTGCTCATCCCATCAAGTGTCTCCCTCAATGCCTTTTCATCTCCTTTCTACCTCACAAAGGTGAATTATTCTTTGACTCTTGTCACTGTAGATCAGTTTCTGTTTCAATTCATATGTGTAATGATAGAGTATGTATCATATCTTAACTGGCTGCAACACTGTGTCTACAAAAGTTATTCTTGGTGTTCTGAGTACCAAGACTCTGCTTTCTGTTGTTTTATAATATCCCATTTTATGGCTGGGCTATAATTTATTCATGAGTTCACTTCTCATCCAGTTATTTTGGCTCACATAAAACTGGGCAAACCCCTTTTATTCCAATCCTTCCGATATACACTTTTATTTTATTTATTTATTTTTAAAAGATTTTATTTATTTGAGAGGTACAGAGATAGCAACAGAGATAGAACAGCAGCGGGGAGGAGAGGGAGAAGCAGACTCCTTGCTGTGCTGGGACCTCCCCCCCCCAATGCAGGGCTCAATCCCAGGACCCCAGGATCTTGACCCACACTGAAGGCAGATGTCTAACCAACTGAGCCACCCAGGCACCCCCCAATGTGCACTTTTAATATAAATCCTCTTGTTTGCTTATTTTTTTTTTCTAAATTTCCAGTCAGGAACCTAAACTTTTGGACTTGGACAGATGCACATAGTAGGGGACTGTAGGGACTAAGGAATAATTAAGTTGTGGCTGCCCAAGATAAGAAAAGACAATAATGAAATGAAAAATACAATAACAGGATTGAAATAGACATCAGAACACACAGGTGAATAAGAAAAGAGCTTTAAAAGCACCTGGGAAGGGAAAAGTACCTATAGACTAAGCAACTTCAGTTCAATTGAACTCCAAAAAATATATACAAAAAAATACTACAACTTTTCAATGTAATAACCCAAGAGATGATAAAGTAATATCTATAGTTCTAAGAAAAACAAATTGGTGTGAAAGAATTCTGTACCCAGGTTTTAGTGACTTATGTTCAAAAGCAACAGACAGACTTTCTCAGACTAAATACAATGAAAACAATTCCTCAACCAAGACTCCTGATTGCTGGGGGATTAATCAGAGCACATAATCCAGGACTGGAGAAGTTGTAATGTAAAAATTGGATTTGAGAAATCAAAGAGTCAAATATATATTTAACACCAAATGCTTGATGCAAAAAATATTGTTAAAAAATTCTGAGGATAGTTCTTGAAAATATTCATAATGCAAAATGCAAAAATTAAAATAACCCTGCACATTTAAAACCATGAACTGTAGCATTAGGAAATTGATAGGGAAGGATGGGGGAAATAAAATAATCCTGAAATAATTTCCACAGCCTATATAAGGAAAGACTCAAGAGATATTTCATTTAGATGTGACTAATCAGAGAAATACCTATTCAAACATATATTTCTGAACAAGGATCATCAGTAGAATAAAACTCAGCATATCCATTCCAAATGATCTGATTTAAAAAGTAAAGATAGTACAGGGAACAGAAGGCTCAAACAAAGAAAATGTGAGCAAGCATATAAGATAAAATAGCTTAAATAAGAAAAGTAAATATTTAACTTCTGAAAATAAGTTTAAATGAAGTTTGTGTTCTATTAAAGATGGAATTTCATATTTATATAATCCACCAGGTGCACATACAGTGACAAAGGAAGGCTAGCATTGCTTTAGTTTAGCGTGGTGTGTTCTGTGATCTAACCAATGGAAGGAGACAAAGTTAGGCAGGAGTTAGATTTGACTATCTAGCTGAAAACACAACAGAACCAACTGAAAAATTTGGACTAATAAAATATTCATTGGAGTGGCTAGATCCAAATGACATGTAGCAGAGGATCTCTTAACTAATAATCTTCACTGAACTGCTGTTTCAGATTAATCACACTGTTCATTACATCTATTCAACATACTAAATGATGACCATGATATGCTGAACACAAGAGACCTGTTGCTATTTTACTATGTCTGAATTGCATACATGGCAGTTGGATTTTCCCCAAACCAACTTATATTGCTTGTATTTGTGTTGTAATTATGTAATTTTCTCAAGTATTACAAAATCTAAGAGTTGAATGCTTGATAATTATGAGTTGCCAAAAATTTTTGTGGAATAACATATGAGCTGGACCACAATAAAAGACTTAGAGGGAAATTTGGAATAACTTAATATTTATATTGAACGTGAGTCTAAATGTTCACTCTGTTGTTACAAAAGCTAACACTGGAATTAGTAGATAATGTCTGAGAAGAAAGGCTTTGATTTTAGGTGATACAAACTCAAAGCCCCTGGCTTTATATCAAAAGGTTGATAAATAAATGCCCATTGGAATATTTTAAGTTAAAGTAAAATGATTAAGTATGTAGTCCATGCTTTGGATTGTAGGACTTTCTGTTTTCTATCAATGTTAGTTAGAAAATGCCCTTCCCTCAAACAACCACCAAAATGAGTAGGTGAATAATAAATAGGCCAGTGAATCAACCTAGAAACTAACAAGCAGGAACTACTTGAAGAAAACTGCTAAGCTTTGTGTGTGTATATATATATACCTGTATGGAAAACCCAATATTTTAGTGTTAATTGGCTCTGAAGTAACGTGTGACTTCTATATAATTCTATCAAAATCCGTGGAAGAATGAACAAGAGAATGTTAAAAAAAAGTGCCAAAACAGAACAAAATTTGCATCACGAGACATTAAAACATATCACAATCATATGTTATAAAATATATCCTATGTTATATCATAAATCAAAATGGTATCTGCAGAGCACTAGAGCTCCAGCACACTAGAACAGAAAGAACCATTGATAGTAGCCAAGTGTTCTATAGTACTCATTGGGTCAGGCATTAATTTGGGCACTTTCCATTTCTTAATTTATTTCACAATGGTCTTCTAGAAAGGGGTTCTTACACTTGCTTTACATATGAGAAAATTAATGCACAGAGAGGGTAAATGACTTACCCAATGTCACACAGCTAGCAAGTGTTGGAATGACAATTTAAACATGGGCTGGAAAAAACAAAACAAAACAAACAAAGAAAAAAACATGGGCTGGCTCCAGAGTCTCTTGTCTTAATCACTGCATTATATTTCCTCTATTTTTTGCATCAGTTTTATCATCTGTAAAATGGATCTGAAAATAAATGTACCTATTTCTCAGGTTGTTGTGAGACTCGAATTATTTTGCAAAAGCACTTAGAACAGTCAAGGCATAGAGTACACAGTCAATGTATATTCACTATTGTCACTATTCAAATCAGTTAGAGAGGATCAATTTCCTAATATGGACTTAGGGCAATGGGTGAATCATTAAAAAACAAAAAAAGAACTCCCTAATGCGTTATGCATCAAAATTTATTTCTGGTGGACTTGAGATTCAAATATTTAAAAAACAGGAAGAAAACCACAAGATAATGTAGATGAACTTTTTTCAGACCTAAGACTACAAATGATTTGCAAGCAAATAAGCAGAATCCACAAAAATGTTGATATTTTGACAGAATAAAAATTTAAAAGATCTGTGGGTCAAAAATACACTAAGCAAACTGAGTAGAAGATGAAATTTTATATAATCTGGCAAAAATAAATCCCTCATTAGAAAAAAGGAATAGAGGACCTGAATAGGCAATTCAAAAAAACCCACAAATACAAACATGCAAATTCAACCTCATTAATATTCAAATAAACATACAATGAAGCAGAATCAGATACTATTTTCTACTTACAAACTGACAGTGGGAAAAAAAAGATAGTATCAGATACTATTTTCTACTTACAAACTGACAGTGGGAAAAAAAAGATAGTATCTGCTGTTGTTAAAGTTGCAAGGAGAGACACATCCCCAAATATTGCTAGTGGAAGTATAAGGTGCTAGAAAAATTTGTGAAGTGCAATTTGGTGATATGTAATAAAAGACTTAAAGAGATGCATATGCTTTGCTTCAGCAATATTATTTTAAGGAATTTATTCTAATAAACTAACCATGAGTCTGTGCATAAAATTATTCCACTGTTCTATATTGTGGTGAAAACTATCAACCAAAATATCAGTAATAGGAAAAACCTTAAATTAATTGTGGCCTCTCCATGGGATAGGACAAGCAATCATTTGAAAATGATGCTGCAGAAATATACTTAATAAGATGAGGATGGCTCATGAAAAGCAGGTTATAAAAAAGCATTACATCATGATTCCATTAAAAATAATGATATCTGTTCATAAAAATACGAAAGAACATTTTTGAAAATATTAATAATGGATATTGCAGAATGAGTAGGATTGCGAATCTTTTTGTTTATGACATGCTTTTCTGCATTTACAAATTTTACAATGAACATGTGCAATTTGGCAAATATATAGTAAATTAGCAGGTTTCCTTTATTCATTGGTATTTCAACACGGTGTTGGGAAGGAAAGCTGGTAGGGTGTCAATCACATGGATTTTTGGATTCAATTAGATATGGAGTTGAAATCTAGTCCCTTTATTTGCTAATTTAATTTTTTTTGCTAATTTAATTTTATGCTAATTGTGTTGCTTGGTAAGCCTTGGTTCTTTGATGTGTGATTCGGGATGTGAATATGGAAACTTATACGGAATTTGTGAAGATTAAATATTTCAAATATATAATGTGTCTGGGACATAACAAGTGTCCAATGAATGTAAGTGCCCTCCCCTGTTTTTTTCAGGATGGTGAGTTTCCCCTAGATATTTACCCTTTGGTTCTTATCTTTTCCAGAATGGATAGTGAGATTCTTCTAGAGCTGAATCCCTCCAGGCCTTTCAGTTGCTCTGCTAAACTGTGAATAATAAAATGAGCAACAGAGAAAATAAAACAAAAAAGAAAAGAGATTTTAGTGAAATAATTTTAATTATATATGATGAAAACCACATAAGCTAGATCTGGATTCAGGAAAACATTTAAAGATGATTCTATCTTAGTAAGACATGAACCTCAAATGAGCAACATCGTACCTAAATACGAACATACAACATTTGGTGCAAAACATAATTTGGAGATAAAGCAAGACATGTAGCATTTTGAGAGTGATGTCTGCTAGGACAAGTGACTACAGAGTGATTTCAAGGACAAACTCACACACATATCCAAGGTGAGACTATAGCCTATTGAAAAACCAAACACATCAGAATTTGTATTTACAAATTAGGATTTTCCTCTCCAGCGTTCACTTTCAAAGGTTTTTCACTCTACTATTCTGAGAACCTCCCAACCCTGTTACCATCATTACCTGTGAATTCACTCAATTTTGGGTGCTTGTATTCCTTCCTTGGAGATTTGATGTTTAAACACTCCACTCTGGCAGCACCAGTCTGAGAAACATATCAGTCAGGGCCATATTTAGGCTCTACAAGGGCAAGAACATCTGTCTTGTTTACCAGTATATCCCTATCATGATTGATTTGATTTGAACTAAATTGAATTCTTTTGTAGTTAAATGTCATGCCCTTTAAACTTCCTTTCAGAGCCAACACTCAGTGGCTCTTTCTACAGCCCAGTTATCCTGCAATTACTTCAGCTCCACATAGACTGAGGCTTTCTCAAGCCAATGGTCATTTATCCACTACACGTTGAAGGGCTTGGGTAGTATAGATTCAGTTGACAAATGAATGGTGGGAAGGCTAGTAATTAAACTCTTGATGTACTTGTTGAACCAATAAGTTTGATAATGTTGGGAAATTCAAGGAACCACGAAACCCACAGCAAGGTCTAGTCATAGGTTAAATGTGTGCTCATTTATAAAACATACAGAAAGTCAAATCTATCTGGGAATTGTAAGGGGACTCAAGAGTGACCAGTTCTATCCTTTTGTATCCTACATGCAAAAACCGAGGTCTGTCAAGACTAAGCCTGCCCAAAAGCATATGGCTGGTGATGGGCATACCTGAGGCCAGCATCCACATTCAGTGTATTAGTTAGCAGAGACTGGACTCTATATATATCTCTATAGCTCACTTTTTCATTTACATCAAAGGCTACTTAGAGGGTGCAAACATCCAGGCAGAAAGGATAGTTAGTGTGAGTCTGGTACTGCTACTGAAAAGCATGTCCAGACTCAGGTGAGCACTGTGCACACCGGTAAGGGAAGAAACATCTTTTATTGAATATTTTGAGAACTCTTCAGTACATCTTCTGCCCCAAGGTCTTTCCCGTAATGGTGCCCACCACACCATTATCAAGTTAATTATGCTTTTAGGAGATATTTGATCTCCCAACAAGAGTGAGTGTTCTGGTTCTGCGATAGACTAGTAATCTCAGAATTCTAAGTACACTTTAGTTACCTTTTGGAGCTACGGTGAGAATTAACAGTAGTGTGCATTAAATGTTCTGCCCAATTTCTAAGAGTTGCTCTTTTCCCACTCTCTTTACTGCTCTTTCTACCCCGGCTCTACAGAACACTTTCAGTTCCTTTCCATGGTCTTGTTCTGGGGAATTCACATTATCTGTTCTGGCTACTTTGTACAAGAGTATCCCTTCACACTCCCTAGATACATCCCTTTGGAACTCAGCCCAGGTGACATCTCCCCCAGAAAGCTTTCCCTGATTGTCATTTTCCCCCAAATCTAGAGATAGGTGCACCTTCTATGAACCTCTAGAGAACCTCCTCCTCACCCCAACTCTAAGATACTGTGCCCTACCCATAAATGAATCAAGCGAATATTTATTGAGTGCCCATTATAAACTAAAGTCTTGGGCTCAGCTATGTGGATAGACATAGGAAAATTATGACATAATTGCCAACTTCAGCCTCATAAGGAAACAGGGCACATAACAAAAGAATTTAAACATTTGGGACACCTGGGTGGCTCAGTGGTTGAGCACCTGCCTTTGGCTCAGGGGGTGATCTGGGGTCCTGGTATCCAGTTCCACATTGGGCTTCCTGCATGGAGCCTGCTTCTCCCTCTGCCTGTGTCTCCACCTTTCTCTCATTCTGTGTTTCTCATGAATAAAATGAAATCTTAAAAAAAAAAAATTTGAAACATCCTTTGAGGAACTAATTCTTAAACTTTAAGAATTCTTAATTCTTTAAGAATTAAGAAACTCATTCAGAAATGAGTTTTCATGAGAAAATTGAAAACATTGTCACTTCCTTTCAAGATTTCCAATGCATATTAGCACAACAAAGTTCTCTGAGGTCCTATTGTAGAGCAAACAGGTTCTTTTACTTGAAAAATTTCCAACTCTTTTGACCATGGACTATTTCCCCCTCACATAGCACCATTGAATGGTTTAATAATGCTTAGGGTTTAATAATGCTACTTGAAAAAAGTGAATATCATGCTATACTCTTTAGGGTGGTCCCATGGAAGAAATAGTGAAAGAAAAGGCAAAAGACCTATTTTATTATGGCTTTACACTTACTAGCTATATGATACTGAGCAAATCAACCACTTATCAGAGTTATCTTTTCTATATCTGCACAAGTGGATAGTAACAGCCACTCTGATAACTCATTGGTTTTCCACAATTCAATATTGATATATAGGAATGTTTTTCTCCAGTAGTAAAACCTTAGAGGAATTTGTGTCTCTTATTACCATTTTTATTTTTTATTTCTTAAAGATTTTATTTATTTATTCACGAGAGACACAGAGAGAAAGGATGAGACATAGGCAGAGAGGGAAGCAGGCTCCTGGTAGGGAGCCTGATGTGGGACTCCATCCCGGGTCTGGGATCATGCCCCAGCCAAAGACAGAGGCTCAACTGCTGAGTCACCCATGCGTCCCAGTCTTATTACCATTTTTAAAAATCAAATCAAAATCAAATCAATCAAAGGAATAAAGTCTCTTGAGATGCTCCCTTACCGCTTTGAGATTTTCTTCAATCCATCAGCCACCTAAGGAAATTCACTAAAGAGAAGGTTAACTCTTTTGCTGAGATGTTGAGTTCTTGCCATGGAAAATAAGGAGAGCCCACTGACTTTTTTTAGGGTAAAACAGAATGAAGATCCATGGACTTTGTGTTGCACAGTATCTTCTGGAGAGGACAAGTAGATGTATATGATACCTCTGTAATGTCCAGATAAAAACAGAGAAGTGTCCTTTACATACTAAAAGCCAAGAGAAGAGACATCTCTTATAAATTTATGATCAAGGTGGAGCCGAGTGAGAGACCTATACTCTGGAAGGATGATACTATGGAATAATCCTAATTCAAATTCTGAATTCGAAGAGCTGTCTCTTTCTTAGTGATAGAAAATAGATTCTGATACATCCACTCAGAGTCCAGTCTTGCCTGATTTAATCAGATTGTTCAGTGTCCTTTATGAAATGTCTTTAAAATTAATGGGTCCCCAAAGAGGAGGAATTTCCCCCGTGGTTTTCCCTTCAACTGAACCCAAGTAGAAAGAATTTGAGGAAAATTTCCCAAGTTGATCAACTAAGCCAGATTACTGGACAAGTCTTCTAAGTGGTCACTATAGACAATTACTATCTGGGAATTCCATGAGGGTATCCTCATTCCTTACCTGCACACACTGGGGAATTTTTCAATGTTGTATTCCAGACAACCACCCACTGAGCATTGTTGAATGCACACATTCATTTCAGCCTGAGCTCATGGCCCATGTGTGATGCACTAATTCAGCCCTAGCCTAGGCATCTGGGGATCTGGAGTCCAGTTAGTGCTCTGTTGTGTGGTACTTTGACCAGGCAAGTTATGAAGCTCTCATGTGGGCTCCTGATTTGGGATGTGAGGTATGCTATTAAATGGATGTCATGAATCCTTATAGCTCTAAAGTTATGTGAACGGTGGGTACCTTTTTCTTGAGAAGCAGAAAATTTATGAAGGATTTTCCCATAATCATTCCTTCTGACCTTTGGCTTCATTTTCTTTTGTTTGTTTCTTGATCAAGGTTTTTCTCCTGTCGATACTTTCCTACTCATTGAAAGGTGTTGTTGTTGTTGTTGTTATAGTGATATTTCCAACTCTGCCTTACCATGTTTTTCTTCTCTGTTTCTTCCTTTTCCACCTTCCTCCAGACTTCATGGGCTTAAATCACATACTTTCTTATCATTGCTGCCATTAATTTTTAGCCATGTTCAGCCTCCTTGTTTCATGTCCATTATCAAAGATGAGTTTTTATTCAATATCTAACAAATATTTATTGCATTCCTGCGGTCATCCAGGCCCTACTTCCAATCCTTGGGATCCTTCAGAATACAAAACAGACAATGATTTTATCCTCATAGAGATTATGTTCTTGGAGGGAGGAAGACAGATCATAAGCAATAAATAAGAATAAGCTCATTTAATAATGTGCTGGAGGAATGGGTGCTATAGAAAAGAAGCAGAAGAAGGTAAGGGCAATGGAAGAGACAGTGGAAGAGAGTGATGTTGTAGACAAGTGGGATACAAGGGTTACTTACCCTGTGTCCTGGGAAGGCCTCTGCCAGGCATTCAACTAATCTATGAAATGACGTACCAGCCAGGGGAAAGAAGGTAAAACTTAGGGTACAGGCAACTTCACATGAAAAGATCTCCTCTAAAGTCAAAATAAAAAAAAAAATAAAAAAAATAAAGTCAAAATAAGCAAATCAAACTTATCCATAAAGCTCCAAAATATCTAAAGTCCATGTGAATGAAGACAGTTTGCCTTTTTATATTCATGACAATGGAATGTAAGTCTATGCCAGTTCTTATAACTGAGGGAGTGGGCTAGTGCATAGGGAGGTTGCATTCAGATTTTTTTCCTTTTTTCTCCCACACAGATACATTTACTTGTTCAGATGACATCATTCCTACAAACATTTTACACTCTTGCAATAGTTTCCATGTAACAGTATGTCCCCTCCCTCCTTCCCTTCCTTCTTTCCTTCCTTCCTTTTCTTACATTCTTTCTATCTTAAAAGATTTATTTATTTTAATGAAAGAGAGAGACATACACATACACATACACATACACACACACACACACACACACACACACACACGCAGAGAGAGTGCGAGTGTGGAGAGAGGGCCAGAAGGAGAGGGAGGGAGAAAATCCTCAAGCAGACATCCCTGCCCCGTGCAGAGCCTGATGCAGGCTTGATCCTAGGACCCTGAGATTGTGACTTGAGCCAAAATCACGAGTTGGATGATCAACTGACTGAGCAACCCAGGTGCCTCTAAATGTCTTTCCTTTTATTTTTATTTTATTATTTTATTAATTAATTTTAAAAAAATTATTTATTTATTCATGAGAGAACAGATGGAGAGGCAGAGACATAGGCAGAAGGAGAAGCAGGCTCCCTCTGGGGAGCCTGATGTGGGACTCCATCCCAGGACCTGGGGATCACGACTTGAGCCAAAGGCAGATGCTCAACCACTGAGCCACCCAGGTGCCCTGAATGTCTTCCTTTTTAAATATTATGTTCACACTTACACTTTTTGCGACTAATAAGTAGTATTGATATTCCACAATTTATTAAACTATTCCCTAATATTGGACATTTAGTGGTTTTTATTTTTTAGTATTTCAGATAAATACGTAGCTAATTTAGATTGATTCCTTTAATCATCTGAAACACTTACTTATTGCCCCTATACTTAGTTTACAGGGATATTTTTGAATGATTTAGAAGGTAATTATGATATAGTATACACTTCACATTTCATAGGATAAATTTCATGTTGTGTTCTTGCCACAATAAAATTTTTTTAGAACCGCAATAAATCTTTTTAAAATACAGCAAGGGTATTTTTAAAACATCAGGAAAAGTTCTATAGAAATCATTTATGGTATTTGCCAACAATGGTATCTAATTAGCTCAATTATAGTAAGTACATATCAATGATCTTTATAGACTTATTTGCCTTTCATGAGGACTCCTTGATAAAGTTCCAGGTTTTGGAATTCAGTAGAATCAGCCTCAACAAATTCAATACCACATAATCAAGCATGCTCCAGAGTAATTGCAATGACACTGGTCCAAGCTTAGTATCATGAAATCTTCTGTGAGGTCCCTGGCTCCAGTGCAGGGGGAATAGCTTATAACATTGCTAATATTTTCTGAATATTTCTGAAACTTTCTACTGTTTACTCTATGCCAGCCAATTGCAGGAATTTTAAGTATATATAAATATACAAATATATTAAAACTACGGCATCAAGAGAGATTACTTTAAGAGGTGAGTGAAGTCAGAAAGAAAAAGACCAAGGACTGAGGCCTGGGGTGCACCAACATTTGGGTGTCAGGACAATAAAGAATCCAGCCAAGGAGTGTGAGGAGGATGAAAATAAGGACAGGTAAGCTTAATGAAGTACCATCCAGGTATTGGTCATTGTGAATTTGTGATGGTACCAGCCTTCTTTTTTTCTGATCTAGATATCCAAAGCATATTTCAAATGCAACATACCTAAAATTCTTGAACAATTCTTGATTTTCTGCACTAAATTTTATTTTCTCATAGGATTCTCAATTTTAGTAAATAGCATCTCATTATTCCACTTTTACAGGTCACAAAATTTTGGAGTCATCTTTGACTCCCCTCTTCTACTCACATCCCATGTCCAGTCTGTTTAAAATCCTATTGGCTTTGCCTTCAAAGATATCCAAAATATGATTACTTGCCTAGATTGTTACAATAGATGCCTAACAAGACTCTGATCCCCTCTTTCCTCTTTAATAGCATATTTTCTACTCTGCAGGCAGAGTGAATCACTTAAAATGTAAGCCTAATAATGCTTCTACTCTGCTCAAATCTCTTTGGTGGCCTTGCACCTTATTTTGGGTAAAATCAAAGTTCTTACTATGATCTATAAATTGCTCCATGATTTTGACTTTCTGTAATCTCTTATCTTGTCTTCTGTCATATTTTATCTTATCTCCTACCATACCAGTCTCTGTTGCTCTCTGCTTCACCCTGTGTCTCAAGTAACACTGCCTCCTTGCTGTTTGGTTCACTGGACACTGGACACTAAGCTGTTCTGGGAAGAGCAATAGAGCATATTGATTAAGTGTATGGACTCTGATGCCATATTGCCTGGGTTTGATCCCTGGTTATGTCTTCTACCATTGTTTTTTGTTTTTGTTTTTGTTTTGTTTTGTTTGTGTTCCTACCCCCACCTCTCTGTTTAAATGTTGAAGCCTAATCCCCACTGTCGCAGTATTTGGAGATGGAGTCTTTGATAGATAACTAGCTCATGAGGGTGGAGCCATAATGAATGGATTAGTGTCCATATAAGAAGAGAAAGAGACTGGAATTCTTTCTTTCCCCACAATATGAAGCGACAATAGGAAGACAGCTGTCTGCAAACCAGGAATAGTGTCTTCACCAGACACTGGATCTGCTGGCACATTGATTTTGGACTTCCTAGCCTCCAGAATATAAGGATTAAACTTCTACTGTTTCAGCACCCCAATTTGTAGTATGCTGTTATAGTAGCCCAAATTGACTAAAACATATGTATTTTGTTAATCATTTCAATAGATTTAGGTAGAATGAGAAAGGTTTCCTTTAAAATCACTACATCCAGCCAACTGTGGAAACAACCTAGGTGTTCATCAACAGATGACTTGATAAAGAAGAAGTAATGTATATACACAATAGAATATCACTCAGCCATCAAAAAGGATGAAATATTACCATTTCCTTTGATGTGGATGGAACTGGAGGGTATTATGCTGAATGAAATAAGTTAATTGAGAAAGACAATTATCATATGGTTTCACTCACATGTGGAACTTAAGAAACAAAACAGAGGATCATAGGGGAAGGGAGGGAAAAATAAAATCAGACAAAATCAGAGAGGAAGACAAACTGTAAGACACTCAACTATAGGAAACAAACAGAGGATTACTGGAGGGGAAATGAGTATGGGGATGGGGTAACTGAGTGATGGGCATTAAGGAGGGCACTTGATGTAATGAGCACTGGGTGTTATATGCAACTGATGAATAACAGAAGTCTACATCTGAAACTAATGATTTACTATATGTTGGCTAATTGAATTTAAATTAAAAATTAAAAAGTCATTACATTCATTACTACTTTAAAAATTACAATTAAAATACAATTCTTTCACCTCAAAGTATCTCAAACGGCTTAAATTTTTGGTAAATTCCCAAAATAAGGAATTATCTCAGGTAAATTTACCTTTCATTGTTATTGCTAACACCCTCAAGCCTGAAAATGGTGTAGAACTAAACTCTATTTGATGAACTCAGCAGAACATTCTGAGGGAATATAGAGAAGATGGTTGGGGAACCTCTCATAACATCACCTGTGAAAATATTCTCTCCAATTCTCTTCCTTTGTTTTACCTCTGTGTACCCAAAATGATAGTAATAATAATTGATATCATGTATATAGGGCTTATTATAAAACCTGTATTAATTCATTTGATCCTTTAGTGATAGATTTATTGTAATTTCCATTTGATTGAAAATAAAATCAAAGTATCGCGAGTTTAAGTGATTTTTCCCTTGTCACACAGGTAGAAAGATACAAACCCAGGTAGTGTGGTTTTAAGGTTTGTGCTGTGCCACAAATCTTTTTTCATTGCCTATCTGTAAACTTGCATGAAAACCACTACTTTAATTATATAACTAGAGATTATTGACTATAGAAAATCACTGATAAATGAACTTACTAAGAAGTCAATTGCTACCTAAAATGCTAGATGACATAGAGAATATTAAAAAAAGACACAAAAAAATCATCTCATTAAAAACTTCAAACACTGACAAGATAACAAAGTATTACCACATATAAGTGATGGGAAAACAAGAATTCAGTAAGGTAGCATGGAAGTTACTTTTACTCTTCCCGGAAAATAAGAGTTGGTTGGAGGACATGCATCAGAGAGCAGAGGGTCTGAACAATATTGTTGCATACATTAATTGTTTAGCCAATACTTTATTATGGGATTATTAACATATTTTCTTTTCTACATAAAATACTATATAATAATCTTTTTCTGGTTATTTTCTGCTTGCCCCTAATTCTCAACGTCCTTTTCTGCACTGTCTTGCTCCAATAGGCTAATTTCTGAGAACTGAACATTTGGTCAACACTGCCCCCTTGCTTCCAGTTGGGTTTGGCCAATGGGAGACAGGATAAAGGTTTAGGATGGTATGAGCAGGGAGATGTTGGGGTATTTACCTTCCTACTCTCTACTTGCATGCCTGTAGTTCTGTCAATTGTTACTTTTCCCGCCTAAAGCCACAGTTACTCCCAAATGTTTTCTCTCAATAAATCTAGCTTTTACTGATCTCTGATAATACTGTATGCTCTTATGTGCCTGAGGTCTAAGAGTTATCATGACTTCCTGCTATGGCTAGTATGTAAGTGTGTTGCCATCCATGTTGGTTCCTTTACTCATACTTCTCTATATAATCCTCTTATTATTTTATTTCAGTCAGAATTTATTGACTGAGCTATCTCTTTCCAGATGATACCTGAGATGCTGTGTTATACTTGTCACTTCCTATTGTTATGCTCATTTGTTAATTTCCTTTCTAGAACAGAATTACCAAGTAAAATAGTAGAAGCATTTTAAAGGTCTCTGGCACACATAGCTAGATGGTATCCAGATAGTTTATACCATTTTTTAAAGATTACTTTTAACATTGTCTGGGAGAAATCCCAGTGGCATGGAGATTTGCACGAGTTGGAACCAAACTCTTTCCTGAAGGTTGTACCCTCCCCTAGTTGTTCTGGGAGAGGCAATTCCTGGTAAGAACTCTCCCCAAGGTCCCCTTCATTTCACTGTTCCTCAGGGTGTAGATAAGTGGGTTGAGCAGTGGGGTTCCCAATGTGTATACCAGTGAGATGAACTGATCTTGCTTGGGATAGTAGCTGGAGTTGGGGCGCAGGTACATGAAGGCGCAACAGCCATACTGCAGCAGGACCACAGAGAGGTGGGAAGAGCAGGTGGAGAAGGCCCGGTGACGCCCAGCTGTTGAGTGAATCTTGAGCACAGCAGCCACAATGAAGGTGTAGGAAGTGGCAATGAGGAAGAAAGGCATGGCAATGGCCAGTGTGGCTGCCACCAGCACTGACTGCTCATGGACATGGCTATTGGCACAAACAAGACGCATCACTGGTGGGACATCACAAAAGAAATGCTCGATACTCCGAGCCCGGCAGAATGGCAGAGAGAAGATGAAGGCCACCAGTTGTGTGGACAGGAACAAGCCAATCACCACAGAGGCCATGACCAAGCGGACACAGAGAGTTAAAGTCATGGTGAGAGGGTACTGCAAAGGGTGGCAAATAGCAACATACCGGTCATAGGCCATGGCAGCCAAGAGGAAGCAATCGGCACTGCCGAGCCCGATGAAGAAGATCATCTGAGTGGCACAGCCCAGGAGGGTGATGGTCTTCTCTGGCCGTAGGATGTTGGCCAAGATGTGGGGCACCACCACAGCAGTGTAGCATATTTCTATTCCCGAGAGGCTTCCCAAGAAATAGTACATGGGTGTGTGTAGGCGGGCTTCTGTCTGGATGGCCACTACAATTAGAACATTCCCACTGATGATCAAGGTATAAATTAGGCTGACTCCAAGGAAGGACAAGACACGGAGCTCTGGGTGGGAGGGATAGGCCAGGAACCCAAATTCCATCAACAGTGAGCGATTTCCCCAGGTCATTGAGTTAACAGAGTGTTTTCTGCCAAGAGTTATAAAGACAGGAAGAAAAATCAGACCAATATATTATTAGTTCACACTCTGAGCCATATTCTAATATAATAGGTCTGGAGTTAGAAACTTAGAATTATTAGAGCTAATTCTTTCTTTTCTTCCTCTTTCATGAAATCTCCTGACATAAGTATCTACAACCTAATTTCTAAGTCCCAAGAGTTGTGTAAGAATTTCTTGAGAAAAAGAGGCAAAGTAAGTTTATGGTCTTCAAAATGATTTTTAGTGGAAGTGCAGTGAAAATTAATTCTTTCAGTAAATTCACAAGTGTCAAGAATTCTTGAAAATGGGGGTCATTAAGGAGAGGGCAGGAAGCTATTCATTCATTCACTTGTTCATTCATACATTTATTTACACACAATGCCTCCTGAGGTATTGACACATGTATATAGATGTATCACTGAAAAGCTAGTCTAATGATGGAAAATTAAGAAATAAAAAGATGCCCATGGACAAAGAGTTCACATAGGTCTGAGATAGATGTATCAGAGATGAACCTCGGAATACAAAACCTTCCCTCTCCTGGTTTCTCTATCCATATCCAATCAGAAGTGTAGGACTTGAAGGAAACAGGGAGATTTATCATAGGGCTCCTCCTGACTTGTGGCGGTATAGGGAAATGTGTGAACATAAGCTGTTGGAGATCTAAGAATCCTCCCCCTGAGTGTGAGGGTGAATAAGAAAGACACTCAGTCTCCCTCTATTTTTCTTCTCTTCTAAGGAGCTAAAGGGAAATCCAGCTTCCTTCTTGGATTTGCTGTTTCCTTAAAAACTTTGAGATAAACAGACATAACTCTCATAGGGCATCCATTCCACTATTTTCCCAAGATCACCTCATATTCAAGAAGGAAAAAGTGTGATATTGTTTCAATTTGCCTATTTTCAACATTAATTATTTATGATGAGCTTTGAAGAAAAATCTTAATCCAGAAGCACCACTCCAGGACAAATCATCCAAATAGACCCAGCTCTGTGTTACAAGCATAGGGGGAAATGTAATTAGACTGTCACAAATATTCAGAACACCCAGGGCATGAAAAGCTATTCATTCTCTTTTCCTTTTTTGAACTTCAATCATGTTCCAAATGATTTCTAACATCGTCTGTCATATTCAACATTTTATTAAAACATGAGGAGTAGGGGCAGTGCATCAGTGTGTGAGATGAGTTTTGAAATTAAATGATGTGGCTTGTATAATCCCAAATCCTGGCTCTGTGATGCTAGGCAATATCTAATTTCTCTAGGTCTTAGTTTCTTTATTTGAGAAATAGGGATAGTATTTATGCTTAGTTCTGGGGCTGTTGTTTGGAGTAAAAGAGATCATTATGTAAAGTATCTACTGCAATAGCAAAAGCAGCCTAATAACAGATTATTATTTTTTGTAAGTTCAAGGGCAGCCATCTTCCTTGAACTACATTTTCATCTCCCATATCACCAAGCCTAATGTACATATATTTTTTTCATTTTCCCTTTTACTTTTGAGATGATTTCATAATCAAATCACCTATTTAAGAGCCTCATGGAAAACAACATGGTAACCAACATTAGGCTGCATTGTGGAAAAAATGCTGCCATTCAGGAACATAACATGTAGAAAGTTACAACAAACACATCTAGGGCTAGTTTTCCACTTATATTTGCTAGAGGGCTTTGGAATCTGTGTGCTAATGATGACTTTGGAGAATTTTATGATGACACTGGAACTCCAGGATCAGGCCCTGAGCCAAAGGAAGGCAGACGCCCAACTGCTGAGCCACCCAGGCATCCCTGAAATTGACATTTAAAAAAATTCCACAATTTGTGACTTAACTATCCTTAACTATCCTTCCTGCAATCCCTCATCTTTATTTTGTATTGATTAAGTGCTAAGCCCCACATAACAATGGTAATCAAAATGGCACAGTTGTGCCAAGTAGTTGTATATCCTAAACAGAGAGGCTGTTAAAGAATCTGCTGTATTTATATTTGTATTTATGATTGATAATATATTACATATATCTTATATGTTTGCTATTTTATATATATATATATATATGTGTGTGTGTGTGTGTGTGTGTGTGATTAAATGCTGTAAAGGAGCAGTGTGTTATAAGATTATACACCATGTGGCTCTGGCATAGTTTGTGATTAGGAAATTCTGAAATGGCTTTCTAGAAGAAGTAATATTTAAGCTTACATCTGAAAAGCAGGAATTAACTAGAAGAAGAGAGGTAGGCACAGTAATGGGGTCTATATTCTGGACAGATGAAATAGTAGATTTTGTGGCTCAAAGAGAGTGAAGGTTATTAAATCCACATATCATCAACTTGTTATTCCAAGTTGTTACTAAACATGTTGCCTAGGGCAGATGTGAAATAAAAGTACTTTAGCATCATCTCTGGAAATCTGTCTAGGCTGGCATCTGTTCATGAATTCACACCTGCCTCAATGTCTCCAAGTCACATCCCACATCTGTATCTGCATTTTCCTTCTTACCTCTCCACCCAGTCCAGCCCCAGGTGGCAAGAGTGTCGTGGGAAACCTTGTCCATGTGCATTCTGGAAATACAGGGAGTCTACACTAGAGTGGCTCTCAATATCAAGTTTGCATTGTGTAAAACAAGGGGGTTGGTGGATTTGGCAATACCAGGTTGAGGTAGAATCTCAATCTACTATTAATAGCAATGTCACTGGGGAAGATCAACTCATATTAATTTCTGTTTCCTTATATTTAGAAGATGTAAGTAATAATATTCCACCTAATGGAGCTGTGGTGACATTAAATGGGATAAAATACTTAGTAACACTTGGTTTGATGTGTGAAACCTATTAAGTTGCATAATAAATGTTAATTTTTCTCTCTTTTCTTTGAATCTTTTAAAGGAATGATATTAATAATACCTGCTTCATAGCAGAGGATTAAATGAAGTGCTTTTTAAGAAGAGGGTTTTTATGAATCCTGAAGCCTTTTCCAAATTTACGTTAGCTATTCATTCAATATTTTTTAGGCTAAGATTAGTTATTACCATTTTAATCAGAAGAACAAGCCTTCCAAGTGAATTCAGAGAAATGCTGTAAGCGGTTGGCTGAAGGAGCTCTGAAATCCTAGAATCTCTATATGTAAACATTACTTATTTTCTAGCCTGGTATCACCGAGTGCCTGGATTATAGTGACTCTAGAAGGAGGCAGAAAAAGACTTCCTCTTACCTTCATCATGAGAAGAGAAAGGAGTGTACCAAGCCAGTCTCCTTGGTTATGCCCATAAGGGATGGAAACCAGCAGGTGAGGGCTGACTGCTTTGGTGAAGAGAGAGAGAGGAGGACTGTGAGCCTGGAGAACCAAAAGCTGTGGGAGGAGTAAATTGCTCTGCTATTTAGAGTCTTGTCCTATAAGTTCCATCTCCCAGGAGGTAGTTGGATGGTTGTTGATCTCCCTTGTTACTAGATAATGAGTCCAAATCAAAACTGTCCCTGCACTTGGGATCTCCTGTCAATGGAAGAGCTGCTGTATGCTTGTCAAAGTGAAGACCAGTATTAAACCCTTTATCAACATTCTCAGCATCCAGTATAATTTCCTGAGAAATAGGAAGGCTGCTAATCAAGGTCATTTGTGCCTCCTGCTTCAGGGAATTGACTCTCATCCTATTGTCATAGCTGGGCCAGCCCAAGTCCCAAATTATTATCACCCTGGGGAACTAAGACTGTATTTTATATTTTATACGGAAAAAGGGGCCCTAGTAACCTTGGTTGAACATAAAGGAATGAATTGAGGGGGTTACTGGGCAGATATTTAACTTTCCTGTTACTTTTTGAATAACTGCCTTAGTGTGGTCTTCCAGAATTTGAATAAACCATATATTTTCACTTGATGTACCATACAGACTTTCTAGCTTCGATTATGTCTCTGCTCAGATATTACTTTGCTATACTAAACTTGCAAATTTTTAATATCTTTACCTTTATTGCATTTCTCTTTCCCTTGCCTCCATTAGTCTGTTAGATCTTTCACAATGGAACACACAGTAGATACAGTCTTTTTGATAGTTAATAATTACACAGACTTAGGGTACACTCATTTAGAGTTTGGTTCATCATTGATTGATTGATTAAACAAGTATTTATGTAACATGATGTGCCCATCACTGTTGAGTCTGGGAACAAAGACAGATAAGACAAGCAAGATTCCTGCTTTCAAGGAGCTTACATTGTTGTTAGTGAAACAGGCAATAAACACGGTAAATAAGTCAGTTAGATATTATCAGATAGTGATGATTACCATGAAGAAAATATAACAAGTTAAAGGGATAGATAATGATTAGAGGAAGAAGGTCATCAAAAACCTTTTTTTGAGGAGGTGACACTTGACCTGAAACATATATGATAAGAAGTTAGCCATGAAATCTTGGGAAGAAAGCAATTCAAACAGAGAGAAATGCAATGGAAGTAATAAAGAACTCAGAACTGAAAAATAAACAAACAAAAAACAAACCCAGCATTCCTAAAATAAAAAATACTCCTAAATATTCCTAAAATAAAAATTTAAGCATATCCAGGCATGAGGACTTTGGAGATCCTATCATCCAGGGACCTTCATTAAGAAAATGAGATACAGAGAAGTGACCTGATTTGTATAGCATCCAACAAGTCGGTGGCAAAAATAGAACTAACTTGGTTCTTGTGATTTCATCTAATAATGTCCACTGAATATTGAGCATGAAAACTCAGTGGTTCAGGATCCCAAGGGAATTGAGTAGAGAAAGATTATCTATTTTTAAAAGAATGTCACACTGCTTTCAACAACTTAGACTAAAGCTTTAATCTTTTTCTGAAGATTAAAACTAATCAGAGTGAGAATTTTTTGAAATTCAATATAGTTCTAAGACCTAGATGACTGCATATTTTGAAGTAATACTTTATGAGTTCCTAGTGAATAAAATGCTGTTAAAGGCATTTCCTCACAGTTTTATAATATAGAAACATAAATAATGCCACTGTGATTTGAAGTTATATCAGATCCTTTTTTGTCATTTCCTGGGCTTCAGTAGTCAATTTTATGTGTTAACTTGGCTGGGACACAGTCCCTAAATATTTGATCAAATGCCAGTCTGGATATTACTTGTGAAGGTACTTTTTAAAAATTAAATTCAATTTGCCAACATATAGTATAACTAACCCAGTGGTCATCTCATCATGGGACCTCCTTAATGCCTGTCACCCAGTTACCCCATCCCCCCCTCCACCTCCCCTTCTGCAACCCTTTGTTTGTTTCCTAGAGTTAGGAGACTCTCAAGGTTTGTCTTATTTTCCTGAAGGTATTTATAAGGTAGATTAACCATTAAATCAGGAGGATTTGAGTAAAGCACAGTACCATCTCTTATGTGGATGGATCTCATCTAATTAGTTGATAGCCTTAAGAGAAAAAAAAACTGGGCTTCCCTGAGGAAAAAGGAATTCTGCCTCTAGACTAACTTCACATTCAAGTTGTAACATCAACTCTTACCTGGGTCTTCAGCCTGCTGGCCTTCCCTGCAGATTTTGAACTCACTAGACCCACAGTTGCCTGAGCCAATTCCATAAAATAAATTTTTCTTTTTTCCCTCCTCTTTCTCCCCATACAACCTATTGATTCTGCTTCCTGGAGAATCCTGATTCTCAACTGTTGCATAAATGACCTGAAAACTTCCATGTCTGCCCTGAGAGACCAGTGTGTCCTATAGTTGCAGAGCTGAGGTTTCTGAAAACCAAACCCAGAATCTCATTCTGTGAATGGCTGATTTGCAATGCAAATGAGATTCCCAACCTCACAGGGTTTCCTCCTGAAACCCAAAGGCATTAATTGGGAAGGAATGATGTGGATGGAACTGAAGGGTATTAGGTTGAGTGAAATAAGTCATTATCCTTGGAGAAGGATAATCATCATATGGTTTTACTCATACGTAGAATATAAGAAATAGTCCCTTGATAGTCCTTTATAAAATTCAATTTGCCATTTTTTTTTGAAGACCATCTTTTTATTCTTCTGTTCACTTGTAGAGAATATTCCATCAAGTTCCCCAGGCCAGATTGTGAAGTGAAGCTAGGCGGCAGAGGTAGTTTCAGTGTAGACGTTGCCTTTTCCAGGAAAGGGCATGCTGGGGGGTGTGCTGAGGGATGTGAATCACTAGTCAGAGCAGTGTGGGGCTTCTAGGCCTCTTCCACCTCCACCCCTGGGTTTGGTACATGACTAAGTCGCTGGCCATTTAAGGGAAAGGAGGGGAACTGAGTGGGAAAAATTAGAGAGGGAAACAAATCATGAAAGACTAACTCCAGGAAACAAAGGGTTGCCAAAGGGGAGGGGGAGGTGGGTGGGTGGGTGGATGGGGTAGCTGAGTGACAGGCACTGAAGAGGAAACTTGATGAGATGAGAACTGGGTTTTATATGTTGGCAAGTTGCATTTAAGTTTAAAAAAAACTGAAAAAAATAATTGGGAAGGAATGGGATCTTGAAAGTTGGAATGGGGATATACGGGATAATGCTGATGAATCTGGGGCATAGAACCTCTAAATTCTGAGTTTTCTTTGCCAACAGAATGAGCCATACTACTCCCACTGAGGAGATTAATCTTACACTTGTCTGTAATGGTCTCCTCTGAGGGATTTGTCTTGTGAGACACTGCTGGTTTTCCATAGGACTCATTCCCACAATTCTTCTTTGCTTCTAGACCTATAACTAGTCTCAAGTACCCAGTGAGGTACAAGGTCTAACCTATTATGAACAGGTATTGCACTGTAAAAGAGCTACATGATTTTTTACAATTTACATAAATATCTGTGGGAATATGTGTAGAAATGGATATTACATATGTGGGTTAATGATGGTAGGTACACAATGCTGTATCAGGCTGAGCTTAATGACATGGGCCAATCAAAGCATGGATTCTAGATTAATTTTACAGCTTGGGGGATTAGAAAGGGCTCTAACAATTTGATTGTTAGGTGGTCTACACCAAAATGAGTTGAAATACCAGCCCTGTCTTGGTATACCATAGAGAAAATAATTCAAAGGCTTCAGGAGATAGGATATGAGAGTGGATTTGTCATTTAAAACCTGCTTATCTACCCCAGGAGAGTCCAGAAGACACACCCTTCATAATGATAGTGAGAAAAAAATTTGTAAGGGGAGCCCCAGTATTTTTCAAGAGCTGAGTGATTGCTTTTTTCTCTGTCAGAAAACCTTGATAGATGCCTGGGTGGTTCAATCAGTTGACCTGTTTTTGGATCAGGTCATGGTCCCAGGGTCCTGGGATGGAGTATCATGTCCAGCTCCCTGCTCAGCAGAGAGCTTGCTTCTCCTCTGCCCTTCCCTCTGCTTATGCACATGTGTGTAAGCACTCTCTTTATTTTAAATAAATAAGTAAATAAAATCCTAAGAGAAAGAAAGTACAGTAAGATCTGCTGCCACTAAATTGGGAAATGTACAGTAAAAATAGTTGGATCCCAGGGTGGTAAGAACCAAGTGATAGTACATAATTGTGAAAGGCAAGGTGGGTGTGGTTGCCATAATGCACAGAGAGCCAAAGCAGTGGTCAGAATTGTCTGATTACAGAGACCTATGGCCTTGGCTAGTGGATCACAGTGTTCCTAGAAGTGAAATGGTTGAGAAGTCTACTACCTTCTTACTTGATCTGTATATGTGGAGTAGTCTCAGGTCAAGTAAACAAAAGTCTAACTGGAATCATAAAACAGAGAATCAATTCCCAGACATAAGTTAGTGTACAGACCTAGAACCCCTGGAATGAAGGGGAGACTAAGTCCTCATGAGGAAGGATCTCAGTGTGCTGCCAAAATTTATACCATTAAGCTATTCCCCTGAATTCTCCAAACAGACCTATAGACCTTTAGCAAAATGACTACATTGTGAGGAAGAAAATAATCAGAATTTTTAGGACTGCTATACCCCAGCAGTGAATGACACTAGCTCCAGGAAAACCAGAAGTTGCTGGAATCCCTAGTCAGAGTAGGTGCTTCTGGATGCCACTTGATTAATGGATTTTTATTTTTTTTATTTTTTTTTAATTTTTATTTATTTATGATAGTCACAGAGAGAGAGAGAGAGAGAGAGAGAGAGGCAGAGACACAGGCAGAGGGAGAAGCAGGCTCCATGCACCGGGAGCCCGATGTGGGACTCGATCCCGGGTCTCCAGGATCGCGCCCTGGGCCAAAGGCAGGCGCCAAACCGCTGCGCCACCCAAGGATCCCCGATTAATGGATTTTTAAGCCCAAATTTATCACACAGTGTGTCCAGTGGGTCCCTTATCCCATCCTGTGGTTTTCTCCTGGTTTGGGAAGCATACTGGCACTTACTCTGGATATGAGTTTGTCTTCCCTGCACATAATGCTTCTACCTAAACTACATACTTACAGAGTGTTTCTTTTACAGTCATGGTGTTCCATACATTTTTTTTTTCTTAAGGAACTTACTTTATAGTAAATGAATCACATAAATGGGTCCATGTTCATGGTCTTACCATGTTCTGCACCATTCTGAAGTATCTGGCTTCGTGAAGTGAATGACCTTTTAAAGATTTAGTTATGGTGCCAGCTAGTCCTTCCATAACGAGGACTTACAAATCAATGGGTGGAAATGGGAGTGGCACTCTGGTTATCCACTTGCAAAATTATTGCTTTCTGCCCCCATGACTTTAAGTTCTGCTGGTCAACAGGTCTTTGATTTTTTTAAAGATTTGTTTTCTTTATTTATTCATGAGAGACAGAGAGAAAGAGAGAGAGAGAGAGAGGAAGAGACACAGGCAGAGGGAGAAGCAGGCTCCATGCAGGGAGCCCAACGTGGGAGTCAATCTCAGGTCCCCAGGATCATGCCCTGGGCCGAAGGCAGTGCTAAACCGCTGAGCCACCTGGGCTGCCCAGTCAACAGGTCTTTGTCAGGTCTTTGTACTAGTGGGAGGAATGATTCCACCAGGAGATGCAAAAATGATTCTATTGAACTGGAAATTAAGGCTGTCACCTGGCCATTTTGGGCTCCTCATGACCCTGTATCAACAGGTAAATACACATGACTCGGGTACTTGATCCTGATTATGAAGGGGGAATTCACTGCTGCTCCACAGTGGAGGTAATGAAGAGTATGCCCTTAATACAGGAGATCCCTTCAGGTATTTCTTAGCACTACAATGCCCTGTGGTTAAAATTAATGGACCACTATAATACCCAATTCAAGCAGGACTGCTAAAGTCCTGCTAAAGTCCCAGAGCTTTCAGGAAGGAAAATTTTGGTCACTCCACTAGGCAAAGAACCATAACAAGCTGTGATACTTTCTGAGGAAAAAGGGAATATGGAATGGGTATTGGAAGAAGGGATTTATAAATACCAGTTTTGAACACATACCATTTGCAGAAATGAGGACTATAATAGTTGAGTGTACTTTTCTATATTTTTAATGAATATGTTTGTGTGCATGTATGTGTGTATTTTGTCCCTCTCTCATCCTGTTGCAATTTAACATAAAATGTATTAACTTTACATAATAGTGTTTAAGTTACAGAGTAAAAAGGAGAAAGGTGAACATCACCCAAGGACTTTGCATTCTTTTCTGGGGAAAGTGCTAGCAATATTTGGTTATATGCAGGATAATTATATCAGGTGAGCAGATGTATGGCTTTGTTCTTGTCTTTATGAGATCAAGTATGGTTTAAGGAGATGAGTCTGAGTGCCAAACTGACAAGGGGTAGTACTTGGCTAGGCCATAGTATTCAGTCATTTAGTCAAACACCAATCAAGATGCTGCTGTGAAGGTGTTTTTTTAGATGTGATTAACATGTAAATAAGTAGACTTTGTGCAGAGCAGCTTACCCTCTATAATGTGGATGGGTCTTATCTAATCACTTAGGTCTTGAGATAAAAGGCTGAGATACCTAGAAAAGGAAGGGATTCTTCTTCCATTGCCTTCAAACTCAAGATGGCAACAAAGAGACCTGCTGGAACTTCCAACCTGCTGGCCTGGGCTGAACATTTTGGATTTGCCAAACTCCACAATCACATGAGCCAACTGCTTAAAAACACCTCTCTCTATCCTATTGATCCTGTTTCTCCAAATCATGCTGACCAATACAGAGGAGGACCACTAGAGAGTTTGACTGTGACGCTTGATGATCCACTCTTGTTTTCCCACAATTTAGGGTCTTATGTTGGAAATCTGGCAGTTTACTCTCAACACATGTTAATTCTCAGAGCAAACTGGCTCTGCTCCACCTTCCCTAATCTACTTGTACATTCCTGGATTGAAATGTAGGAGCATAGATTAGACCCATCAACAGGGACCTTGTAACATGTGAAAGAGGCTTATAAAGGAAATGGGTAAAATGACCAGGCATTTACTTATCATACTTTAAAGACAAACACAAGAATAAGGCATATTAGGTGAAATTTCCTTATGAATATTTTTCAAGGAATCAATGAAGACCATTGTTTCTCAAGAGGAAAGGCTTCTTCAAAGATAATGATGTTGCTTCAAAGGAAATGTAGACTTTTAATTTGTGGCTAACTGAACAATAGCCTACAGTATCCCTGTCCAGTTTTCAGAGTTTTAAGGTTTCAGAGAACTTAAAAAAAAAAAAAAATGAAAATGAGGTGTAGCAACCAAACATGTCAGGAACAGAGTTAATGAAAATCCAAACTTTGGAGAATTAAATGTATATCTGGCATTTGTATGTAAGAGTTCCCCTGTTGCCACATGCTCAAGCACCTCCTTCAAGTCCCTCTAAAACCTCAGAGACAATTGGGAATTTAATGAAACATAAAATATAGATGATGTTTCCAATGTGAACTCAGCATCTGTGCTGTAAGTATAAAATATGCATTAAATTCCCAATTGTTCCAAACAACCTTAAAATTTTTCCAATAACCAAAGTGAGAGCTAAAAAATATTGCCCTTTAATATTTGTATCCATATTGACAAAACTGGTCAATGAAATCTTTATGTATAATAATAGAAACAATTTATGCGCCTGTTGACATGTGTACTACAATACAATAATAATATCTTGTGCCATGCAAGATTAAAGTGAAATATAATTCTGTCAAAACAATAAAGTTGTATCTAGTAAAAAGAAAAAAAATTAAAAATAAAACCTCAGAGAGCTTCAGATGCTGCTTTGCTACTGATGGCCTTTTTCAAAGCACCTTTGACATCTTTGTTTCTGAGGGTGTAAATCAGCGGGTTGAGGAGGGGGGTGACAAAGGTGTAGACCAGGGCAAACTGGCGGTCCTCGTCCACCGAGGAGGTGGACTGGGGCCGCAGGTAGACCACGGCACAGAAGCCGTACTGCAGCAGGACCACGGTGAGGTGCGAGGAGCAGGTGGAGAAGGCCCGGCGGCGGCCCTCGGCGGAGCGGATGCGCAGGATGGCCGAGGCGATGAACACATAGGACACACAGATGAGCAGGAAGGGGACGGTCAGCACGAGGATGCCCACCACGTAGAGGACGGCCTGGTGCACGCGGATGTCGGCGCAGGCCAGCCGCAGGACCGGGGGCACATCGCACAGGAAGTGGTTGATCTCCTGGCGGTGCCCGCAGAAGGGCAGGGTGAAGATTAAGGACGTGAGCTGCAGGGAGAGGACCAGGGCCAGGCCCACCGCGCACGCCACCATCTGGGCGCACAGCTTCTGGGTCATGATGAGGGTGTAGTGCAGCGGGTGGCAGATGGCCACATAGCGATCGTAGGCCATGATTGCCAAGAGAAAGCAGTCAGCACCACCAAGAGTGAGAAAAAAGAACATCTGGGCCCCACAGCCAGCCAGGGGGATGGGCTTCGGGGCTCCCCAAATGTTGGAAAGCATCAGAGGCACCACCACCGTGGTGTAGCTGATCTCTACAAAGGCCAGGTTGCAGAGGAAGAAGTACATGGGGGTGCGGAGGGAGCTGTGCGTGCACACCACCCAGATGATGGCTGTGTTGCCACAGAGGATCATCAAGTAGAGGAGGAGGAAGAGGAGGAAGAGCAGGGCCTGGAATTCTGGGACGGTGGTCAACACGCGGAAGAAGAACTCAGGGGGGCCGGATTGGTTGAGGACAGGGCTCCTAGCGAACATGTGTCCTGCAAAGGAAGAGTGGGGAAGTGCTGAATCTCCCTCCGCCAAGTTGCTTTATTGCTTGAGTAAAATAAAGGATCACAAGATTTGTTTTGTGAAGAAACAATAGCTCAATTACTCAAATAATCTAGTATGTTAAAAAATTAAAATAAAAAGTAAGTGTTGGGTATTTTGTGATATAAAAGTCGTGAGGAGTAAAACATAGTAAAACACTATTGTATCTAAATAATTCTTTCAAATATTGTATTATAAAGAACAGAAATTTCAGATATAATTCTTAAGACATTCATTATGAAAAATAAGGTTTAATAGCAATCCAGATCTAAAGCCTCTCAATTGATATAAAAAAATATAAGAAATGGGGAAGGGAAAGGAGAGAGAGGAAAGGATGATTAGAGAAAAGTTTATTCTTTATTCTTTAACAATTTAATACTAATCGCTTTACTGTTAAGCACAAAATACTATTTTTCTACATATGTATAATATACATATATATGTCTTTACCCAAAATTGAAGAGAAAAATGAAAGAAGGAAGGTATCATTCAAAAGAAAAAGGACAAAATGGAAGCAGAATTCCATAGAACAAAAATCTTTTAAGCAATGTTGTCAGATGCAGGATGACACATTATCAATTAGGACAATAGATACAGATGGGCATTATACTGTATTAAAACATAAAGATGTTCAGATTTAGTTAAGAAACAAAATATTTTTAAGAGGCAAAAATACAGTGTCACATAAAAACTACCACTCTTTTTATCTGAACATGTTCTGGAAATTCCAAAACATGAAATAAACCACAATCCCCAACCAAAAGACATGACAGGCATCTGATTGTCTCCATGAAAACCCCAATGTGGCCAAGAGAGAAGTTGTTAGGACGTATATAAGGAAAGGTTTTACGATGGCTAGTAGTTAACTGATTTGTACTTAACCACTTGATCTCCTTTCTGTATGTAAAATATCATGTTGAGTGTTCACAGCACACTGAGTTAATTCTAGGTGAGTAGTCTTCATTTCCATACATCTGAGCATTTACATTCCCTCAGTTGAGGTTTTGCTTATCAAGTCCATTGTTTTTGTTTCCAACTGTAATAAGCCAAGTACATTTGATATTGTTCAAATTAATAAAATAGTGTACAAAATATTGAACTATGAACATGAAAAAGATTTTTTTAATGCATGAAATCATATGATACTTGTCTTTTTCTGACTTGAAAATTACAAATGATGACTAATAAGTGTGGTTTAGGTAAGAAAACACTGCAGTTTTCAATAATCAGCCAACCAAAAGCAAACACACAGAAATGGTTTGGCTGGGGGTAAAAAAAATGCAATAATATGTTTTGCATGTGTTTATGGAATTATATGTTAAAAATTGCAAGGAATAAGTAAATTTAAAATTAATTTTTTGGTAACTACTTTTCAATGAACTGATTCGGCACTCTGATTGCTTTGCTGTAGGGCTTTTACTTTACATAAAACACAAAAGTTTTCTCTGTATCAGCAATAAGTAAGTACATTCTAATCCCAATAGCATACACACACAAATATAAAATGTCAATAAATATAATTGTAAGACAAATTTAAAGCAACTGTTTACAGTTGTTTTTGATGAGAAAATTCAATATTTTAGAAATAGTATGTATCTTAAAAATAACGCATAGTTGGTATGAATCTGATAAAAATCCCAAGATAATTTGAGTGTGCATTTGTGTGTGCTTGTGTGTGCATGTGCATGTGCTTCATAATGTGAATTTAAAGTTTATTTGGAAGAACAGCCAAATGAGAATAAGTCGATATTCATAAAAGAACAAGGTTGAGGCTTGCTTTAAATATTAAATTGTAGGGCAGCCCGGGTGGCTCAGCAGTTTAGTGCGGCCTTCAGCCCAGGGCGTGATCCTGGAGACCCAGGATCGAGTCCTGCGTCGGGCTCCCTGCATGGAGCCTGCTTCTTCCTCTGCCTGTGTCTCTGCCTCTCTCTCTCTCTCTCTCTGTCTCTCATGAATAAACAAATAAAATCTTTAAAAAATATTAAATTGTAGCATAAATTATAAGATGTCATATATCAAAATTATATCAATTAAAAAATCAGTGCAGGAGTAGAGAGTTCATAAAACAGAAAATACCCATAAATATATGAGTC
The DNA here is from genome assembly GCF_011100685.1 of Canis lupus familiaris. NCBI lineage: Eukaryota > Metazoa > Chordata > Mammalia > Carnivora > Canidae > Canis > Canis lupus. The sequence continues at coordinate 38,555,053 of NC_049239.1, read as the reverse complement.
TCCAATACATGATACAAGGCAGCATAGCAGAATGGTTAAGAGCATATTTTTTTGCCATCAGACTGATTGAGTTTGAAGTAACCATGAAGATTTTACATAAAGTCTGTGTAGCTCAATTTTAAAATCTATAGCACGGGAGTGATAATGAATGCACTTACTCTATAGGGTTTCTGTGACTATATAGTGAAAATACATTAAAAGCACTTGATATGGTGCTAGTCCCTATAAACATTCAGTAAGTGTTAACTCTTATGATTTTTCAGATAACCACAGTATAGAATAATGGACAAATGTTCATTTTAACATTAATTTCTTGACCCTATACTGAAGTTGATTTGAATAGCCAAAAAGCATATTCTTCAAAAGTGAAATTGTAAGGGAATTAGAAGAGCATACAGTTAAGAACAAAATGAAGACTTTGACTCTGCTAGGTTGGCTATTAGAAAGTAGAATCTACCCTATACTTTTTGGTTCTTGGATTTTGCTCTTTTAGCTTGTATCAACTGCTTTGTAATTTAGTCCAAGACATCGCAAAGACCTACACAGAAAAGATAGATTAGCCAGAACAATTCTGTTGGAGCATCTGATACAAATATCAAACTCTGTCTGGATCTATGCATGTTGGAGAGGGAGGAAATCTACACAGGGTGATGTGAGAAGCCTGAGGAAATCTCTACTGTCCCATACTGTCCCCGTCATATTGTCCACTGACCACTGTGAAGGAAATTCTTGAGTTAATTATTCCTTTGAGAAAACATACAGGCTTTAAAGTCCTTCTGCCTGCGTTTGAATCCAGGCTCTGCCACATGCCAGCTCTCTGGCCTTGGACATTTACTTACTCAATAAGTGAGCCTACAAAGCTCAATTTCCTTAGCTGACAATCTGCAGTGTTCATATGCTTGTTAATAAAAATGTATACAAGACGGTCCCATGAGCAGGGTGACTGGGTGGGGTAAGTATCTTGACTTCAGCTCAGGTCATGATCTCAGGGTCGAGATAGAGCCCGGAGTAGGACTCTGTGCTGAGCATGGAGCCTGCTTAAGAGTCCCTCTTTCCCTCTGTCCCTTCCCCGCTCTTTTAAAAAAAATACACACGGAGTGCCTTGTGTTGTACCTAGCTCTTCCCACCTCTCAAACATTTCTTACTGTAAAATATACATAATACAACATTTACAATTTAAGCCATTTTTTAGTGTATAGTTTAATGGTTTTAAGTATGTTTATATTTTTGTGCAACTATCAACACCATTATTGACAGAAATCTTTTCATCTTGCGTAAGTCAAGCTCTATTACCATTAAATAACTCACCATCTCCCTTCTTCCCACCTCCTGGCAACCACCATTCTACTTTCTACATCTATGATTTTGACTACTCTGGGTATGTCATATGAGTGGTCTGGGGACCATATAGTGTGACTCTTTGTGACTGGTTTATTTCACTTAGTATGTCTACTTTTAAAACAGGGGCTCATATCTTCCCACTGTTCACTCTCTCCAATCAGTTTAAAACTATCTTGTATCTCCTGAAATCATGGAAAGCCCTTCAGCCTGGATGACTTTTCCTTCCATTCTTCCTAGTTACTTTCTGTAGGGTCCTACTCAGGAATCAACTATCCAGGAAGCATTCCTGATTCTCATCCTTTCTGCACTTCTGGACAAGGTGCTGTTTGTATGAACTACTGCAGAACTGTGAGTATATCTCAATGGCAAGACTGTTAATGCCTGCATCAGGCTAAGTAAGCACTGTCAATCAATCAAGGAAGCTAGCTAGCATATACTGGGTGCCTAATGTCTACTGAAATCTTAGTCTCAGCTCTGGGGAAAATTTGAAAAAATATTAAAAAATTATCTGTGTTTAAGCATTCATGAAACATTTATTATTTGACCATAATTGTGAGAAATTTAAAAAAATAAGGGGTTCCTGGGTGGCTCATTCAGTTAAGCATCTGTGTTTGGCTCAGGTCATGATCCCAGGGTTCTGGGATCAAGCTCCAAGTTGGGCTCCCTGCTCAGTGGGGAGTCTGCTTCTCCCTCTCCCTCTGCCTGTCCCTGCTCATACTTTCTTCTCTTAAGTAAATAAAATCTGTTGAAAAAAAATGATCTGTGTTCTTAATCATGCAAGGGAGATTTGATGTTTAACAGAATTTGGGAAATACTCTTCTAAGTATTTAGAATCATATTGGAATCATATTCAAACATAATAATAAAAGCTTGTGCCATAAGGTGAAGGTATTCTTCTAAATTCTTTGCATGTATTAATTCAGATGCACTTCACGACTATACCATGAGGCAGGTAATATGTTATGCCTATTTTACAGATGAAGAACTGAGGTCCCAAAAGATTAGTCTGAGATTAAACAGCTAGTTTAATGGTGGAGTTGTGATGCAAGCTCAAGCATTTTGGATCTAGAAAAGAAAGATCTAAGCTTGAGCCCTGGCTTCACCACTTCCCAGTTACACCATATTGGACAACCTAAGCCTCATTTTACTTATTTGGGAAGTGCAGATAGTTATACCCAAACCATTAAGCCTTTTTTTTCCCATTAAGCCATTTGATTTATTTAACCCTTCTTACATGTACGTTGAAATTACTCCCTTCACTCTAAAGTGGAGATTAGCAAGCTTTTTCTATAAAGAACCAGATAGCAAATATTTTAGGTATTGTAGTCTACATGGGTTCCTTGTGTGTTGTGTATCTCCCTCTGTCCCTCCTTCCCTCTCTCCCTCCCTCTCTACCTCCCCTTTCTCCCTCTCTCCCTCTCTCTCTCCCTCCCTCTCTACCTCCCCTTTCTCCCTCCTCCCTTCCTTCCTCTCTCCCTCCTTTCCTTCCTCTCTTTGTTCTTCTGCTTCCCTCATTCCCCACCTCCTCCTTCTTTCTATCATTCTTTTCTCTTAAAGTATAAAATACATTCTTAGCTCAAGGGCTGTACCAAAAGAGGCTGAATTTGGTCTGTAGTCTAGTTTGCCAACCCTTGCTCTAAAGTATTCCACACAGCAAGTTAACATCAATTAGGGAAAAAACAATCATTAGTTTTTAGAAAGTGAAGTCTCTGAAAATGTTTCCTTACCTCTTGGCAATTCACTGCATTCTGTTAGCCATCAAAGAACACTCATAAAGGCAAATTTTTTGTTTCTGCCTATGGATGATTAAGGCAACTCTCCCAGAATACTTCCTGACCCTCTGTATTCTGTTCTTTAAGGATGAAACGAAATAAGGATACATGGGATCCAGATGTGTATAATCCCCTAGAAATGAAAAGTGACCAATAGGTGATGTCTTTGTAACATCTAGATGTGCATGGGAAAGAATGTGCTGGTGTTCAGGAAGAGTCGGGTTTTAGAAAGCCATTCTCGGGATAGGGCAGGATGAAGAGGAATACAAGGGAAGTAGGGATACTTTGGAATTATTCTAAGCTGGAGTCCTGCATGGAGGACCAGGATCCTTTTCTGCACTCTTCTCTTTACTCAGAGGCCATTCTTGCCTAATTTAGCCAGATGTTTTAGTGCCCTATAGGATGTTTTAAAATAATGGGTCCCCAAGAGGAGGAATTTTCCCCAGTGGCCTTTCTTAAACCAAATCCAACTAAAAAAAAAAAAAACCTGGGAGGAAATTTTCTGGGTTGATCAGCTGTGATAAAGTTAATGGGCAACTCTTCACATGATAATCACAGAAAACTGTCATCTGGGGACCTCAGGGTTGTGTCCTTCTTCCTATCTATCCAATGCATAGGAACTTATGGATAGGTATCCTGGAAAATTCAATATGTGGGAAATTTTCATGCCAGCTCAGGGTTCCCAGAAGTTGTAGACTGCATTAAAACTATCCTTGCCTGGGCAATTGGGAATGTGAATTTTAGGTTGAGCTTTGCCACTCAAATGCTAAGTTACCTCAGGCAAATTTTAAAGATTTTTATATTTGAATTTTCTCATTTATATTATGAGTGGTTGGACTAGATGATGTTTATGGTCCTCTCTCACCTTAAAACTCTACAATTTCTACTTCTTTCTCAAGGAATACAGAACATGTGGAAGAACTGTGTCCCATCTCTTACTTGTAGGTTTCTCATTTCCCCTGTTAATCCCATCCTACAATGGGGCTGAACTCTGCCCCATTTCCATTCATTTCTGTGATGATAATTAATTTGGAAATTACATTTACAATGAGATACCATGTTTGTGCTTATATTTATAATTTCATGCCCCAAGCAATGGGTAGCTTGACTTAGCTATTGTGTATTTGAATACCTTGGCCATGAGCAAGCATGCTATTTTGGCAACCACCCACCTAAGTTACCAGAGCACTTTCAGCCTATCATGAGCAGGTTATAAGTTCTGTCATAACATTTGAGCAAAAGCATGTATTTTAAAATACATGGTATACAGTTTCTATGTATTTAGAGTAGTGGAAGAAGATTTTTCTCATTACTTTCTTCTTAGATGTCAAATGGACAATTACTGATGAAATTTCACTCGATCCAAAAAGAAAAATATTGATAAGGATATCCACTCAGTAAATGCTAGCTAGCTTCCTTGATTGATGGACAGTGCTTACTTAGCCTGATGCAGGCATAACAGTCTTGTCATTGAGATATACTCACAGTTCTGCAGTAGTTTGTACAAACAGCACCTTATCCATGTTGCAGATTACCTTCATTGGGTTCCAAATGCTCTAACCCTCGAATCAGTAAGGTTTATCCCAACTTGAAGGTATGAGCACTGGGTGTTATGCTATATGTTGGCAAATAGAACTCCAATAAAAAAATATATACAAAAGACAAAAAATAAAAAAATAAAAACAAAACAAAACAAAAAAAAGAATTTCAGAAGTGTTTGCCTGTATAATGATGTTGACACACTCATGGTAGAGTTTGGAATTGGAATAAATGATTCTTGATGAATTCATCAAAAACTATATGGAAGGGTTTTCAAACAACTCGAAGAAGCAACTTCTTCATAGCAGGATGTGATGGGAGTAGTCTCTCACATCCACACGTACTCAGCATCATCTCTGCCCCATCCTCCCTCTTCTTTTCACCCTTCACCCACATTCTCAGCAAATAGTACTCCCTTGGGAAAGCCATCAGTAAAATGCACACATGCTACGGCAAAGCACACCTGGCTCTCTCTCGCTAGAACATTAGAAATGGCTACTTTTATGAAGTACTCACAGAGATCACAATATGAAGCCTATCTTCACTGGGTGGGTTAAACAAAGTCAGATGGAGAACTTGGTCTTTGCTATGGTTTCCCCATATGGTCCTTGGCCCCAAGAAGATGTCCTCAGGTGGAGGTAGTATATAAACAAAGGTGTGGGGCAGAAAGTTCAAGAACCTGCAAGAGAGGAGAAATAAGGTGAGGTGCTTATGAAGTGAGAATGGGGCAGAGAGATTCATGGTCCAATTCTGCCTCTATTACTTTTGCTAAAGGTATAATAAAAATAATTTTAAAATTTATTTCTTGACAGTATGCCAAGTGCTATACTAAGTATATAAAATGTATTGTCTCATTAAATCCTATCCCAACTCTAAGAAGTAGACTATTATTATGCACATTTGCAAACATAGTAACTGAGGCACTATTAACATGGTTTGAATCCAGATTGTCTCATATCAAAGGCTTTTAACTATTGCATTAGTACTCCTTCCTCTTTCCCTCTCTTCCTTCTTTCTTTTTTTTTTCTCTTCCTTCTTTCTTTCTTTCCTCTATCCCTCCCTTTTTCTTTCTTTCTTTCATGCTTGCTTTCTTGCTTCTTTCCTTCTTTCTTTCTTCTCAACTACTAGAGCAAGAGACTCCTTCAAAATAGAGAATTCATGAAACAATTTTTCTTATGGTTGTAAGGCTGTTAGTGCTTCCTTTTCTGAATGTTTATCTTTCTAATGAGAATTCCTGAGAGAAAAAAAATGTCTTGTCCTTGCAGTCTGATTTTCAAGGAGTGATGACTTGAGCTATGAGAATTCCATAAGGAATAAAGACTTTCACTGTCATCTAGACTTGAGAGTATCTCGCACTATTATGGTGAGAGCCTTCAATGGATGCTAATTCTTATCACCTCTGCTTTCCTTTCTGGCTATCAGGCCAGGGGGTAGAAAAGATTGAGTCATTATTTTTTTAAAAGATTTATTTATTTATTTTAGAGAGAAAGAGAGAGATAGTGCACAATTGTAGGGAGGGGCAGAGGGAGAGGGAGAGAGAATACTCAAGCAGACCCCCTCACTGAGTTCAGGGCCAGATGCAGGGCTCGATGCCAGGATCCTGAGATCACAACTTGAGCTTAAATCAAGAGTCAGCCACTTAACTAGGCACCCTAGGTCTTTTTTTTTTCTATTCCATAATTACCTGTAGAGGTTCTCTTATAAGGGTTGGACATCCTGTTATTTATTGTTTCTATGTTAGACTCAAACTAATCATTTTTAATTTCTTGAATTTCATGATCACCTGCAATGTCTCAAAAGCTTGCAGGGTGACAGGTGGACTCTATTCTAACATATAAGCATTGGGTTTAGGTAGTGAAAAGGAATATGGTTTGTACTTCTATGGGATGAGGGAAGAAAGAACATTGCAGGGTGATCTGAGAGATGCCTTCTATTTGGGCACACAAAATGAGCAAATCCTGAGTCCTGTAATTAGCTATTAGGGATCCAGTTTGCTGCTAACTCATTTACTCAACCTCAGTTCATTCACTCATTCATTTATCCACTTGTGTAATCATCCAGTCACACATTCCCTCACTCATTAGTTTAATTTTCCACTGAATAAGCATTTAATGGTTCCTATTAAAAATCAAGACTGGTAGAGATGAGAGAGTGGATGTATGAGTTAATAGCAGCTCCCCGGCGTGTGTACAATTCCCATCAGATGCCAGGTCCAGGGATTATCTTTTGACTCTCTCTTGGACTGACTGAACCTGACTGGCTAAGGATATCATTTAATTCTTCTGTGGCTCAACTAAAAAGATTTTCCCTCACAGTTGATCTGAAGTTCAGTGTCTTGTTAAAATCAAAGTCACAGTTACTAGTTTGAGGGAGGGCTTGAGTTCATTCGGCTGTTCCTAATGCTTCCATCTTAGTTCACTCAGATGGCTGTAACAAAACATCATAGATTGGGTAGTTATAAACAACATAAATTTATTTCTTCTCACAGTTTTGGAGGCTGAGAAGTCCAAGTTCAAGGCACTGGAAAATTTTGTGTCTGATGAGAGCCTGTTTCTTGATTTGATTCATAGATGGGTGTCTTTTTTGCAAACTTCAGCACATGGTGGAAGGAGCAAGGGACATCTCTTGGATCTCTCTCTCTCTCTTTTAATTAAAAATTTTTAGAGATTTTATTTATTTGAGAGAGAGATGGTGAGAGGGAGCACAAGTGGAAGAGAGGAGTAGGCTCTCCACTGAGCAGGGAGTCCCCTGCGGAGCTCAATCTCAGGATTCTGGGATCATGACCTGAGCCAAAGGCAGATGCTTAACCAACTGAGCCACCCAGGTACCCCTGGGATCTCTTTTTTAAGAGCATTAATCACATTCAACAGACACTTAAACTGCCTCCTCTGAAACACCCATCTCTTCCTACCATCACATGGGGCGTTAGGATTTAATATATGAAAGTTGGGGGCACACATTCAGTCTACAGCAGGTCCCATTCCCAGAAATAATTTGACAGAAGCTTTTAGTTCCATACATTTATTACACACTTTTATTAAAAAGTTACAGAAGCATCTTTGAGAGGAGATGAATTGCTACATTACTTTATTGATGTCCATGACAGGGTGTTAGACTTGGTGTTAGACATGGTTAAATCAGTGTCTAAACCTGCCTGCTGAATGTGCGACACAGCCCTTGTGACTAATACCCCATAACCAGCCCACGGGGACTTTGAAGGTCAGGGCATGGAGGCTTTCTGGGCACACATTCGCCTTTTATTTTATTTTTCCTATTTATTTCCAATGAGGCAATGAGACATTTGGGATTTGGTGAAGGCGAGCACAAGTGATGTTCAGGTTCATGGTTTGCCACCTTACTAAGAGTTGATATTCACTGGAGCACGTAGGATTCCCAGCTAAGCTTCTTTATTTAAATGAGTATGTAGCACAAAACTTCTAGAAGATAAGGATGACAAGCCTTTCCAGAAAGCAAGGGATTCAGTGTAAGTAGTAGCAATGCATGAACAGAACACATGGCTCATGTGTTGAGTAGCAATGCATGAACAGAACACATGGATTCAGTGTAAGTAGTAGCAATGCATGAACAGAACACATGGGCTCTGGTGCCCTTTACACACCTCTCATGGCCTCAAAGACTAATGTTGTTTAATGTGCTCCTGCTTTGAGCTGTGATGAGCATGGGGATTTGGGGTCTTGAGAATGTCAACACAGAAGGAGATTTAAGCAGTTGCAAGGAGATGTTAGATCAATATTATTGTGATTTTTCATGTCTCCTTGTGTCCTAGTGCTTTAGTTACAAAGATAATTGTGTTATACTGAGAAGACTAGTGGTCCTTGATAAAAGAGAAAACTTCTTTTCAAAAAAGTTTTAATTTTTATTTCTGAGGGAAGGGCAGAGGGAGGAGAGATAGAATCCCAAACAGACTCCCCACTGAGTGTGGAGACAGGGCTTGATCCCATGACCATGAGATCATGATTAGACTGGAAATCATGAGTTAGATGCTTAACCAACTGAGACACCCAGGTGCTCCAAAAGAGAAAAATTCTTCATCTTTGTATCCTTTATGCCCACTACATTCTATTATGGTGTTAAACAATTGTTAGCTGAACTAAACTGGAGAGGGTGTGCTTTGGAGTCGCACAGATTTGGGTTCAAAATTCTCACTTTGCCACCATTTGCCTGTGTCTAAGCTGCCATTTCCTCATCTCTATATGGCCGATGCCCTCAGAGGTAGTGTAGGATCTGAATGCGTTCACATATGCAAATAATGAGCAGACATTGGATGCTAAATAAATATTATCTCTTTTCTTTGGTCTCAGGCTTTGGGGAAGTGACTGCATTTGACAATCTCTTGGTGGCCAGATCTTATCCCTAGATCTATTTAACCCTATATTCTGGAGATGGATTCAGGCAGCAGCATTTTAAAAATCTCTTCTAGATTATTATTATATGCAGCCAAGGTTGAGAAACCCTGTTCTACATTAGTGTTTCTAGGTTGAGTCCAGTGGTTTCCAAACCTAAGCATGCTTTGTAATCACCAGAAGGGCTTGCTAAGGCACAAATAGCTAGACCATACTCCTGGAGTTTCTGATCCTGTAGGTGTAGGATGGGGGTTTCTATAATTGGCACTTCTAAATAACTCCAGGTGAAGCTGATGTTGCTGATCTTGCAATGATACTTTTGAACCACTGCTCCAGGGAAATAATTCTCATAGTGTGATCTGCATACTGGACTCATCTGAAATATAGGTGAAACTTGTTAAGAATGCAGGCAGTCCTCCCTATCCAAACGCTCTTATATGAACTTTATGAGAGGTAAGGAATAGGTAGGGATATATTTTCACCCTCTGAACTATATTTTTCTTTATGAAATTCAGGGGCTAAATAGATTAAGGTCACATAGTATCCCTCATTATTTATACTCACCACTGGCACTTTGCTAAGTTCAGGATCCAGGTATATGTGGATAGTGGGGGATAATTCTACAGATTTCTAGGCTCTACCATAAATAAACTAAATTATATTATCTAGATAGCTCCTGGAATTCTGCATTTCAATGTCTCTCAAGGGAATTCTTAAGAGCATGAATATCTGAGAATCATGCCTCTATACCATGTACAAAAATCATAAAGTTATTTTGAATTCTAGTAATTAAAAATATAATTCTGGTATCATACACTTATGAGATTCATCTGCAAAGCTCTTTAGACAATTTGGTGTGAGATCTTACAGTATCCAGGGTTATAATCTTCACTTTAAGATAGAAGCAACATTCTCTTTCTGGAAAAATATTTCGAAAACCTTTCCTACCCAGTCACATTCCCAAAGCATGAATAGAACCAGCCTTATTTGGGAGGAAACTTCTCAGATAAATTAAAGATGAGAAAGAATTAAAATTAAAAAAATTCTTAGATACTAGAAGTCCAATGGTTTGCTTGCTATTTTTAATTAGTAGGCTAAACCCACTGAAGACTTTGCTTTTCCAACCACTTTCTGAAATGCACTCTTGACCTCTTTGTTCCTTAGACTATAGATCAAAGGGTTCAGCATGGGGATGACCATGGTGTAGAATATGGATGCCATTTTGTCTGTGTCCATGGAATGACTAGAAGTTGGCTGCAAGTACATGAAGATGATTGTCCCATAGAAGATGGAGACAGTGGTCAGGTGGGATGCACAGGTGGAGAAAGCCTTCTTCTGTCCCTCAGCTGAGTGCATTCCCAGGATAGCAATAAAAATGAACAGATAAGAATTCAAGATAACCAAGAGGGTGAAAAGGACATTGAATGCTGCCAATATGAAGAGCACAATCTCATTCATGTAGATATCAGAGCAAGAGAGAGCCAACAGTGCGGGAATGTCACAGAAAAAGTGATTAATTATGTTGGAACGACAGAAGGAGAGGTGAAAGGTGAGGGCAACATGGATGGAAGACTGCAAGAGTCCAGAGATGTAGGAACCAGTGGCCAGTGAGGTATACATAGCACTTGTCATGATGGTGGCGTAATGCAGGGGTTTACACACTGCTGTGTGGCGGTCAAAAGCCATTGAGGCCAAAAGAAAACTTTCAATAGTGGCAAAGGCTGAAAAGAAGAACATCTGGGCAGCACATGCATTGTAGGAGATGATCTTATCTTTTGTGAGAAATCCCACCATTACCTTGGGAGTGACAGCTGAGGCATAAACACAGTCTACAAAGGAGAGGTTGCTGAGGAAGAAGTACATGGGAGTGTGGAGACGAGAATCCAGCAGAATCAACACGATCATCCCAGCATTCCCAACCAGAATGATGAAGTAAATGATAGTGAAGACTGTAAATAAAGGGACCTGCATCTCCAGGGCATCTGTTAACCCCACAAGAATGAATTCAGTCACCTCTGAAACGTTCTCCATCAAAGTCATTCAGGAGTCGTCATGAGAGGCACCTATGAGAAGATGAGCAAACACAAGATAATGCTGTTTGATCACTAGCATGAGAACGAACTGTGAACAGGGTCTTTTGCCCACATGTGTCAGCTTCCTGTCAAGGGCAGGAGCCTGTGTGCAACCAGTTGGGCTGAACACCAGGTAGGGGTGGGTTAAGTGAGGCCAATCATCTAGAAGTGATGTGGAAGGTCACTGGAATGTCCTTGCTGACTGTGCTGCCACAAGGGGACTATATTATGACTCTGGAGGCACATTTCAGCTTGCCTGCTGTATGGTATGCTTTATTACACTAAACTAACAGGACTCCTTCACACTACTTGCTGGATCTCACAAGCACTCTTATTACAAGTACGTAGAAAGCTTAATCAACAGAAAGGAAAAGAAAGTCATTGGCATGTGATAGGATAAGCTTCATCAAATACATTTCCTGTCTCTGAGGGACCCTCAGAGTTGTTCATAATAGTTGAAGATATACAGTGATTTGGGACCCAGCTCTGCTCTTTCTAATTCACCAGGGCCCTTAATCAAGTGCTCCATTTTAACCATTGGACCCTGAAGGAAGCTTTATGATTACTGGCATTTTCTTAGCAACATTTTGGCATCTTTCAGTAACTCTAAAAAAGAAGGAATGATTTTTTGAAAGGTGGAAGCAAAACTTTAGTTGTTTTCTCTTTGTCACTGTCTTTATTTTTCTCCCAGGCTGATGTATTCTATCTCTTTGTCTTTGATTTATTCATGAGGATGGAGAATAAGGGAGATAGAAGAGTCACTTTCATTCTCACCTAGAGACTTTATATCCTCTGCCAAGCTGTGGATGTCTATCCATGTCATCTGCTCTATCTGGCTGTGCTCACCTAACAGCTTACTGTGGGTTTCATGAGAATAAATATGAGAAGCCCTCTCAACCCGAGAGTCTCTTCTTACTCAAATCTATCACATTCATTTCTCCTGGATTAAAAATCCTTCATACTAGGCAGCCTGGGTAGTTCAGCGGTTTAGTGCCACCTTCAGCCCAGGGCGTGATCCTGGAGACCCCAGATTGAGTCCCACACAGGACTTCCTGCATGGAGCCTGCTTCTCCCTCTGTCTGTGTCTCTGCCTTCTCTCTCTCTCTGTGTCTCTCATGAATAAAGAAATAAAATCTTTTTAAAAAAATAAAAATCCTTCATACTGAAGGAAGGATATGATATACCCCTGCCTTTAAGAATAGCCTAGTGAGTGCTTGCTTTGGCAGCACATAAACTAAAATTGGAACTATACAGAGAAGATTAGCATGGCCTCTGCGCAGGATGACACGCAAATTCTTGAAGTGGTCCGTATTTAAAAAAAAAAAAAAAGAATAGCCTAGTGAAAGGGGTGCCTGGGTGGCTTAGTGGTTGAGTGTCTGCCTTTGGCTCAGGTTGTGATCCCGGGGTCCTGGCATCAAGTCTTACATTGGGCTTCCTGCAGGGAGTCTGCTTCTCCCTCTGCCTATGTCTTTGCCTCTCTCTCTGTGTTATTCATGAATAAATAAATAAAGTCTTAAAAAAGAGAATAGCCAAGTGAGAGAGACCTATTATCCAAAAGATATGTTCATTCTAATGTATTCTTAAAGTATTAGAGGTATGTATGTCCAGGGTGCTTTGGAAGTAGTAAGGATGTATGATAAGCCCAACACAGGGACTCAGGAAAAACTCTCTGGAGATGATTACTCCTGAGTCGTGGCTTTGGAAATTCAATAAATATAATAACGCTTATTAGTTATTATAGTAACAAATACTTAGTACTTGCTTTGTGTCAGGAAACTGTTCTAAGCTGTTTACATATCTTAACTCATTTAGCAATTCTGGGAGGCAAATAATGTTATTGCCCCCATTTTACTTTAAATGGAACTGAGGCTGAAAGAAGTTACTTGCCTAAGTAGCAAATCTGGTGGTAGAACTGAGATTCAAACCCAGCCAATATTGTCTAAATTCCATAATATTAAATAACCTTCTAGGGGCACCTGAGTGGCTCGGTCAGTTAAGGGTCTGCTTTGGCTTGGGTCATGGTCCCGGGGTCCTGAGATAGAGCCCCCACATCAGGTTCTCTGCTCAGCAGGGAGCCTGCTTCTCCCTCTCCCTCTGCTCGCCGTTCTCCCTGCTTGTGCTCTCTCTCTCTCTCTGTCAAATAAATAAATTAAATTTCTAAATAAATAAATAACCTTTCTCAAAATAGTGGGTCAAGGTAATGATCTTTCCTGTAGTTCGGGTTCCTGATTTTTCAAGTGGGAGTGATCACAATTTTCATCTTTTGAAATAGATGAATAGAATAACTTAGATCATGCAAAGCACTTAAAATCATGTCAATTACACAGCAGGTACTCAAGTAATTCAAGCTGTTACTACCACTATTACTATACTAGACAGAAGAAACATCGTGGATAAAAGCATGGACCTGTCAGCACAATTGTATAAATAGGCAATTATAAGTAGATACATATTAGTTATTAGTAAAATACATGGAATAATCAAAATCTCAATTAAGGAGTGATGTGCAAAAGTAATTGGTAGAAATGAGATAGGTATGAACCCTAAAAGAATGAGTGGAAAAAATGTATCTGGTGATAGAACAAATACAACCTTTTAGAAGAAGAGCCCAAGGTGACTATTTATGCCACATATAACAGAGGCATATAAGTATAGATAATTATCACTCAGTGATTAGCAACCTAGATAGAATGTAACCTTGGGAACTTACTTATACTCTGCAAACCTCAGTTCATTGTTTGTGAAACACCTCGTTCATATAATGCCCAATATATCTATTTTACACAGCTGAAAAGATGAAATTAAATGATTTATGGAGCCCTACTAATATGATGCCTGACACATGGCATGTATTCAGTGTTAATTCCCCCTTGTTCTTCTCATAGCTGGCTTTGCACATAAGCCACCTCTGTTTCAGCAGCTGGTATTACAAAATGAATAACAAGATTCCCAACTTTCTATAGGAGGTGAGTCAGCTGGCTTTAGAAATTACTCTCCCAAAGTGATAAGTACTTTTATAAAAGTGTGTATAAAGTATTACAAAATGATCGTGAAAGTGCCCAGAATGTGCCAGAATACCCTATTGACAATGAAGTTACTTCCTCGTTCCTCTTCCATTAAAGATTCCTCGATTCTTTAATGTATTGCTAGAGTTTCCAGATTTGGCCCAAATGCACAAACATGCAAATACAACTGTACTTATTTTTGAAAAAAAATTAATATCTGTATTCCACTGATGTACTAGGAATGGCCAACATATTGAACAAATTTCGTATCTATATGGTCTGTAGTTACATTAGGACACAAGAAAGCTCCTTTTGATGCAGGAACTTGAGGTGTAGGGGTGTGGCTATGATTGTACCACAAATACAAGCTCAATTCTATCCTAGTTCTGCTTATAACCAGTTGGGAATAGACTTGCTGCTGGCCATATCTTCTTAATATACAAGATGAAAAAGTGCTGTCTATCTCCCTCATAAGCTGCTCTCCTGCTCTGATGTGACAAAAAATATGCAAGTTCTTTGAAAAGCATAAAAGATGCTAACATTTTAAACAATCCGAGCCATTACTTTCCCTGGTCTATCTCATCTCTTGATTACTGCAGGATATTCAGCCAATAAAACTGAAAGTCTAAACTTTGACATTCCCATAGAAAATGACTTTACACTTGAGATACCCAAACAGATGTTGAAAGTTCTACAACCCCTGAGATTCAGAAAGGGAGCTATGATATTTGCACTGCTATTCCTCTAGCATGTTCTAAATAAAAGAAACAAGAAGGCATAGTCTCCCCTTTTGACTCAGTTACTCCAACCATTCATTGAAGATATCTGATTGCAATCAGTGGAAAGAGTGGTGGAATGAATAACCAGCTAGCAAGGTGTTTACGATCTAGCTGATTTGGCTTTGTTTTCCTCATTTGTAAAATGGACATGATTGGACCTTCTAGAACTACCCTTTCCTTTCTAATAAGTTACATTTGTGCGTTTTCTTGATACTTACTTCTGTCCTAGGATCAGACAAAGAAGAGTACAAGGCAAGGAGTATGGAAAACCTTCATGGTCACACTGGTGACCAGAAGCCCACATCCAGAAAAGTTTAATGCCGGAGAAGCTCGTCCCCACCTGTGGAGCACTATGTTGTGGAACCTAACTTGCGCTCTTACAGATATCAGGACTGAGGCAGTGATCTTTTCACACCACACATCTCAGGGGAACATTTAGTGTTGTGTGAGTGGATATCTCAGGAGGCTCCAGATCCAGGATTAGTCCTCTTGCCCTGAACATGACAGGAGCTCTCAGAGAATAATGTCTGAGAGTGCTTTTGAAGACACGAGGAAATGGAAGCTTAGAGAGATCAGCAAGGCAGCACCATAGCCATGCTGGGCAACAAAAATAAAAACCTCACTAAAATCTTGGCTTAGGTGATATCAGAACTCATGCTGGATTTCTCAAATCTATGTCTTTCTTAAAGGCTTACAGTTGTCCCTAGGAATGTTTTTTATTTAAAAATTTTTAAAAAGATTTTATTTATTTATTTGAGAGGAATGGGGTGGAGGAGCAGGAGGGAGAGGGAGAGAGAGAATCTCAAATCAAGCAGATGCCATACTGAGTACAGAGCCTGACATGGGGCTTGATCTCACAATCTTGAGATCATGACCTGAGTTGAAATCAAGAGTCAGATGCTTAACTGATTGAGCCACCCAAGCACCCCTCCAGAAATGTTTTTTTTTTTTTTTTAAATACTCACTTGTCTTACTGCTAAAGAGCTGGTTTGGGGATATTTAGGGGACTCCTGCCCCTCTATTTTTAGAACTAAAGGTATGGATCCATTCTTTTCTCTGCATAATCATCTTTGACCACAAACAAGCAGCAGACAGAATTATATATCCTTCATAAATGCCTTCCAGTGTTGCTGCTGTAAGTTTGGGCTGTGCAGTCATGGGGCCTGCTTTCAAATTCTAGTTCTTCCATCCGTTGCAGGATGGCCTTGGCCAAGTTATTCAGTCTCTCAAGACTTTAAAGTATCACCTATTAAAAGAAGGATAATACTATATATCCCTCATAGGAGCATCCTAAAGATTAAATGAGATGTCTAGCACATATCAAGAGGTCAATAAATTTAAGTCGTACTACTTTATCATCAGTAAAAATGATACATTACATGGAACAGAAATAGTGGTGCTCAAACATTGCATCTGCTCCCCACATTTCCTTGTCCCCTAGCAAGTAGGTAGAGCCATGAACCAGTTCCGCATAATAGGTCGAAAAAGAAGTGATGTGTGTCATTTCTGGGTTGAAGTATAGAAAAGCCAGTGCCCAATTATGCAATGCCTCTCCCCTGCCTTGATACCTGAGGAGGCTTCTTCTTCCAGACAGTGTAGCTACAGATGGCAAAGCCTCATTGGCTGTGTTTGAATGAACATACTCAGAAAGACTTCATCTTTCCTGCATAACCTGTGAGTCCCATGTAGTAAGAGAAGTGAGAACTAAGCCTTTGTTGTGTTAAATCCCTGGACTTTGAGGCTGATTTGGTATTGCAAATGATATGGTTTCTCATGCCTAATACACATATAATAAACTGTGCATGTTTTGTTGTCTGTGTCTTTTTTTTTAATCCTTGAGTACTGATCCCCTTACCATTATTACCTCTTTTTAAAATTACAGCGTTACTGTTATTATAATTAAGAAACTATAAAATTCACCCCTTGGGCCCTTTGGGTGGCTCAGTCAGTTGAGCATCCAACTCTTGGTTTCAGCTCAGGTCATGATGTCAGGTCATGAGATAGAGCCCCATGTTGGGCTCTGTGCTTAGCAAGGAGTCTATCTCCTTGCTAAGCATAGAGATTATCTCTCTCTCTCTCCCTCTGCCTATTTTGATGTGTGATTAAAGCTAGTGAAGGATGTCCTTAAGGAAACACTGCCCTCTCCCTCAACTTGTGCACACACTCTCTCTCTAGAAATAAATAAATAAAATCTTAAAAAATAAAATTTACCTGTTAAAGTTTATAATCCAATGATTTTTTAGCATATTCAGAGTTGTGTATCATCACCAATGTTCTTAAATTGTTAAGAACATTTTCATCACCTGCGAAAGAAACTGTACTGATTAGCAGTCAGTGCCATTGCCTTCCACCTGCACCCCAGCCCTAGGAAACCACAAATTTAATTCCATCTCCATAGATTTGCCTTGTATGGAAATTTCATATAAATATAATCATACAATATGTGATTATCTCTGAGTGGGTTCTTGCATTTGGAATAACATTTTCAAGGTTTATCCAGTTTTTACCATATATCAATACTCCATTTCTTTATGTCAGATTTTTATCTAAGATTTCAAATAGTTCCTTTCATTTTTGCCAAATGATAGATTGACTTATCATTTTCTAGATGGTGCTTTCTGAAGTATAAGTATTTTAATTTTGATGAAATCCAATGTACATATCTTTTCTCTTGTTGCTTGTGCTTTTGGTTATATATGTAAAAAGATTTGCCCAACCGAAGTTTACAAAGATTTATTCCTGTATTTTCTCCCAAGAGTCTTAGAGATGTAACTTTTATATTCACGTTTATATTTTGGGTTGATTTTTGTATGTGGTGTGAAGAAGGTCCTCTATTTACTTCTTCTTCTTTTTTTTGGGGGGGGGGGGGCAGCCTTAGTGGCTCAGCGGTTTAGCACTGCCTTCAGCCCAGGGTGTGATCCTGGAGAACCGGATCGAGTCCCACATTGGGCTCCCTGCATGGAGCCTGCTTCTCCCTGTTCCTGTGTCTCTGCCTTTCTCTCTCTGTCTCTCATGAACAAATAAATAAAATCTTTAAAAAAAGTTTTATTGGAACACAGCCACACCCGTTCATTTACATATTATCTTTTTATTTATTTATTAAAAATATTTTTATTGGAGTTCGATTTGGCAACATATAGTATAACACCAGTGCTCATCCTGTCAAGTGCCGCCCTCAGTGCCCGTCACCCAGTCACCCCATCCCCCGCCCACCTCCCCTTTCACTATTTGCAATATTTTTTATTGAGATATAATTCACATAAGATAGACCATTTCAAAGTCTACAGTCACCTTTCATATTTTGTAATTATCATATGTATCTTATTCCTGAACACTTCCATCACAGTAAAATTAAACCCAATATACATTAGCGTTACTCTCATTCCTCCTATTCCTTAATCCCCTGTCAATGAGTAATAAAATTTTTGTTTTTATTGGCTTACCTATTTTAGCTAATTCATAAAAGTGGAATCAAACAATATTTGTCCTTTTATGTCCAGTTTCTTTCACTTAGCATAATTTTTTGAGGATACACTTGATTTCATCAGTTGTGGATATTTGGAATCTTTCAACTTTTTGGCAATTGTGAATAATGCTTCTATGAGTGTTATTGTACAAGTGTCTGTATATTTTCAATTCTTCTGGACATAAACCTACAAGTGAAATTATGGGGTCATATGGTAACTCTATGTTCAACTTTTTTTTTTTTTTTTGAGAAAGAGAGCGAGTATGAGTGGAGGAGAAGAAGGAGAGGGAGAGAGAGAATCTCAGGCTCCATGCTCATGCACAGCCTGATGTGGAACTTGATCTCACAACCCTGAGATCATGACCTGAGCCAAAAACAAGAGTTGAATGCTTAGCTGATTGAGCCACCCAGGAACCTCTATGTTTAACTTTTTGAGAATTATCAAATGTTTTCCCATAGCAGCTATACCATTTTTCATTCTCAGCAATAAGATTAATTAGAGTTATTTGTCCACAACCTCTCCAAAATTTGTTGTTCTCATTTTCTTTTTATAGTCATCCTACAAGATACATAGTGGTATATTGTGGTTTTTATTTGCATTTCTCTAGTGACTATGATGTTGAGCATCTTTTTCTGTGCTTATTGGTCACTAGTGTACCTTATTTGAAGAACTATTTAAATAGCATGCCCATTTTTAAATCGAGTTATTTATCTTTTTAATATTGATTTGTAAATGTTCTTCATATATTCTGGATATTAGTCCCTTATCAGATATGTGCATAACAAGTATTTTCTCCCATTTTATGGGTGGCCTTTTCACATTCTTGATAATGCCCTTTGATACACATTGCTAGTTGCATGTGTAGAGTCTTTCTGAGGTGATGGAAATATTCAAGAATTAACTAGGGTAATGATTGCACAAATTTGTAAGTGTACTAAACACCAGTGCATGGTATACTTTGGTGACTTTTACGGTATATGAAATACATGTCAAAAAAAGGGTTTACAACAGGAACCTACTACTGTTACAAGCAAGGAAATTCATGTATCTTAATTGCATTATGCTAAGTGAAAGAAGCCAGACTCTAGAAGCTGCATATTGTTTCATTCCACTTATATGATAATCTGAAAAGGAAAACTCTATGCAGGGGTGGAGGTGGTCAGCAGATCAGAGATTATGAGGGTCTGGAGGATGGGAGGGGTTAACCACAAAGGAAGCAGAAGGAAGTTTTGGGTGGATAGAACTGTTTTGTATATGAATCTGGGTGGTGTACTATATACATTTATACAGACTCTCAGGAATGAGCAAACTGAAAAGTACAACTTTATATTATATTACTTATGTCTTTCAAAAATAGGAAAAGAAGAAATGACAACATACGGCAAATGTATCTGTGTGCTCATTTAACAAATCAAGCAAAGTCCCTAGAAACAGTTTAACTGTTTCTTCTTTAAGGAAGTTGGATGAGGGGCAGCCCAGGTGGCTCAGCGGTTTAGCACCACCTTCAGCTCAGGGCGTGATCCTGGAGACCCGGGATCGAGTCCCACGTTGGGCTTCCTGCATGGAGCCTGCTTCTCTCTCTCTCTCTCTCTTTCTCTCTCTCTCTCTCTCTCTGTCTGTCTCTCATGAATAAATAAATAAATAAAAAGAAAAAAAAAGGAAGTTGGATGAGGAACCCTGGATGCCCTCAAAGGAGTCCTATTCTCCTGAGAACTCCAAGTGTTTAGAAGTCCCTTCTGATTCTTATTCATTAGCCTCTGAAATCCCAACATGGTTCCACATGATGTCATTCTAGAGGGACATACTGTTTGCAGAGCCTCTTTGGTCATTAGTTCGCAATTAGGTAGAATCTAACTTAATACGTGCAGTACTGGGAAGTAGAAAATCAAAAACACCAATGAAAAGAATCAAGGAGAAGCTATGCAGCAGTAGAGATATATCATGTTCATGGATCGGAAGACTTTAATATGTCAATTTCCTCATGCTTATTTACAGATTCAACTTAATCTCAATCAAAATCTGAGGAAGAATTTTAGAAATGTTGACAAATTGATTGAGTAATTTACATGAAGGGGTAAAGCTACTAGAATACTTAAAGTAGTTCTTAAAAAAGAAGAAAGTTGAAATATGCTCCTTACTTTATTTCATGACTTACTTTAAAGCTCTATCAATTCAGTAAGTGTATATACTTTGTCTTTGTATGATTTCTTAAATAGAATTGGTTTCATGTGTTATATGCCATTTGATGAGAAAATTTTAATTTAAAAGATGGTTATATTATCCATTTGGCAATGTAGTTTTCAAAAGATCAATTTTTCTAAAAGTGGAGAATACACGTAGTGAATGAGAAAATAGAAGGAAAACTAGTTGTGTCTATGAAATGTTTTAAAATTCTTTTCTGAAGAAAAAGAATTATATAATAGGTAATGAACTAAATTATCCGTGGTTCAAATATAGTAACTGTTGGACTCAAAGTTTAATTAATTGATTAATTTAACAAACGTTTACTGAGAAATTAGTGTGAACTAGGCTATACTTTATATGCTGGGGATGAAGTTGTTAGTAAAGAAGACAAAATCATTTTTTTACAGAGTGTACATTCTAGGTAGATAGGTAAATAAATAAATGAACAAAAAGATAAATAAAAATAGTTGAGGAGTGATCAGAACCATGAAGAATAAAGCAAGTTTGGAACAGAGCCCGTGGGGGCTGGGGAGTAGATTGACTGTGATACAGTAACACTTAAAGACATGAGGGAAGTGAGGGAGTTTTTCAAACATTGGCAGTAGCAAGTACAAAGGACCTGTGGCAGGAGGGAGCTAGGATTGTCCAGGAACAGCAGGGAACTCAGTGTGAATGATGTGGAGGAAATGAGTAGGAGAATGGCAAGACATGACATAGCTCATCTGAAACTAAAATGTCCTTGAATGAGAGGCACTAGCATCTCATAGTATTTTCAGAGAGAAAAAAGGATGACATCATTATTACTCCACGCATTTATCTTACAAAATTGAAGAGTCAGTAGTCCTATATAGAAAAATTGAGAAATTTCTTTATTATCACTTGATATCCTTTTCTCATTCTCTGGCCTTCCTTTGAAAGTTATCATGTGACCATACTTTTTCTACCTAATGACTTTCTACCTACTTAAGACACAAATATTAACTGCTTCAGGATTTTAGCTCTAGAAAAAGTGTTCCAACAAAAAGTACATATTTTTGTTAAGAAATTCATATCATGTTATTAATTTTTGAATCTTGTAGGAGTTTTTAGAGAAAAAATAAAAAATGCTAGACATCAATTTATTCTGTAATCCACAATCAATTATTTTAACCTTTTATTAAAAACTAGCCATATTCCAGCTAATTTGTTTAACAAAGTTCCCACCTTTGTGTGTATGTGCACACATGGATCCTTGCAGTTGTCTTCATGGGTTTGAGCCCTATTTTACAAATATACTTGCATTAGCATATGGTGGAGAAAAAGTGAACATATGAATAAATTAAATATAATTCATAAAATGCATGATAAGCATGAACATTAAAATTTTAAGGTATTCATGAGTATTCTCATCCAGATGTTACACAACTGGACATGCTAGCTTTTTTTTTTAGTGACAAACTTCAGAGAGGGAAATACCATGTCAGTAATTTAAATGCTGGGCTGTAAACTGTGAGTTTGTGCATGATGAAGATCTGACAAAGATGAAACCGGGTCACTGTGGATTCTACAGCCCTAAGAGGTGAAGCTTAGAGACAGTTTTACCTTCTCAACAACCTTCTTGAAAGCATTCTTTACCTCTTTGTTCCTCAGGCTATACACCATGGGATTTAGCATGGGGATGATTACAGTATAGAACACAGATATGATTTTGTCTGTGTCCATAGAGTGGTTGGAGGTGGGCTGGGAGTACATGAAGATGACTGTCCCATAGAAGATGGATACTGCAGTGAGGTCGGAGGCGCAGGTGGATACGGCCTTCAGGTATCCCTCCACTGAGGGTATTTTCAGGATGGTGATAAAAATGAACAAGTAGGAAATCAAGATAATGAGGAGAGCAAGAAAGATGTGGAAGCTTGCTACAAAGACAAGAACCAGCTCACTGACATGTCTATTAGAGCAAGAGAGAGCCATGACTGCAGGAATATCACAGAAAAAGTGATGGATCACATTGGAATTACAGAAGGAGAGATGGAATGTATCTCCAACATCTACAGAAGCATTCAGAAAACCAGACATATAGGAGCCTATGGCCAGACGAGCACACACACCTGTCGTCATGGTGGTGGTGTAATGGAGGGGTTTGCACACGGCCACATACCGGTCATAGGCCATTGAAGCTAAGAGGTAACTTTCCACTGTTGCAAAGGCTGCAAAAAAGAACATCTGAGCAGCACATGCATTGTAGGAGATGACCTGGTCTCCTCTAAGTAACCCAGCCATGACCTTGGGAGTGACAGCTGTAGAGTAACCAAAGTCCACCAGAGACAGGTTGCTGAGAAAAAAGTACATGGGAGTGTGGAGACAGGAGTCCAAGAGAATCAGCACCACCATGCCCAGGTTCCCAGCCAGAGTGAAGAGGTAAATGAGGGTGAACATGATAAAGAGGGGGATCTGCAGCTCTGGGGTATTGGTTAGTCCCGCTAGGATGAACTCAGTCACTTTTGTGTTGTTCTCCATGGACGTTGTTTGGGAATCACAAGGTGCCTTATAGAGATGAGAAATAAAAGGACAGAATCATAAATAAATTGGGGACTGAAGTGAAATTCATACATATACATTTACACAATCCTTAAATACACAGTATTTCATTATAGTAATAATCTGTACTTCAAGATTCTCCAGATCCAAAATATGGATTAGATAAAATAATTTAAGGCACAAATTATCAGTTGAGTTTCATGCTTTGAAGTCAAAGATCTTCACAGATTATTTTCCAAGTTTTCAATTTTGTAAATTCATAAGCTGAGATGTAGAAAATATAACATCTTGATTATGAAAGGTCTTGAATGAATCTGTCAGTTCAGTTCTCTGAATCAAGAAAATGCTTATATCTACACTTCTTATGGGCCAGGAACTGCTCTAGATACTTTATCTGAATAGTCATTTATTACTTTCAACAAATCCATGAGATTCATTACTTGTTATCCCCATTTAACTTATGAGGCACAGAGCTTGAGTTTACAAAATTATTTTTTAAAAGATTTTATTTATTTGTTCATAAGAGAAACACCGAGAAAGGCAGAGACACAGGCAGAGCGAGAAGTGGGCTATCTGTAGGGAGCCTGATGTGGGACTTGATTCCAGGACTCCAGATTCATGACCTGAGCCAAAAGCAGATGCTCAACTATTAAGCCACCAGGCGTCTGGAGTTTACAAAATTATTACTGGCAAGCTGAAACTTTTGCCCAGGCAGAGTGATTCCCAAGCCCATTGATCTCAACTGAATATAAATCAAATTGAATTTAACTCAGTTAACAATCACTCTATGTCTCCCATGTCCTGAACTCAGAGTTTGGGGTTTCACAGTGAAGTAACAGAGAGAAATGTGCATAGACCATGTGCTGGGATATGGCAGCAGCAGGGTCTCAGACAACCAGCAGAGGCAGTCTGAGGGGTGGGCATCATCTAGAGTAAAGCTTGGACTCTGGGACCAGGGACATGTCAGCCCTACCATTCTCTCCTGAAGAGTCATTGGTACTACCTTAACTCCCAGAACCTGTTTTTCTTCATCTACAACATGGAAATAGTAATGAGACCTCACTCAAGGTATTATTAGAAGAAGTAAATGATACATAAAAGCCAGTAACCAAAATGCCAAGTATTTAACACAGCCTGATCAGTGTAAGGTATAATGTCAGTATTAGGATGGAAAGGTGGCCTTTTTGGTGTTTTCAGAAATGTCAGGGGTGATGTACAAGGCTTGGCTAGCCTCCATCTTCAGTATGGCTTATAGCACACACTTGGTCCCCTGGGATCTTCTGTGTCCTCAGTGTTGCTCAATCTGTCTGTCCTCTGCCTGCCTGAGTGGCTGTTCCAGCACCTGCATGTGAGTCACTGTTTTTGTTTAATTTTTTTCTGAAGAAATTAGCTTGTGTTGAAAGTGTCCCCACCTTTTATTTTATTTTATTTTTTTAAATTTTTATTTATTTATGATAGTCACAGAGAGAGAGAGAGAGAGGCAGAGACACAGGCAGAGGGAGAAGCAGGCTCCACACACCGGGAGCCCGACGTGGGATTCGATCCCGGGTCTCCAGGATCGCGCCCTGGGCCAAAGGCAGGCGCTAAACCGCTGCGCCACCCAGGGATCCCTGTCCCCACCTTTTAAAAAAGATTTTCTGCATTTATTTGAGAAACAGGGAATGCTCATGATGAAGGAGGAGGGGCAGAAGGAGAGAGAGAAGCAGACTCCCTGCTGTGCAGGGAGCCCAACTGAGGGGTGGATCCCAGGACCCTGAGACCCTGACTTGAGTTGAAGGCAGATGTCCAACCAACTGAACGATGCAGGAGCTCCAAAAGTGTCCCTTTAAACTTATTCTTTCTCTCATTATGGTTATCTCACAGTTGAATCACAGGGATCAATGGGTGGAAGTATCTAGCTTGCTGGTGTCTTTAGCTTGTAGATCTATATTTGGGCCCACTATGTGTCTTAATATAGTTTATTTGAATGTAATCTTGTATGTAAGAATCTTCTTTTTAATACTTGCATTTGACTTGGAAGACTTGGAAGGGCACTTGTCACTTGCTAATTATCGGTTTACTGCAGGCCTCCTTAGTTCTTTAACACCTTCACTGGACATGCCTCCCCTGTAGAGTCTTTGTGCTTTCCAACACTGACGATCACAACCACTTGTAAGTATGCTGTGTTCCACAATCAGTAATACCTACATACATACACACAGGGGCCTTTACATTTAATCCTCATGATAACATTACAGATTTTCCTTGACTTACACTAGGGTTAAGTACAGATAAGCACATCATAAATGGAAAATATCATAAGTATAAAATGCACATTATACACCTAACCTATCAAATATCATAGTTTCACCTAGCCTACTTTAAATGCGCTCAGAACACTTACACTAGTCTGCAGTGGCCCAAATCACCACACACAAGGCCTATTTTATAACAAAATATTGAATATGTCATGTGCTTATTGAGCATTGTACTGAAAGTGAAACACAGAATGGTCATATGGGCCCAGAACGGTTGTGTGTTGGTTAGTTACCCACATGACCACGGACTGACAGGCAGCTGAGACTCACTGCGGCTGCCCAGCTTCACAAATCAACATCATACTGCATATCGCTAGGAGGGGAAGATCAAAATTCAAAATTCCAAGTGCACTTTCTCCTGAATGCATATCACTTTTCCACCATTGAAATGTGAACATATAAAAATCAAGTCATCATAGGCCAGGCACTGCATAACATAAACACTATTATTCTCATTTTACCATGAAGGGAACTGAAGCTCTGAGATGCTGCATAAAGCTCTATAATTGCAGTTCATGTGAGGAAAAGTCAAGATTTAAGATTCAAACCCGCTGTGATCAAGTCAAAGGCTGTGCTTTTAGTGACTTCACTGCAAGTATTTATAGATGTGTTAGTAATAATTACAGTGAGATTATGGGGAAAAGGAGATGGACCTCTCTAATTCAATTACAGTCCTTTCATAGTTTAAAGGAGGCTTATTTCACCACATTCATCTTTTCTTTTCTTTTTTTACCTTCAATGAGAAATCAAGATACAGTAAATAAGATAAAATTAAATTAAACCTATTCAATCTGAGTAGGTTTTTTATCCATTTACTATTTATCCATTTACTATTGTTTTTACTAATTTCTTGCAGAAGAGAAACATGATAATGTTTCAGAGGTATCACTAAATTCCTTTCTGATGGAAATTTTGATGTTTATGTCCAGCCTCAACTGTTTTATCAAAATATTTTAAAATTGATTATAACTTATAGCAGGTACAGTTAGGCATAACTGTACCACTGCCCTTGCTTGAATTGCATTTCTCACTAAAAGTGCAGATAGAACACAGAAGCTTACCTTGCTATTGGAAAAGAAGGGGCAGTCAATCCTGAAGAGTGAGTTTGGAATCAGAAATTCAGCCATGGGATGATGCAAACATAATGTGAGAGGTATTCTCTACCTGTTGCTGGTCAAATAGTTCCAAGATCGCTAAGGTTAATGACAGGAAGAGCACAATATGGAGCCAGGAACCCATGTTCGAGTGTTGAATCCACCACGCATTCTTTGTATACCCTTGGAGAAGTTCCTTATCTTATCTCTAAAACAAAACAGAAATTACTTCTCCTACACAATTCAAGGAATAGTGTTGATGAATAGCAAATGAGGGATCCTCTATAAAACACCTGCCTGAGAGGTTGTCATTCTAAAGTCAATGAGTATAATTTTAATCTGAGGTGTTTTCCCTGGCCATGATTGGAGGTTCATGACAAATCCTCAGGTCAGAATTTGGGGGTGAGAGGAGAGTACTGCATGTACTAACAACTCCTAACCTTCAGACAAATAGATGAAGGCCAGAGGGGCTCAGCACATGTTGGGTCCTTCTCAAATGAGGTCACATTGAGTCATCTTGGGAGTTTTAGAGACTAACTCATAGGGATCAGGAGGGAGTTCCAAAGACATGAACTCTCTGGGGATGTCCCCTAGGAGGGCATTTGTAGCTCTTATTTTCCTACTAAAGAATAAATTAAATTGCCTATGGGGACTTAGTTGGATGTGTTAACGGTGCATGCATGTTTTTGTTTTCCCCCTACTTTCTAATTAAAGTGTAATTTATAAACAGTAAGTTTTTTAGTATATTTAAATTATAGTTTGAACAACTGTTCAAAGTGGTCAAATTTCTATGGTTATGGAATCACTAACACAATCATGATGTGGAAGAGTTCCATCATCTAAAGAAAATCTCTGAGCTTCTTTGCCATCAACCCCTTTCCTACCTAATGCCCATGGTGACCACTAAACCTTTTCCTGATCATATTGCTTTGTCTTTGCAAGAAGGTCATTTTTAAAAAAGATTTTATTTATTTATTCATGAGAGAGACAGAGAGAGAGGAAGGGACACAGGCAGAGGGAGAAGAGAAGCAGGTTCCATGCAGGGAACCTGACATGGGACTCGATCCCGGGTCTCCAGGATCATGCCCTGGGCTGAAGACAGTGCTGAGCCACCCAGGCTGCCCAAGAAGGTCATTTAAAGAGAATCTTAGCACATGGAGCCTTTTTGACTCTGGCTTCTTCCAGTTAGCATGGTGCATCTGAGACCCATCCATACTGTTAGCTGTAATTAGTTTCCTAGCACTGCCATAACAAAGTACCACAAACTGAATGGCCTATATAATGGAAATTTATTGTCTCACATTTCTGGAGCTAGAAGTCTAAGATCAAGGAACTGACAACGTGGTTCTGTTGGGTCCCTCTGAAAGCTGTAAGGGAGCATCTGTTTCATGTTTTTCTCTTAGCTGCTTGGTGGTTTGCTGGCCATCTTTGGTGTTCCTTGTCTTCTGCTGCCTCATCCTGATCTCTGTGTTCATCTTCCCATGGTGTTCTCCTTGTGTTATGTCTCCAAGTTTTCCCTTTTTATGAAAACATCAGTGATATTGACCCAGAATTCCACTCTGTTACAGTAGGACCTCATGTTAACTAATATAACTAAGATGACCCTACTTTCAAACAATATGACATTCTGAAATACTGAGGGTTAGGACTTCAACATATAAAGCTCGAGGGACACAATACAACCCATAATGTGTTAGTAGTAAATTTTGTTTTTCATTGCTGGCTATATTTTATTATATGGACACTATAGATTGTTTATCCAATCCCATTTGGGAGACACTGGGTAGTTTCTAATGCCTAGGAATTAAAGTGTATCTAAACAGTTGTCAATTTTTTTTTCCTAAAAGGAGGTTTAATTTCATGTGGGTAAATATCTGATCCTATTGCCTGGAATGTATAATGTTACCCCATATAGCAAATACGTGACTATTGTGGTTAATATAAGGGTATAGACATTGGAGATCATCATGTGTTCATTGGTGTACCCTAAAGACAATAATCATGTCTTGGTCATAAATTTGCAATGAAGTAGAATCTAACTTAATATGTGCAATACTGGAAAGTAGAAAACTAAAAACACCAATGAAAAGAATCAAGGAGAAGCTATACAGCAGGAGAAGAATATCATGTTCATGGATTGGAAGACTTTAATATATTAATTTCCTTGTGCTGATTTACAGATTCAACCAATTAATCTCAACCAATATCTGAGGAAGAATTTTGGGAATACTGACAAGCTGATTGAAAATTTACATGAAGGGGCAAAGCTACTAGAATACTTAAATAGAAGAAGTTGAATTATGCCTCTTAGTTGATTTCATGACTTACTCTAAAGCTCTTTTAAACTGACAGATGGTAGCTACACTTGTGGTGGGCATAGCATAATGTGTAGAGAAGATGGATGTCCATGATGTATACTTGAAACTGATGTAATATTGTATGTCAACTATACTCAAAACAATTTTTAGAAATTTCTAAGAATGAGAATTGCCTTTAGAACTAATTACAAGACCCTCAAGAAATTCATTCTCATTTACTAATTGTTACACTTAATTTTTAAGTCAAAATTTGTGACCTTTAATGCCTGTCTTAATTGTTGATGTGGTTCTAATTGGCATGTGGGCCATTCCCAAACACCTTGTCTATACTTCAGTGAACAAGATCTATTTCAACTGAATAAATCTGAACATGTGCCACAGGCTATGAAGGCAATTGTCAAGCATCCTTAAAAATCTTTTGAGGATATTTTTTCAAAGAAACTATGCACACGTTTACATTCTGGTGTATTTGTTTTAAATTAATGTTATCACTTAATATTAGCAGCGCATAGATAGGTATTGGAGCAAAATAAATTAAGGTGAAGCTAAAAAAAAGTGAAAGAGTAGATACTTAAATCAGTTGAACAGATCAGAGATCCCAAAAGTAAAACCACACAATATAGTCAACTGATTTTTGACAAAGATGCCACAACAATTAAATGGAAAAGTAATATTCTTTTTTTTAAACTTATTTTATTTAAATTCAATTAGTTAACATATAGTGTATCATTAGTTTCATATATAGAGTTCAGTAATTCATGAGTTGCATATAACACCCAGGGCTCATTACATCATGTGCCTTCCTTAATGCATGTCACCCAGTTACCCCATCCCCTCACCCAACTCCCCTCCATCAACCCTCAGTTTTTTTCCTATAGTTAAGAGTCTCTTATGATCTGTCTCCCTCTCTGATTTCATTTTATTTTATTTTTCCCTCCCTGCGCCTATATTCATTAGTTTTGTTTCTTAAATTCCACATATGAGTGAAATGATATGGAATTTGTCTTTCTATGACTGACTTACTTTGCTTAGCATAATACCCTCTAGTTGCATCCATGCCATTGCAAATGGCAAGATTTCATCTATTATCTATCATCTATCTATCTATCTATCTATCTATCTATCTATCATCTATCTCTATATCTACCTATCTTCTATATATCTATCATCTATCTCACATCTATATCCATTCTTCTGTTGATGGACATCTGGGCTCTTTCCATAGTTTGACTATTGTAGTGCAATAAACATTGGGTGCAGGTGCCCCTTTGGCTCACAACATTAGTGCTCAAGAGTTGATGTCCATATACAAAAATAAAGGAACCTCAAAATCTACCTCACATCTGTATTATAGCCATCCACACAGGTGTAAGGTGTGAGGAGGATAACTCATTGTGATCTTTATTTGCATTTTCCTAATAATCAGTGATACTGAGCACCTTCTCATATGCCTGTTGGTCATTTGTATGTCTTTTTGGAATAATGCAAACTCAGGTATTTCGTTGTTTTTTAAATCCAGTTATTTCTATCCTTGCTATTGAGTTGTATTTGTTCCTTATATATTTTGGATACTAACCTATTATTGGATATATGGTTTGAAAATATTTTCTCCCATTCCATAGGCTGTCTTTTTATTTTGTTGATTGTTTCCTTTGTTGTGTAGAAACTTTTTATTTTTTTATTATTTTATTTTATTTTTTTAATAAATTTATTTTTTATTGGTGTTCAATTTGTCAACATACAGAATAACACCCAGTGCTCATCCCGTCAAGTGGCCCTCTCAGTGCCCGCCACCCAGTCACCCCCACCCCCCGCCTACCTCCCCTTCCACCACCCCTAGTTCATTTCCCAGAGTTAGGAGTCTTTCATGTTCTCTCTCCCTTTCTGATATTTTCCAGTTATTTTTTCTCCTTTCCCCTTTATTCCCTTTCACTATTTTTTATATTCCCCAAATGAATGAGACCATATAATTTTTTTCCTTCTCTGATTGACTTATTTCACTCAGCATAATACCCTCCAGTTCCATCCACGTTGAAGCAAATGGTGGGTATTTAAGTTTCTAATGGCTGAGTAATATTCCATTGTATACATAAACCACATCTTCTTTATCCATTCATCTTTCAATGGACACCGAGGCTCCTCCCACAATTTGGCTATTGTGGACATTGCTGCTATAAACATTGGGGTGCAGGTGTCCCGGCGTTTCATTGCATCTGAATCTTTGGGGTAAATCCCCAGCAGTACAATTGCTGGGTCGTAGGGCAGATCTATTTTTAACTCTTTGAGGAACCTCCACACAGTTTTCCAGAGTGGCTGGACCAGAAATTTTTTAGTTTGGCATAGTCTTGAGTTTTGTTTTTAAAGATTTTATTTATTTATTCATGAGAGATAGATAGAGAGAGGCAGAGGCCAAAGGAGAGGTAGGCTCCTTGCAGAGCAGGGACCATGATGTAGGACTCGATCCCAGGACCCTGAGATCATGACCCGAGCCAAAGGCAGACGTATAACCAACTGAGCTACCCAGGCACCCCTGGCATAGTCTTGTTTACTTATTTTTACTTTTGTGCCTGTGTTTTCAGTGTCAAACCCAAAAACTCATTGTTAACACCAATGTCAGGGAGATTTACTTTTGTGTTTTCTTCTAGGTGTTTTATGGTTTCAGATCTTATGTTTAAGTCTTTAATCCATTGAATTCATTTTTGCATCTGGGTTAAGATGCGTGTCCCATTTCATTCTTTTGCATATGGATATCCAGTTTTCCCACCACTGTTTATTGAAGATACTGTTCTTTTCCCACTCTTCGCTCTTTATTCTTGGCACTTCTGTTAAAGGTCAATTGACTGTATGTATGTTGATTTATTTCTGGGCTCTGTCTTCTGTTCCATAGTTCTATGGGTCTGTTTTTATGGAACAGTCATACTGTTTCAATTACTACAGCTTTTTAATATGGTTTGAAATCAGGAAGTATGATGTTCTTTCTCAAGTTGCTTTAGCTACTAGGGATCTTTTCTTGCTCTATGGAGCAGAGTGTAGAGAGGGCACAGGTCAGAGGTACGGCAGCTTCAGGGTCTGAGTCATGAGCACTCCTGGTGCCTGTAGCTTGGTGCTTTAAGTCTGAATGTTTGCAGAGCAGACACGGAGCTGGTATCTGGGGAAGGGCCATGCCTATAGTGAACACAGCACTGGGGTCTGGTGTGTGGACTTGCCTGTTGGAATGGTGGCTTGGGCATTGTAGGTGCAGACACTGGTGGAGAGGCTGAGCAGCTGGGAGGCATGTGCAGAGCTGCTGTGATCCTGGGACTCCAGGAGCAGGCTAGGCTGCATTGACAGTGGTTCTGGTGGCTGAAGGGTGGGGCATGCAGAGTGGCTGTGGATGCAGAGTCTAGAAGGCAGGCACATGCAAAACCACCATGGAGCTGGCATCTACAGCGGGGGTGCCCTGAGCCATGTGGCTCTTGAGCCCCGGATGCTGAACTGTTGGAGGGGGAGCAGCCCCAAAGCCCAGGGGGTACAAATGTGGCTCTTTCTTGGGGGTGGGGCACACAGCACTGTCTCCCTCTCTAGAGAGTCTACAGCTGCAATGGTTGTTGGTTACCTCAGTGGCTTAAGCCACAGTTGTCCTCTGTGGAGCAGGCTCTTGGGTCTGCACTAACAAATGCATTGGGGCTCGCAGGGGTCCTCCGCTGCCAAGACTGTGGGGAGTCCTAGTGGCACTGGAGACCAGGGTAGCACTCTCTGTGTGGCTGACACTGAGAACCCACATCTTTGTTCCTGGCAGGGCTCCAAATGTCTCAGCTGTCTGAGCACAGTTATTCTCGGTGCTTTACTCCACTGTGTTACTGTGGATTCTCAAGCCCTTCCAGGGCTATTTCTGTTCATGGATAGCTAATTGTTGTTTTATTGGGAGGATGAAGTTGGTATCTCATACTCTGCCAATGGCTGATGTCACTGTATAAAAGATTCTTTTATAGAAATTTAGAGTACCCCTAAAACACAACAATAAGAAACAAACAACTCCAAAAAATGTGCAAATGGTCAGAACTTTTACCAGAAGAGAGAGAAATGGGAAATATACAAATGAAAAGATGCTCAATAGAATTTGGTGTTAGAAAAACATATACTAAAACCCCAAAGATTATCACCATGCATCTATTAAAATGTCAAAAAAAACAAACAAACAAACAAACAAAACCCAAAACCCAAGCCTGACAGTATCCAATACTATAAAGATTTGGAGCCATAGGAATAATCAGTCATTTTGCATTGTGGTAATTCAAAAGAAAAACAATTTGGCAATTCCTTATCAAGTTATACATGGACTTGGTATATGACCCAGCACTTGTACCCTTAGGTATTTACCACAATAAACTGAAAGTGCATGTCCCCAAAATGCTGCTTGCAAATGTTTATAGCAGCTTCATGGAGAATCATCAAGACTAGGAGGCAACCAGATGTACTCCCAAAGGTGAATGGTTAAGTAAACTGGTTGAGTGGTAGGTAAATGGAATACTATTCAGTAATAAAAAGATATGAGCTGATGATTCTTAGAACAACATAATTGGCTTTTAAAAGATTTTATTTATTTATTGGGGGAAGAGCAAGATGGCGGAAGAGTAGGGTCTCCAAATCACCTGTCTCCACCAAACTACCTAGAAAACCTTCAAATTATCCTGAAAATCTATGAATTCGGCCTGAGATTTAAAGAGAGACCAGCTGGAATGCAACAGTGAGAAGAGTTCGCGCTTCTATCAAGGTAGGAAGACGGGGAAAAAGAAGTAAAGAAACAAAGGCCTCCAAGGGGGAGGGGGCCCGCGAGGAGCCGGGCTGAGGCCGGGGCGAGTGTCCCCAGGACAGGAGAGCCCCGTCCCGGAGACGCAGGAGCTGCACCGACCTTCCCGGGGGAAAGGGGCTCGCGGGGAGTTGGAGCAGGACCCAGGAGGGCGGGGATGCCCTCGGGCTCCCTGGGACAGTAACAGCAACTCCGCGCCCAGGAGAGTGCGCCGAGCTCCCCAAGGGCTGCAGCGCGCACGGCGGGACCCGGAGCAGCTCGGGGGGCTCGGGCGGCGGCTCCGCGGAGGGGGCTGCGCGGCCCCGGGAGCAGCTCGGCCGGGCTCGGGCAGAGGAAGAGGCTCCGTGCGGAGGGGGCTGCGCGGTTCCAGGAGCAGCTCGGAGGGGCTAGGGCGGCGGCTCCGCGGAGGGGGCTGCGCGGCCCGGGAGCGCGAATCCAACAGCGCAGGACCCGGAGCACAGGGCGCTGGGACACAGCCCAGGATCCGGCCTCCCCCGGGACAGGCAGAGACCGGGAGGGCCCAGGACAGCAAGGACGCTCCTGCCCCGAGCTGAGCAGATCAGCGGCCCCGCCCGGAGCCTCCAGGCCCTGCAGACGGAGTTCCTGCCGGAGCTGAATCCAGGTTTCCAGAGCTGCCCCGCCACTGGGGCTGTTCCTCCTGCGGCCTCACGGGGTAAACAACCCCCACTGAGCCCTGCACCAGGCAGGGGCACAGCAGCTCCCCCAACTGCTAACACCTGAAAATCAGCACAACAGGCCCCTCCCCCAGAAGACCCGCTAGACGGACAATTTCCAGGAGAACCAAGGGACTTAAAGAACACAGAATCAGAAGATACTCCCCTGTGGTTCTTTTTTTTTTTTTTTTTTTGTTTTTTTGTTTTTTTTTTTTGTTTTTTTGTTTTTTTGCTTTGTTTTGTTTTGCTTTTTGATTTGTTTCCTTCCCCCACCCCCCCCTTTTTTTTCTCCTTTCTTTTTCTCTTTTTCTTCTTTTTTTTCTTTCGTTTTTTTTTCTCTTCCCTTTTTTTTCTATTTCTCTTTTCTTTCCTTCTTTCTCTCCTCTCTTTTTCTCTTTTTCCCAATACAACTTGCTTTTGGCCACTCTGCACTGAGCAAAATGACTAGAAGGAAAACCTCACCTCGAAAGAAAGAATCAGAAACAGTCCTCTCTCCCACAGAGTTACAAAATCTGGATTACAATTCAATGTCAGAAAGCCAATTCAGAAGCAGTATTATACAGCTACTGGTGGCTCTAGAAAAAAGCATAAAGGACTCAAGAGACTTCATGACTGCAGAATTTAGAGCTAATCAGGCAGAAATTAAAAATCAATTGAATGAGATGCAATCCAAACTAGAAGTCCTAACGACGAGGGTTAACGAGGTGGAAGAACGAGTGAGTGACCTAGAAGACAAGTTGATAGCAAAGAGGGAAACTGAGGAAAAAAGAGACAAACAATTAAAAGACCATGAGGATAGATTAAGGGAAATAAACGACAGCCTGAGAAAGAAAAACCTACGTTTAATTGGGGTTCCCGAGGGCGCCGAAAGGGACATAGGGCCAGAATATGTATTTGAACAAATTCTAGCTGAAAACTTTCCTAATCTGGGAAGGGAAACAGGCATTCAGATCCAGGAAATAGAGAGATCCCCCCCTAAAATCAATAAAAACCGTTCAACACCTCGACATTTAATTGTGAAGCTTGCAAATTCCAAAGATAAGGAGAAGATCCTTAAAGCAGCAAGAGACAAGAAATCCCTGACTTTTATGGGGAGGAGTATTAGGGTAACAGCAGACCTCTCCACAGAGACCTGGCAGGCCAGAAAGGGCTGGCAGGATATATTCAGGGTCCTAAATGAGAAGAACATGCAACCAAGAATACTTTATCCAGCAAGGCTCTCATTCAAAATGGAAGGAGAGATAAAGAGCTTCCAAGACAGGCAGCAACTAAAAGAATATGTGACCTCCAAACCAGCTCTGCAAGAAATTTTAAGGGGGACTCCTAAAATTCCCCTTTAAGAAGAAATTCAGTGGAACAGTCCACAAAAACAAAGACTGAATAGATATCATGATGACACTAAACTCATATCTCTCAACAGTAACTCTGAATGTGAACGGGCTTAATGACCCCATCAAAAGGCGCAGGGTTTCAGACTGGATAAAAAAGCAGGACCCATCTATTTGCTGTCTACAAGACACTCATTTTAGACAGAAGGACACCTACAGCCTGAAAATAAAAGGTTGGAGAACCATTTACCATTCGAATGGTCCTCAAAAGAAAGCAGGGGTAGCCATCCTTATATCAGATAAACTAAAATTTACCCCAAAGACTGTAGTGAGAGATGAAGAGGGACACTATATCATACTTAAAGGATCTATTCAACAAGAGGACTTAACAATCCTCAATATATATGCTCCGAATGTGGGAGCTGCCAAATATATAAATCAATTATTAACCAAAGTGAAGAAATACTTAGACAATAATACACTTATACTTGGTGACTTCAATCTAGCTCTTTCTATACTCGATAGGTCTTCTAAGCACAACATCTCCAAAGAAACAAGAGCTTTAAATGATACACTGGACCAGATGGATTTCACAGATATCTACAGAACTTTACATCCAAACTCAACTGAATACACATTCTTCTCAAGCGCACATGGAACTTTCTCCAGAATAGACCACATATTGGGACACAAATCGGGTCTGAACCGATACCAAAAGATTGGGATTGTCCCCTGCATATTCTCGGACCATAATGCCTTGAAATTAGAACTAAATCACAACAAGAAGTTTGGAAGGACCTCAAACACGTGGAGGTTAAGGACCATCCTGCTAAAAGATAAAAGGGTCAACCAGGAAATTAAGGAAGAATTAAAAAGATTCATGGAAACTAATGAGAATGAAGATACAACCGTTCAAAATCTTTGGGATGCAGCAAAAGCAGTCCTAAGGGGGAAATACATCGCAATACAAGCATCCATTCAAAAACTGGAAAGAACTCAAATACAAAAGCTAACCTTACACATAAAGGAGCTAGAGAAAAAACAGCAAATAGATCCTACACCCAAGAGAAGAAGGGAGTTAATAAAGATTCGAGCAGAACTCAACGAAATCGAGACCAGAAGAACTGTGGAACAGATCAACAGAACCAGGAGTTGGTTCTTTGAAAGAATTAATAAGATAGATAAACCATTAGCCAGCCTTATTAAAAAGAAGAGAGAGAAGACTCAAATTAATAAAATCATGAATGAGAAAGGAGAGATCACTACCAACACCAAGGAAATACAAACGATTTTAAAAACATATTATGAACAGCTATACGCCAATAAATTAGGCAATCTAGAAGAAATGGACGCATTCCTGGAAAGCCACAAACTACCAAAACTGGAACAGGAAGAAATAGAAAACCTGAACAGGCCAATAACCAGGGAGGAAATTGAAGCAGTCATCAAAAACCTCCCAAGACACAAGAGTCCAGGGCCAGATGGCTTCCCAGGAGAATTTTATCAAACGTTTAAAGAAGAAATCATACCTATTCTCCTAAAGCTGTTTGGAAAGTTAGAAAGAGATGGAGTACTTCCAAATTCGTTCTATGAAGCCAGCATCACCTTAATTCCAAAGCCAGACAAAGACCCCACCAAAAAGGAGAATTACAGACCAATATCCCTGATGAACATGGATGCAAAAATTCTCAACAAGATACTGGCCAATAGGATCCAACAGTACATTAAGAAAATTATTCACCATGACCAAGTAGGATTTATCCCTGGGACACAAGGCTGGTTCAACACCCGTAAAACAATCAATGTGATTCATCATATCAGCAAGAGAAAAACCAAGAACCATATGATCCTCTCATTGGATGCAGAGAAAGCATTTGACAAAATACAGCATCCATTCCTGATCAAAACTCTTCAGAGTGTAGGGATAGAGGGAACATTCCTCGACATCTTAAAAGCCATCTATGAAAAGCCCACAGCAAATATCATTCTCAATGGGGAAGCACTAGGAGCCTTTCCCCTAAGATCAGGAACAAGACAGGGATGTCCACTCTCACCACTGCTGTTCAACATAGTACTGGAAGTCCTAGCCTCGGCAATCAGACAACAAAAAGACATTAAAGGCATTCAAATTGGCAAAGAAGAAGTCAAACTCTCCCTCTTCGCCGATGACATGATACTCTACATAGAAAACCCAGAAGTCTCCACCCCAAGATTGCTAGAACTCATACAGCATTTCGGTAGCGTGGCAGGATAGAAAATCA
Organism: Canis lupus familiaris; assembly: GCF_011100685.1. Lineage (NCBI taxonomy): Eukaryota > Metazoa > Chordata > Mammalia > Carnivora > Canidae > Canis > Canis lupus. The sequence goes on along the minus strand of NC_049239.1, from coordinate 38,517,252 downwards.
ATGCCCAGAAGTCAGTGGCATTTCTATACACTAACAATGAGACTGAAGAAAGAGAAATTAAGGAGTCAATCCCATTTACAATTGCACCCAAAAGCATAAGATACCTAGGAATAAACCTAACCAAAGATGTAAAGGATCTATACCCTCAAAACTATAGAACACTTCTGAAAGAAATTGAGGAAGACACAAAGAGATGGAAAAATATTCCATGCTCATGGATTGGCAGAATTAATATTGTGAAAATGTCAATGTTACCCAGGGCAATATACACGTTTAATGCAATCCCTATCAAAATACCATGGACTTTCTTCAGAGAGTTAGAACAAATTATTTTAAGATTTGTGTGGAATCAGAAAAGACCCCGAATAGCCAGGGGAATTTTAAAAAAAGAAAACCATATCTGGGGGCATCACAATGCCAGATTTCAGGTTGTACTACAAAGCTGTGGTCATCAAGACAGTGTGGTACTGGCACAAAAACAGACACATAGATCAGTGGAACAGAATAGAGAATCCAGAAGTGGACCCTGAACTTTATGGGCAACTAATATTCGATAAAGGAGGAAAGACTATCCATTGGAAGAAAGACAGTCTCTTCAATAAATGGTGCTGGGAAAATTGGACATCCACATGCAGAAGAATGAAACTAGACCACTCTCTTTCACCATACACCAAGATAAACTCAAAATGGATGAAAGATCTAAATGTGAGACAAGATTCCATCAAAATCCTAGAGAAGAACACAGGCAACACCCTTTTTGAACTCGGCCATAGTAACTTCTTGCAAGATACATCCACGAAGGCAAAAGAAACAAAAGCAAAAATGAACTATTGGGACTTCATCAAGATAAGAAGCTTTTGCACAGCAAAGGATACAGTCAACAAAACTCAAAGACAACCTACAGAATGGGAGAAGATATTTGCAAATGACATATCAGATAAAGGGCTAGTTTCCAAGATCTATAAAGAACTTATTAAACTCAACACCAAAGAAACAAACAATCCAATCATGAAATGGGCAAAAGACATGAACAGAAATCTCACAGAGGAAGACATAGACATGGCCAACATGCATATGAGAAAATGTTCTGCCTCACTTGCCATCAGGGAAATACAAATCAAAACTACAATGAGATACCACCTCACACCAGTGAGAATGGGGAAAATTAACAAGGCAGGAAACAACAAATGTTGGAGAGGATGCGGAGAAAAGGGAACCCTCTTACACTGTTGGTGGGAATGTGAACTGGTGCAGCCACTCTGGAAAACTGTGTGGAGGTTCCTCAAAGAGTTAAAAATAGACCTGCCCTACGACCCAGCAATTGCACTGTTGGGGATTTACCCCAAAGATACAAATGCAATGAAACGCCGGGACACCTGCACCCCGATGTTTATAGCAGCAATGGCCACGATAGCCAAACTGTGGAAGGAGCCTCGGTGTCCAACAAAAGATGAATGGATAAAGAAGATGTGGTTTATGTATACAATGGAATATTACTCAGCTATTAGAAATGACAAATACCCACCATTTGCTTCAACGTGGATGGAACTGGAGGGTATTATGCTGAGTGAAGTAAGTCAGTTGGAGAAGGACAAACATTATATGTTCTCATTCATTTGGGGAATATAAATAATAGTGAAAGGGAAAATAAGGGAAGGGAGAAGAAATGTGTGGGAAATATCAGAAAGGGAGACAGAACGTAAAGACTGCTAACTCTGGGAAACGAACTAGGGGTGGTAGAAGGGGAGGAGGGCGGGGTTGGGAGTGAATGGGTGACGGGCACTGGGTGTTATTCTGTATGTTAGTAAATTGAACACCAATAAAAAATAAATTAAAAAAAAATAAAAGATTTTATTTATTTATTTATTTATTTATTTATTTATTTATTTATATCTATTTATTTGAGACAGAGAGCGTGAGCAAGGGGAGGGATAGAGGGAGAGGGAGAAGCAGACTTCCTGCTGAGCAGGGAGCCCAATGCAGGACTCAATCCCAGGACCCTGAGGTCATGACATGAACCAAAGGTAGATGCTTAACTGAGCCACCCAGGTGCCCCCAAAATAAATAATTTTAAGTGTATTTTAATAAGTGAAAGATTCAGACCCAAATCAGAGGGTAAAAGAATCAGACCACATGTTATATAATTCTGTGCATATGATATTCTGGAGAAGGAAAACCTATAAGGATAAATGATAGTTCAGTTTATCCAGGGGTTAGAGAAGAGTAAGTTGTTGTCCACAAAGAGACAGATAGGGGAGTTTTTAGAGGGATAGAATTATCCTGCATGGTATTGGGATGGCAGATACATGAACGTATGGATTTGTCAAGCCCTATACAATTATACATCACTTCAAGCGAACTTTACAAGTTAAAAAAAAAAAAAATCAACTGGAAGGTGAGAGGGCTGTGGACCAGAATGCAAACTATTACAAAATAAGGCACAGGAAGGGGGAGGAAAAAATAGTTGATATAATGTGTTGATTGGAAGTTATCAACTTCACAGGCTAAAAATAGAAGGAACATTCCAGAAATATTGTACTCTAGTTGGTAAATTGTTGCCCACGGGGGCACTAGTTAACAATTTTGAATGGCTTTACATATATTCTAGAGTTGAAAAAAAAAACTGGAATTGGTCAGAGAAGTAAGCAGAAAGGCTGAAATAAAAGGGCTTATATTAAAGACATCCCTATGAAGTCATGTTTCTCACTCTCTCTTCTCTCTCTTGATATATATTATAGATACAAAAACTGTAGATTTGATAGATTTGTTTGTATACACAGGAGCATACACACACACACACACACATATGTGATAACTATCTGCCTAGACGGCCTAGAAGTGACTCCCCAGTAGCAACAAGAACACCCAGTCCTCAGATCTTTTTTCCTAATTATAATTCTCTAATTAAAAGAAATAGTACAAATCACTGATTTTAGGGCTGAGATAGGAAAAATACAAGCCGAGCCTAGAGCAACTGATCCTTACAGAAAGAAAGAAAAAAAAAAACAACAAAGCAAAACAAAACCAAAAACATAAAGAGAAGGATTGAGACATGTCCGAAGGAAACAGATCACATGGAAGATGCCCTCCATGGCCATGATGGAGCAAGATGAGTAATAAAACAAATAAGAGTATGTAATTATTACCAGAGTGTAGAACAAAGATGCATGAACTCATGCCTATGAAAACCAACAAAGAAACAAAGTAAAAGAAAAGAGACTTTGTTTTAGAAGAATTCTAAATGATATATTTAGGACCCCCTCTCCCCAGAGTGGAGTCTATTACTCAGCCACTTTGAGTGTGGACTGGACATTGTTACCAAGTTACGAAGAATGGAGTATACAACACGGAAAACAAATAACTTTACAGTGAATACAGCAGCAAAAATATCTTGGTGGAATGATCAAGGTTAACATCCTCAGTGATAAGTCACATTGGTAACATACATGCCCTGATAGGACATGGCAAGAAAGACATTTCTTATTCTTGCTCAAAATCTGTAACTCCTGTCTAATCATGAGGAAAAAAAAAAAACAAGGGCAAATTGAAAAACATTAGACAAAATACCTGACCAGTATTTCTCAAAGCTATTATGGTAATGAAAAGCAAATAAAGACTGAGAAATTGTCATAGACTACAGAGCATAAGGACTCCATTCAGTGTTGTATCCTGGCTTGGAACTTTTAGGAGGAAAAGGACATTAATTGAAAAATAATAAAATCTGAAAAAATATTTGAAGTTTAGATAATAGTAATGTAGCAATAGTAATGAGTAACCAAGTTTCTAGGTTTTGACAGATGTATCACAATAAACTAGAATGATACTTTTTTCTTTTTTATTAAGAGATTTTATTTATTTACTTGAGAGAAAGAGAGAGCAAGTACACAGAAGGAGAGGGAGAAGCAGACTCTCTGCTGAGCAGAGAGCCTGACATGGGGCTCGATTCCAGAACTCTGAGATAATGAGGGAGCTTTCTGAGCATTGGCAATAGCAAATATAAAGGCCCTGAGGTAGGAGGGAGCTGAGATTTTCCAGAAACACCAGGGAATTCAGTGGGAGTGAAGTGGAGGGAAGGAGAACGGTGGCAGGACATGATGTCGCTCATCTGAAACTGAAGTGTCCCTGCCTGAGGTCACTAGCCATCTCATAGAATTTCCAGAGGGAAAAATAGATAACACGACCATTACTTAGGGCATTTATCTTATACAGTTGAAGAGTTGGTAGTCCTCCATAGAAAAATTGACAAATTGCTTTATTATCAATCGATCCCCTTTTCTGGTTCTCTGACCTTCTTGCTTTTGAAAGTTATCATGTGACCCTACTTTTTCTACCAAACGACTTGCTGAGGACAAATATTTACTCCTTTAGGATATTATAGCTCTGAAAAAATAGAGGCTAACAAAATCTACCTTTATTTATTTCTTTATTTTTCAATGGTTTAATTATACTAGGCTCCCTTCCAAATATTCTTTTATTTTATTTATTTATTTAATTTTTAAAAAGTTTAAAAAAATTTTATTTATTTATATATTCATGAGAGACACACACACAGAGGCAGAGACATAAGCAGAGAGAGAAGCAGGCTTTATGCAGGGATCCCGATGTGGGACTCGATCTCGGGATTCCAGGATCACACCCTGGGCTGAAGGCAGACACTCAACCGCTGAGCCACCCATGTGTCCCAAAATATTCTTTTTTAAAATTTAAATTCAATTAGCCAACATATAGTACATCATTAGTTTCAGAAGCAGTTTTCAATAATTCATCAGTTGCATATAACACCCAGTGCTCATCACATCACATGCCCCCTCCTTAATGTCCGTCACTGTTCCCCCCTCCCCCCACTCCTCTCCCCTCCTGCAACCCACAGTTTGTTTCTCAGAATTAGGAGTCTCTCATGGTTTGCCTACCTCTCTGATTTTTCCCCATTCAGTTTCCCCTTCTTCCCTTACGGTCCCTTTCACTATTTCTTATATTCCACATATGAGTGAGACCATATAATGATTGCATTTCTCTGATTGACTCATTTCACTTAGCATAATACTCTCCAGTTCCATCCACACCAGTGTAAATCCTTTCTGATTGCTAAATAATATTCCATTGTATACATACACCACATCTTCTTTATCCATTCATCTGTTGAAGGACATCTTGGCTCTTTCCACAGTTTGGCTATTGTGGACATTGCTGCTATGAACATTGGGGTGCAGGTCTACCTTTATTTAAAAATCCATGTCATGTTCTTCATTTAGATTCTTGGAGTAGTTTTTTAAGTAGAGAAATAAAAAATCCTAGATTTTAACTTATACTCTGATCCACAATTAATTATTTTAACTTTTTATTAAAAGCTAGCCATGTTTCAGCTCCCTCCTTTTTTTTGTACTCATGATATTTATTCATTAGCTGCAATGATATATTTACATTACATATCATGTAACATATAACTATTACTGTTTTACACTTTCACATTTAGAAACTGATTCTTCTTAGTCAAATTCTTCTTTTTATAAATTTATTTTTTATTGGTGTTCAATTAGCCAACATATAGAATAACACCCAGTACTCATCCCGTCAAGTGCCCACCTCAGTGCCCATCACCCAGTCACCCCCACCCCCCCGCCCACCTCCCCTTCCACCACCCCTAGTTCGTTTCCCAGAGTTAGGAGTCTTTCATGTTCTGTCTCCCTTTCTGATATTTCCCACTTATTTTTCTCTTTTCCCCTTTATTCTCTTTCACTATTTTTTATATTCTCCAAATAAATGAGACCATATAATGTTTGTCCTTCTCCGATTGACTTATTTCACTCAGCATAATACCCTCCAGTTCCATCCACGTCGAAGCAAATGGTAGGGTGTCATTTCTAATGGCTGGTTTATGTATACTATGGAATATTCCTCAGCTCCCTCCTTTAACAAATTTCCCACTCTTGTGTGTTTGTGCACACATGGATCCTTGCACGCATTCTTTTCATGGGCTTGAGCCCTGTTTTACATATATGCTTGCATCATCGTGTGGTGGAGAAAATGTGAACAGTATGAATAAATCAATTATAATTAATAAGGTTCATGGTAAGCATGATCATTAAATATTTAAAGTCCTCATGGATATTCTCATCCAGATGTTACACAACTGGACATATTCTTTTTTTTTTAGTAACAGAATTTTGAAGAGGAAAGTATCATGTCAGTAATTTAAATGCACTGTGGGCTGTAAACTGTGAGTTTGTGCATGATGAAAATCTGACAAAGATGAATCTAGGTGACTGTGGATCCTACAGCCCTAAGAGGTGAAGCTTAAAGGCAGTTTAACCTTCTCAACAACTTTATTGAAAGCATTCTTGACGTCTTTGTTCCTCAGGCTATAGACCAGGGGATTCAGCATGGGGATGATCATAGAATAGAACACAGATGCGATTTTGTCTGTGTCCATAGAGTAGCTGGAGGTGGGCTGTATGTACATGAAGTTGAATGACCCATAGAAGATGGACACTGCAGTGAGGTGGGAGACGCAGGTGGATATGGCCTTCAGGTATCCCTCCACTGAGGGCATCTTCAGGATAGTGATAAAAATGAATAAGTAGGAAATCAAGATAATGAGGAGAGCAAAAAATATGTTGAAGACTGCTACAAAGACAAGAACCAGCTCACTGACATGTCTATTAGAGCAAGAGAGAGTCATGACTGCCGGTACATCACAGAAAAAGTGATGGATCACATTGGAATTACAGAAGGAGAGCCTAAAAATGTTCCAAGTATGGATTGAGGTGTTTAGAAATCCACAGAAGTAGCAGCCTATGGATAGCCAAGCACACACCCCTGTTGTCATGGTGGTGGCGTAATGGAGGGGTTTGCACACAGCCACATAGCGGTCATAGGCCATTGAGGTCAAGAGATAATTTTCCACAGTGGCAAAGGCTACAAAAAAGAACATCTGAGCAGCACATGCATTGTAGGAGATGACCTGGTCTCCTCTAAGTAACCCAGCCATGACCTTGGGAGTGACAGCTGTAGAGTAACCAAAGTCCACCAGAGAGAGGTTACTGAGAAAAAAGTACATGGGAGTGTGGAGATGGGAGTCCAAGAGAATCAGCACCATCCATGCCCAGGTTCCCAGCCAGAGTGATGAGGTAAATGAGGGTGAACATGATAAAGAGGGGGATCTGTAGCTCTGGGGCATTGGTTAGTCCCAGTAGGATGAACTCAGTCACTTTTGTGTTGTTCTTCATGAGTATTGTTGGGAATCACAGGATGCCCTGTAGCCACAGGAAATAAAGGAACAGTCATAAACAAATGAGATAGTGATGTGAAACTCATTCAATTTTGTGTTATGTGTGCTTGTGTTGTATATACATACACTATTTCATTATGGCAAGAACTTGTTCTTGCAAGATTCTCCATATCTAAAGTATGGAATAGACAATAAATGTTAAGGCACAAATTATCTGTAGAGTTTGACACTGTTGAAGCTGAAACATCTTCATGGATTATTTTCCAAGTTTTAAGTTTTGTAAATTTGTAAACAGAGGTGTAGAGAATGTAATGTCTTGATTTTGATGAATCATCTAGAATGAATCTATCTGTCAATTCAGTTTTTCTGAACCTAGTACATGCTTATATCTATGGTTCTTATGTGCCAGGAACTGCTCTAGACATATTATATGAATATTCATTTATTACTCTCAACAAATCCATGAGATTGATTACTTGTTATCCCCATTTAATTTATGAAGTACAGAGCTTGAATATTGTATTTTTGAGTTTGCACAATTATTACTGCCAAAGTCAAATTTTGCACCCAGGCAGAGTGATTCCCATGTCCACTGATCTCAATTGAATTTAAATTAAATTGAATTTAACTCAGTTAACAATCATGCTATGTCTCCCATGTCCTGAACTCAGAGTTTGGGGTTTCACAGTGAAGTAACAGAGAGAGATGTGTATAGAACATGCACTGGGATATGGCAGCAGCAGGGTCTCAGACAACCAGCAGAGGCAGTCTGAGGGGTGGGCATCATCTAAAGTAAAGCTTGGGCTCTGGGACCAGGGGCATGTCAGCCCTACCATTCTCTCCTGAAGAGTCATTGGTACTACCTTAACTCCCAGAACCTGTTTTTCTTCATCTACAACATGGAAATAGTAATGAGACCTCACTCAAGGTATTATTAGAAGAAGTAAATGATATATAAAACCAGTAACCAAAATGCCAAATATTTAACACAGCCTGATCAGTGTAAGGTATAATGTCAGTATTAGGATGAGAAAGGTGGCCTCTCTGGTGGTTTCAGAAATGTCAGGGGTGATGTTCAAAGCTTGGTTAGCCTCCATCTTCAGTATGGCTTATAGTGCACACTTGGTCCCCTGGGACCTTCTGTGTCCTCAGTGTTGCTCAATCTGTCTGTCCTCTGCCTGCCTGAGTGGCTGTTCCAGCACCTGCATGTGAGTCATTGTTTGGCTTGATTTCTTTCTGAACACCCATGTTTTAGCTTGGGTTGACAGTGTCCCCACTCCCTTTTTATTTTTAGTTTTTTTAATAAATTAATTTTTTATTGGTGTTCAATTTACCAACATACAGAATAACACCCAGTGCTCATCCAGTCAAGTGTGCCCCTCAGTGCCCGTCACCCACTCATCCCCACCCCCCGCCCTCCTCCCCTTCCACCATCCCTAGTTCATTTCCCAGAGTTAGGAGTCTTTATGTTCTGTCTCCCTTTCTGATATTTCCCACACATTTCTTCTCCCTTCCCTTATATTCCCTTTCACTATTATTTATATTCCCCAAATGAATGAGAACATACACTGTTTGTCCTTCTCCAATTGACTTACTTCACTCAGCTTAATACCCTCCAGTCCCACCCCCTTTTTAAAAATGATTTTCTTTATTTGAGAAAGACAATGTGTATTAGCAAGAGTGAGGGGTAGAGCGAAAGGGAGAAGCAGACTCAGGGCTGGATCCCAGGACCCTGAGACCATGACTTGAGCCAAAGGTAGACACTCAACCCACAGAACCACCCAGGAGCTCCAAAAGTGTCCCCTTTCTTAGACTCATTATTTACCTCTTTATGGTTATCCCATAGTTGAATCACAGGGATCAATGGGTGGAGGTTTCTAGTTTACTGGTATTTTTAGCTTGTAGATCTGTGTTTGGGCCCATTACATGTCTTAATATACTTTATTTGAATGTTATCTTGTATGTAGGAATTTTGTTTTTTTTTTCTTTACATTTGACTTGATAGAGTTTAGAAGGTCATTTGTCACTTGTTAATCATTGGTTTACTGCAGCTCTCCTTAATTCTTTCGACAGATATTGGTTGAGATAAAATTAAGACCTATTTAATCAGAACATAACCTATCCATCTTATTTTTACTAATCTCATTTAGAAGAATGGCATGATAATGTTTCACAATTATCAGTAAACTCCTTGTAGATGGAAGTTTTGATACATATATCCAGCCTCAACTCACTGCTTTAGAAATTTATTTCTGTGCTTAAATAACCTGTAGCAGGTATAGATGCCCTATTGGTTTCACTTGAATTACATTTCTCACTAAGAGTGTAGATAGAATGTAGAAGCTTACCTTGCTACTGGAAAAGGAGCAGTCAATCCTGAAGAGTGAGTTTGGAATCAGAAATTCAGCCATAGGATGATGCAAACATAAAGTGAGAAGCAGTCTCTATCAGACGCTGGTCAAGTAGTTCCAAGATCTCTAAGGTAAATGAGAGGAAGAACACAATATGAAGCCAGGAACCCATGTTCAAGTGTCGAATTCACCATGCATTCTTTGTGTGCCCTTGAAGGAGTCCCTTATATTCTTCTTATCTCTAAAACAAAGCAGAAAATTGCCTCACCTATACAATACAAGCAGTAGTTTCTGTGAATAGCAAACGAGGGATCCTCTATAAAACACCTGCCTGAGGTGAATATAATTTTCATCTTGAGGTGCTTTCTCTGGCCATGATTGGAGGTTCATGACAAATCCTCAGGTCAGGATTTGAAGGTGGGAGGAGAGTACGGTATGTACTAACAGCCACTAACCTTCAGACAAATAGATGGTGGCCAGAAGGGCTGGGCACATGTTGGATCCTTCTCAAATAAGGTCACACTGAGTCATCTTGGGAGTTTTAGAAACTAACTCATGGGCATCAGGAAGGAGTTTCAGAGAAATGAGCTCTCTGGGCATGTCCCCCAGGAGGTCATTTGTAGCTCTTATTTTCCTAGGAAAGAATAAATTAAATTGCCTATGGGGACTTAGTTGGATGTGTTAATGGTGAACGCATAGTTTTGTTTTCCCTATACTTTGTAATTAAAGTGTAATTTACAAATAATAATTTTTAATAGGTTTACATTATAGTTTGAAAAACTGTTCAAAGTGGTCAAATTTCTATGGTCATGGAACCACTAACATAATCATGATGTGGAAGAGTTCCATCATCTAAAGAAAATCTTTGAGCTTCTTTGTCATCAACCCCTTTCTTACCTAATGCCCATGGTGACCACTAAACCATTTTCTGTCTATATTGTTTTGCCTTTGCAAGAAGGTCATTTAAACAGAATCTTAGCACATGGAGACTTTTGACTCTGGCTTCTTCCAGTTAGCATGGTGCATCTGAGACCCATCCATACTGTTAGCTGTATTAATTTCCTAGAACTGCCATAACAAAGTACCACAAACTGAATGGCCTATATAATGGAAATTTATTGTCTCACATTTCTGGAGCTAGAAGTCTGAGATCAACGAACTGGCAACGTGGTTCTGTTGGGTTCCTCTGAAAGCTGTAAGGGCACAACTGCTTCATGTTTTTCTCTTAGCTGCTGGGTGGTTTGCTGGCCATCTTTGGTGTTCCTTGTCTTCTGCTGCCTCATCCTGATCTCTGTGTTCATCTTCCCATGGTGTTCTCCTTGTGGTATGGCTCCAAGTTTTCCGCCTTTTTGGTATTTTTCTAAACTGGAGTTTGATTTGCTAACATATAGAGTAACACCCAGTGCTCATTCTGTCAAGTGCCCCTCTCAGTGCCTGTCACCCCATTACCCCCCAGCCCTCCCTTTCCACTACCCCTTGTTCATTTCCCAGAGGTAGGTGTCTCTCATGTTCTGTCTCCATCACTGATATCTCCCATTCATTTTCTTTCCTTTCCCCTTTATTCATTTTCACTATTTTTTATATTCCCTGTATGAGTGAAACCATATAATGTTTGTCTTTTTCTGATTGACTTACATCACTCAGCATAATACCCTCCAGTTGCACATTGAAGCAAATGGTAGGTATTTTTCATTTCTAATGGCTGAATAATATTCCATTGTATACATAGACCACATCTTTTTCATCCATTTATCTTTCAATGGACACCAAAGCTCTTTCCACAGTTTGGCTATTCTGGACATTGCTGCTATAAACATTGGGGTGCAAGTGTCCTGCCATTTAACTGCATCTGTATTTTCTGGGTAAATCCCCAGCAGTGAAATTGCTAAGTCATAGGGTAGTCCTATTTTTAACTCTTTCAGGAACCTCCACACAGTTTTCCAGAGTGGCCGCACCAGTTCACATTCCCATCAATGGTGCAAGAGGGTTCCCCTTTCTCCACATCCTCTCCAACATTTGTTGTTTCCTATCTTGTTCATTTTCCCCATTCTCACTGGTGTGAGGTGGTAACTCATTGTGGTTTTGATTTGTATTTCCCTGATGGCCAGTGAAGCGGAGCATTTTCTCATGTGCTTGTTGGCCATGTCTATGTCTTCTTTGGTGAAATTTACCTTCATGTCTTTTGCCCATTTCATGACCAGATTGTTTGTTTCTTTTCAGTTAAGCTTAATAAGCTCTTCATAGATCTTGGATACTAGCCCTTTATCTGATAGGTCATTTACGAATATCTTCTCCCATTTTGTACATTGTCTTTTAGTTTTCTTGACTGTTTGTTTTGCTCTGCAGAAGCTTTTTATCTTGATGAAGTCCCAATAGTTCATTTTTGCTTTTGTTTCTCTTGTCTTCATGGATGTATCTTGCAAGAAGTTGCTGTGGCCAAGTTCCAAAAGGGTGTTGCCTGTGTTCTCCTCTAGGATTTTGATGGATTCTTGTCTCACATTTAGATCTTTCATCAATTTTGAGTTTATCTTTGTGTATGGTGAAAGGGAGTGGTCTAGTTTCATTCTTCTGCATGTGGATGTCCAATTTTCCCAGACCATTTATTGAAGACACTGTCTTTCTTCCAATGGATAGTCTTTCCTCCTTTATCGAATATTAGTTGGCCATAAAGTTCAGGGTCCACTTCTGGGTTCTCTATTCTGTTCCATTGATCTATGTGTCTGTTTTTGTGCCAGTACCACACTGTCTTGATGACCACAGCTTTGTAGTACAACCTGAAATCTGGCATTGTGATGCCCCCAGCTATGGTTTTCTTTTTTAAAATTCCCCTGGCTATTCAGGGTCTTTTCTGATTCCACACAAATCTTAAAATAATTTATTCTAACTCTCTGAAGAAAGTCCATGGTATTTTGATAGGGATTGCATTAAACATATAAATTGCCCTGGGTAACATTGACATTTTCACAATATTAATTCTGCCAATCCATGAGCATGGAATATTTTTCCATCTCTTTGTGTCTTCCTCAATTTCCTTCAGAAGTGTTCTATAGTTTTGAGAGTATAGATCCTTTATCTCTTTGGTTAGGTTTATTCCTAGGTATCTTATGCTTTTGGGTGCAATTGTAAATGGGATTGACTCCTTAATTTCTCTTTCTTCAGTCTCATTGTTAGTGTATAGAAATGCCATTGATTTCTGGGCATTGATTTTGTATCCTGCCATGCTGCCAAATTGCTGTATGAGTTCTAGCAATCTTGGGGTCGAGGCTTCTGGGTTTTCTATGTAGAGTATCATGTCATTGGCAAAGAGGGAGAGTTTGACTTCTTTGCCAATTTGAACGCCTTTAATGTCTTTTTGTTGTCTGATTGCTGAGGCTAGGACTTCCAGTACTATGTTCAATAGTAGTGGTGAGAGTGTACATCCCTGTCTTGTTTCTGATCTTAGGGGAAAGGGTCCCAGTGCTTCCCCATTGAGAATGATATTTGCTGTGGGCTTTTCGCAGATGGCTTTTAAGATTTTGAGGAATGTTCCCTCTATCCCTACACTCTGAAGAGTTTTGATCAGGAATGGATGCTGTATTTTGTCAAATGCTTTCTCTGCATCTAATGAGAGGATCGTATGGTTCTTGGTTTTTCTCTTGCTGATATGATGAATCACATTGATTGTTTTACGAGTGTTGAACCAGCCTTGTGTCCTAGGGATAAATCCTGCTTGGTCATGGTGAATAATTTTCTTAATGTACTGTTGGATCCTATTGGCTAGTATCTTGTTGAGAATTTTTGCATCCATGTTCATCAGGGATATTGGTCTGTGATTCTCCTTTTTGGTGGGGTCTTTGTCTGGTTTTGGAATTAAGGTGATGCTGGCCTCATAGAACGAATTTGGAAGTACTCCATCTCTTTCTAACTTTCCAAACAGCTTTAGTAGAATAGGTATGATTTCTTCTTTAAACGTTTGATGGAATTCCACTGGGAAGCAATCTAGCCCTGGACTCTTGTGTCTTGGGAGGTTTTTGATGACTGCTTCAATTTCATCCCTGGTTATTGGCCTCTTCAGGTTTTCTATTTCTCCCTGTTCCAGTTTTGGTAGTTTGTCGTTTTCCAGGAATGCGTCCATTTTTTCTAGATTGCTCTTGTATTGGCGTATAGCTGTTCATAATATGTTTTTAAAATCGTTTGTATTTCCTTGGTGTTGGTAGTGATCTCTCCTTTCTCATTCATTAATTTATTAATTTGAGTCTTCTCTCTCTTCTTTTTAATAAGGTTAGCTAATGGTTTATCTATCTTATTAATTCTTTCAAAGAACCAACTCCTTGTTCTGTTGATCTGTTCCACAGTTCTGGTCTCGATTTCGTTGAGTTCTGCTCGAATTTTAATTAACTCTCTTCTTCTGCTGGGTGTAGGATCTATTTGCTGTTTTTTGTCTAGCTCCTTTATGTGTAAGGTTAGCTTTTGTATTTGAGTTCTTTCCAGTTTTTGAATGGATGCTTGTATTGCGATGTATTTCCCCCTTAGGACTGCTTTTGCTGCATCCCAAAGATTTTGTACGGTTGTATCTTCATTCTCATTAGTTTCCATGAATCTTTTTAATTCTTTCTTAATTTCCTGGTTGACCCTTTCATCTTTTAGCAGGATGGTCCTTAACCTCCATGTGTTTGAGGTCCTTCCAAACTTCTTGTTGTGATTTAGTTCTAATTTCAAGGCATTGTGGTCTGAGAATATGCAGGGGACGATCCCAATCTTTTGGTATCGGTTCAGACCCGATTTGTGACCCAGTATGTGGTCTATTCTGGAGAAAGTTCCATGTGCACTTGAGAAGAATGTGTATTCAGTTGAGTTTGGATGTAAAGTTCTGTAGATATCTGTGAAATCCATCTGGTCCAGTGTATCATTTAAAGCTCTCGTTTCTTTGGAGATGTTGTGTTTAGAGATCTATCGAGGGTAGAAAGAGCTAGATTGAAGTCACCAAGTATAAGTGTATTATTATCTAAGTATTTCTTCACTTTGGTTATTAATTGGTTTAAATATTTGGCAGCTCCCACATTCGGGGCATATATATTGAGGATTGTTAAGTCCTCTTGTTGGATAGATCCTTTAAGTATGAGATAGTGTCCCTCTTCATCTCTCACTACAGTCTTCGGGGTAAATTTTAGTTTATCTGATATAAGGATGGCTACCCCTGCTTTCTTTTGAGGACCATTCGAATGGTAAATGGTTCTCCAACCTTTTATTTTCAGGCTGTAGGTGTCCTTCTGTCTAAAATGAGTCTCTTGTAGACAGCAAATAGATGGGTCCTGCTTTTTTATCCAGTCTGAAACCCTGCGCCTTTTGATGGGGTCATTAAGCCCGTTCATGTTCAGAGTTACTATTGAGAGATATGAGTTTAGTGTCATCATGATATCTATTCAGTACTTGTTTTTGTGGATTGTTCCACTGAACTTCCTCTTAAAGGGGAATTTTAAGAGTCCCCCTTCAAATTTCTTGCAGAGCTGGTTTGGAGGTCACATATTCTTTCAGGTGCTGCTTGTCTTGGAAGCTCTTTATCACTCCTTCCATTTTGAATGAGAGCCTTCCTGGATAAAGTATTCTTGGTTGCATGTTCTTCTCATTTAGGACCCTGAATATATCCTGCCAGCCATTTCTGGCCTGCCAGGTCTCTGTGGAGAGGTCTGCTGTTACCCTAATAGTCCTTCCTATAAAAGTCAGGGATTTCTTGTCTCTTGCTGCTTTAAGGATCTTTTCTTTATCTTTGGAATTTGCAAGCTTCACTATTAAATGTTGAGGTGTTGAACAGTTTTTATTGATTTTAGGGGGGATCTCTCTATTTCCTGGATCTGAATACCTGTTTCCCTTCCCAGATTAGGAAAGTTTTCAGCTAGAATTTGTTCAAATACATATTCTGGCCCTCTGGCCTTTTCGGTGCCCTCGGGAACCCCAATTAAACGTAGGGTTTTCTTCCTCAGGCTGTCATTTATTTCCCTTAATCTGTCTTCATGGTCTTTTAATTGTTTGTCTCTTTTTTCCTCAGTTTCCCTCTTTGTCATCAACTTGTCTTCTATGTCACTCACTCGTTTTTCCACCTCGTTAACCCTCGTCGTTAGGACTTCTAGTTTGGATTGCATCACATTCAATTGATTTTTAATTTCTGCCTGATTGGATCTAAATTCTGCAGTCATGAAGTCTCTTGAGTCCTTTATGCTTTTTTCTAGAGCCACCAGTAGCTGTATAATAGTGCTTCTGAATTGGCTTTCTGACATTGAATTGTAATCCAGATTTTGTAACTCTGTGGGAGAGAGGACTGTTTCTGATTCTTTCTTTTGAGGTGAGGTTTTCCTTCTAGTCATTTTGCTCAGTGCAGAGTGGCCAAAAACAAGTTGTATTGGGAAAAGGAGAAAAAGAGAGAGAGAGCAAGAAGGAAAGAAAAGAGAAAAAGAAAAAAGAGAAAAGGAAGAAAAAAGGAAAAAGGAGAAGAAAAAGAGAAAGAAAGGGGAAAAAAAGGGTGGGGGAAGCAATCAGAAATCAAAAAGAAAAAAAAATACGGGGGAGTATCTTCTGTTTCTGTATACTGTAAGTCCCCTGACTTCCCCTGGAACTGGTCCATCTAGTTGGTCTTCTGGGAGAGGGGCCTGTTGTGCTGATTTTCAGGTGTTAGCACTTGGGAGAGCTGCTGTTCCCCTGCCCAGTGCAGGGCCCAGTAGGCGTTGTTTACCCCGTGAGGCCGCAGGAGGAACAACCCCAGTGGCTGCGGCAGCTCTGGAAACCTGGATTCAGCTCCTGCCGTAACTCCGGAGCTCTCCGTGTGCAGGGCCTGGAGGCTCCGGGCAGGGCCGCTGATCTGCTCAGCTCGGGGCAGGAGCGTCCTTGCTGTCCTGGGCCCTCCCGGCCTCTGCCTGTCCCGGGGGAGGCCGGATCCTGGGCTGTGTCCCGGCGCCCTGTGCTCCGGAGCCTGCGCTGGTGCATTCGCGCTCCGGCCCCGCAGCCCTCTCCGCGGAGCCGCCGCCCGAGCCCCTCCGAGCTGCTCCGGGTCCCGCCGTGCGTGCTGCAGCCCTTAGGGAGCTCGGCAAACTGTCCAGGGGCGCCGGTGTCTGTTACTGTGCCAGGGAGCCCGAGGGCATCCCCGCCCTCCTGGGTCCTGCTCCACCTCCCTGGAGCCCCTTTCCCCCGGGAAGGTCGGTGCAGCTCCTGTTCCTCCGGGACGGGGCTCTCCTGTCCTGGGGACACTCGCCCCGGCCTCAGCCCGGCTCCTCGCGGGGCCCCTCCCCCTTGGAGGCCTTTTGTTTTATTTCTTTTTCCCAGTCTTCCTACCTTGATAGAAGCGTGAACTCTTCTCACTGTAGCATTCCAGGTGTTCTCTCTTTAATTCTCAGGCCGAATTCATAGATTTTCAGGATAATTTGAAGGTTTTCGAGGTAATTTGGTTGGGACTGGTGATTTGGGGACCCTACTCTTCCACCATCTTGCCCCTCCTCCCCTATCCCAAAGATTTTGAATGGTTATATCTTCATTCTCATTAGTTTCCACGATCTTCTTAATTCTTCTCTAATTTTCTTATTGACCCTTTCATCTTTTAGCAGGATGGTCTTTAACCTCCATGTGTTTGAATTCCTTCCAAATTTCTTCTTGTGATTCAGTTCTAGTTTCAAAGCATTATGGTCTGATAATATGCAGAGGACGTACCCAATCTTTTGGTATCTGTTAAGACCTGATTTGTGACCCAGTAAGTGGTCTATTCTGGAGAAAGTGTCATGTGAACTTGAGAAGAATGTGTATTCAGTTGCGTTTGGATGTAAAGTTCTGTAGATATCTGTGAAATCCATCTGGTCCAGTGTATCATTTAAAGCTCTTGTTTCTTTGGAGATGTTGTGCTTAGAATAGATGTCTATTGCAGAAAGTGCCATGTTGAAGTCTCCCAGTATTAGCATATTATTATCTAAGTATGTCTTTACTTTGGTTATTAATTTTTTTAAATTTTTATTTATTTATGATAGTTACAGAGAGAGAGAGAGAGGCAGAGACACAGGCAGAGGGAGAAGCAGGCTCCATGCACCGGGAGCCCGATGTGGGACTTGATCCCGGGTCTCCAGGATCGAGCCTTGGGCCAAAGGCAGGCGCTAAACTGCTGCGCCACCCAGGGATCCCCTTTGGTTATTAATTAATTGATATATTTGGCAGTTCCCACATTAAGGGCATAAATATTTATGATTGTTAGGTCCTCTTGTTGGATAGATCCTTTAAGTATGATATAGTGTCCCTCTTCATCTCTTACTATAGTCTTTGGGATAAACACTAATTTATCTGATAGGAGGATGGCTACCCCTGCTTTCTTTTGAGGACCATTTGAATGGTAAATGGTTCTCCAACCTTTCATTTAAAGGCTGTAGGTGTCCTTAGGTCTCAAGTGAGTCTCTTGTAGACAGCAGATAGATGTGTCTTGCTTTTTTATCCAGTCTGAAATCCTGCAGCTTTTGATAGAATCATTTAGCTCATTCATGTTCAGTGTTACTATTGAAAGGCATGAATTTAGTGTCATCATGATACCTGTTCAGTCCCTGTTTTTGTGGATTCTTTCTTTTTTTTAAATAAATTTATTTTTTATTGGTTTTCAATTTGCCAACATACAGAATAACACCCAGTGCTCATCCCGCCAGGTGCCCACCCCAGTGCTCGCCACCCAGTCACCCCCACCCCCCACCCACCTCCCCTTCCACCACCCCTAGTTTGTTTCCCAGAGTTAGGAGTCTTTCATGTTCTGTCTCCCTTTCTGATATTTCTCACATATTTTTTCTTGTGGATTATTTCTTTGGGCTTCCTCTTTCTTTTACAGGGTCCCTCCTAATATTTCTTGCAAAGCTGGTTTGGTGGTCACATTTTCTTTCAGTTTCTGTCTATCTTGGAAGTCCTTTATCTCCTTCTATTCTGAATGAGAGCCTTGCTGGATATAGTATTCTTGGCTGCAAGTTCTTCTCATTTAGGACCCTGAATATATCCTGCCAGACCTTCCTGGCCTGCCAGGTCTCTGTGGAGAGGTCTTCTGATAATCTAATATTTCTCCCCATATAAGTTAGGGATCTCTTGTCTCTTGCTGCTTTAAGGATTTTCTCTTTATCTTTGGAATTTGCAAGTTTCACTATTAAATGATGAGGTGTTGAACAGCTTTTATTGATTTTTGGGGGGGACCTCTTTATCTCTTGGATCTGGATGCCTGTTTCCCTCCCCAAATTGGGGAAGTTCTCAGCTATGATTTGTTCAAATACATATTCTGGCCCCCTGTCCCTCTCGGCGCCCTCTGGAACCCCAATTATACATAGATTTTTCCTTCTGAGGCTGTCATTTATTTCCCTTAACCTTTCCTCATGGTCTTTTCATTGTTTTTCTCTTTTCCTCAGCTTCTTTCCTTGACATCAGCTTTTCTTCTATGTCACTCACTTTTTCTTCTATTTCATTAACCATCATCACTGGGACCTCCAGTTTGGATTGCATCTCATTTAATTGATTTTTAATTTTGGCCTGATTAGATCTAAATTCTGCAGTCATTAAGTCTCTTGATTCCTTTGTGCTTTTTTCCAGAGCCACCAGTAGATTTATAATTGTGCTTCTGAACTGACTTTCTGATATCAAATTTTAATCCAAATTCTGTAACTCTGTGGCAGAGAGTACTGTTTCTGATTCTTTCCTTTGTGGTGAGTTCTTCCTTCTAGTTATTTTTCTCAGTGCAGAGTGACTGTATGAGGGGGGGTGCATCAAGAATATCAACCACAACCTCAGTAAATTTCACCTTAGATGATCCTTCTTAGAGGCGAAAACCGTCCTCTCTATAGCATTCCAGCCATTCTCTCTTTGAATCTCAGGTCGAATTAGTAAATTTTCAGGATGATTTGAAAGTAATCTAGGTAAGTTGGTGGGGCCTGTGACGTGAGGACCTTCCTCCTCCACCATCTTGCCCTCCATCTAAAAATTTTTTTAACTATTTATTTATTTACTTATTTAGTTTAGAGAGAGATACAAAGCACAAGCAGGAGGGGCAGAGAGAAGGGAAGAGAATCTCAAGAATACTTCATGCTAAGAATGGAGCCCAATTTGGGTCTTAATTTCATGACCCTGAGATTACAATCTGTGTCAAGAGTTGGATCTTTAACCCACTATGCCACCCAGGCACCCATCTACTACACATTTAAAGAAAAATGAACACCCACGCTTCTCAGATTTTTCCCAAAAACTGAAGAGGAGGGAACCACCATATTCATTTTACCGGGCCCGTATTATCCTGATGCATTCTTCAAAATATGCATTCTACAAAAACAAAAACTACAGGTCAATATCGCTGATGAAGGTAAATGCAAAAATTCTGATTAAAATACTAGTAAACCTAATTCAACAGCACAGTAAAAGGATCATAAACCATAATCAAGTGGGGTTTATCCCTAGAATTCCAAGTTGGTTCAACATACACAAATTAATAAATGTGATACATTACATAGATAGAAGGAAAGACAGAAGTCAGTAATCATAAATACAAAGCAATACAATAAGACACAGTAAGAGTCTCAATACTTATATGGAGATAATTGACAATATAGAGGAGGAAGTAAAATAAAGGCAGTGAATGGAAAGAAAAAGAAAGGAGACCAACAACTTTTGAGCATCTGTTCTGTTTAAGGCACTGAGCTGTGTTGTGTTCTGGCTTAATCAGTATATATAGTTTTATGAGGCAGACACTATATTTTCCCCAACTGAAGCTCAGAACATTTGATAAACTTGCCATGTATTAAAAAGCTTGTTGAAATGAAATTCAAGTTGAGCTATTTCTGTTTGTAAAACCTGTGCTAATTTTATTTGTGCTAGCCATTTTAGATTGATTTGGGGATTAAGTGAGGGATCACAAGTAAACAACTGTGGAATTAAATTGTGTTAGAGAAGTTTGATGGTTTTCCTCACTAGATAGTCCCTTACTTCTGATTTACTCCCAAGAGCATATAGATTGACTTATGGGGGCACCTGGGTGGCTCAGTATTTGAGCATCTGCCTTTGGCTAAGAGCATGATCCTGGGGTCCTGGGATCCAATCGCACATTGGGCTCCCTGCAGGGAGCCTGCTTCTCCCTCTGCTATGTCTCTGCCTCTCTCTCTCTCTGTCTCTCATGAATAAATAAATAAAATCTTAAAAAAGAAGAGATTGACTTTCTGTATTAGTTCATGTGCTAATAATGCTAGCTGCCATACAGGCCAACTCCAGCATTGCAGTCCCATAGTCATAGAGGTTTTTCTTCTTTGTATACAATTCAATTAGTTGTTCTATGGGAAATCATACTGTGATTCAGTGACCTAGAGTCTCTCTACTCAGTGGTTTTATCATTTCTTGTGGTATGAATTCTCTCTATGGAGCTGATGACAAAGAGTGAGAATGAGCAAAAGATCACATGGAAGTTTTTGTGAGACAGGCTTGAGAATAGCACATGATTTATGCTCACATTTCATTCACAAGAATACAATCACCAGGCCTCAACTTCATGAAAGCTGAAAAATCTAGCCTGCTAGCTGTGTGCTCAGGAATGAAAAGGAAATAGCTGGGAAAACAATTAACTGTCTTTTCCGTTAGAATGAGTATTTGGATCAGCAAATGTCCAGTTTACATTTCCTTCATCCAGAGGACATGTTATGTACCCCCATCAGGAAGACAGCCTAAAATCCAGCTAATCACCAGAGAAGTTCCACAGCCAGGCTAACAGATAGATTAAATTGCCTCTCCATCTAGTCTAGATATGGCTGCTTATGGCCTAACAACTTATGAAATAGAAAGAAAACTTAGCTCATTCTATAGTCACACCCAGCAAATACTGTTAGACCAAGTAAAGAAAATTAGAAAAAAAAACTCCTCTCATTCGTAACAGACAGTAATGGAAGACCCACTGGATAGTGTACAAATCTTGCTGAATTAACATTACAAAGGCCCCCTCAACACTGGTGATGGGGAAATATTCCTTTATGAGACTGGATTTTTTTTTCTCTAGGCATATTTCAGTTTTCTACTGTTTTCTTTGGCCCCTTGTTCCAGCCACTTGAAATTTTTTCCTTATCCATTATTCTTTATTGCCACTTCTGAAACATATCAAACACAAAACTATGTTGTGCACGAAATTAACAAAGGCAGTTTATTCATAAACTTGAAACAAAGGAAACAATTTTCAGTAAGTTTTATTTCAACAGAAATTCAATGATATTAGCAAAGAGTAAGTTCAGTGAGTAAAATGAAGAAATACGGAGTCAGTTTAAAATTGGCAGGTGTTTTATTAAGATATAGTTTTTGGAAGTGGGGGAGATGTTCTAGCTTGTCTTTTGGTATATTTGTCATTGATTGGTTGGCTGCAAGTGGGCAAGTGGATAGTTTGGAAAATTTAAAGAGGAAGAATTTTTTAATGTTAGAGGTAGAGAGCTTTTTGAGACTCCTAATTTCCTGCAAGAGTTAAGATCATTAGCGGGTTCACATTGGTGGTATTGTTCCCTTGAAATGTAGACTTTTTGTAGCTCACTTCCACCAATACAATTTTGAGTTTCTGGAGTTATTTTGATATTCAAGAAAATGATTTTTAAGTCAAGCTCAAAGCTTTATTTTCACAGAAATAACACTATTAAGCTACTGCTTAAAGGGACTTCCATGCAAGTTAAGGGAAATAGATGAACAGTTGAAAACATAAATACAAGAGCTGAGTGTCGATGGTGTCTGTGAAGAATAGAACAGGCTTAGGGGAAAAAGTCCATGGGAAGGGAATGACTATTTTGTAAAGTTCCTTATGGCAGGTGTCTTTGGCCTCCCTGGATTGGTATAATTTAACAAGCAATCTGAAGTAAGTATAAAAATAGCTCATACAGTGGAAATAGCAAATACAAAGAAGCTGGGACAAGGTGAGATGGGGACTGTCCAGTATTGCCAGTAACCAGTGATACGAGGTGAGATGAAGGGCAGCTCAATTAAAGCATAAACTAATAAGTGATATTAACCATTTCAAAACATTTATTACCAAAGAAAGCCAACTATCCTTATTATTTTTTAATGCAACTTTAAAAACAAAATGTGAAGAATGGTATTGAAAAGATTAAGGTAAAAATAATGTAACCACATCTCCTTTTATTTTAATGTGATTATTTACTTTTGGAAACTTCCACATGAATATGCTTTTTTCCCCCAGATCACTCAATAATGGCTAAAACATTAATTTATTGAGATGCTATCATTATTGACATTCTCTGGATGGAATGTGTCAACAAAAGCACATACTTCATTATATAAGCCTCATTAAAAACCATTATTGCATCTTTTCTGCACTTTAGATTATTGGAACTATTCCTCACCTAAAGAAATAAATAATATTAGACAAAATTTTTTTCTAATATCCCAAATATACATTAACATGTAGTTCTAGTGTGGAGTAGATCTAAGTGGGATAAAATACTTTCTGTGGATCTACATCATTTATAGACCACACCTAGAGAATATTTTGCCTTCTCAGCAACCTTCTTGAATGCATTCTTGACCTCTTTGTTCCTCAAGCTGTAGACCACAGGGTTCAGCATGGGGATGACCATAGTATAGAACACAGATGCGATTTTGTCTGTGTCCATGGAATGATGAGAACTTGGCTGTAAGTACATGATGATGACTGTCCCATAAAATAAGGAAACTGTAACAAGGTGAGAAGCACAGGTAGACAAAGCCTTCTGGTATCCCTCACCTGACTTTATCTTCAAAATGGTAATAAATATGAACAGATAGGAAATAAAGATAACAAAAAGTGCAAAAAGCACATTAAAGCTTGAGATAAAAATGAGAATCAGCTCACTGAAGTGTTTATCAGAGCACGACAGAGCCATGACTGCTGGAATATCACAGAAAAAATGATGAACAACACTGGACATACAGAAAGAGAGACTGAAGGTATCTACAACATTTACAGATGCATTTAAGATGCCACAGGCATAGGAGACTATGGTGAGATGAGCACACACACCTGTCGTCATGGTGGTGGCATAATGGAGGGGTTTACACACTGCTATATAGCGGTCATAGGCCATTGATGCTAAGAGGTAATTTTCCACAGTAGCAAAGACTGCAAAAAAGAACATCTGGGCAGCACATGCATTGTAGGAAATGACCTTGTCTCCTATAAGGAGCCCAGCCATGACCTTGGGAGTGACTGTTGAGGAGTAACAAAAGTCTACCAGAGACAGATTACTGAGGAAAAAGTACATAGGAGTATGGAGACGAGAGTCCAGCAAGATCAGTGTGATCATCCCCAGGTTCCCAAGCAGAGTGATGAGGTAAATGAGGATGAATATTACAAAAAGAGGAATCTGCAGCTCTGGGGCATTGGTTAGTCCCAACAGGATGAAATCAGACACCTCTGTATTGTTCTCCATAGATGTGATTTGAGAATCACAAGATGCTCTGTGGTAACAAGAAGAGAACAGAATGATCAATAAAGGGAAGTTGCACAGAAATCAAAATGCATTAGCAATATTTTATTATTGCCATAATTTATTTTAGAATATTCTCCATTTCTAAGCATGAGAATGGCAATGCAATTTAGTGATAGCTTATCCATACAAGAATAGACTTTTATAGAGGAAGGTTCATCACATAACATCTTCCCAACTTATTTTTGTAGATGAGTAAATTGAGTCATAGGAAGGGGTAGTGAGCTGCCCAAGCTCACATACTAGAATGGATTGAATTCGTAAATCAGATCTTTTGGGTCCACTTTCACGTCGATATGTTCATTCAACCCTTTCATTATCCCCATAAGATTGATTAGTTAATATATATATATATATATATATATATATATATATATATATATATATATAAAACAGGTAACTTGGCAACAAAGAGACTGAGTATTCAAGTTTACATGGTATTGACAGGACCGGGATTTAGACACATTCAGACTGGTTCCCAAATTTAATGTCATCAATGAATTGGAATTGATTTTAATCCTATTCAATTTACAGTTAATCATGTATCCATTCTTCCAAGTTCAATGCTTGGGCTGCACAGTACAGGAATCCACAGGTACACATGTATGCACACAGTGAGATAAATGCAACATTAGAGACAGAAACAGTCAACAAATGCTAAAGAAGATACAGAATTGGGTGCTGATGTGCATGTGCATTCACACAGAAGAACTCCTATTTATCACCCAGGAGATATTGTCTTAAACTAAGTTTCCTGAGCTTCACTTTATCCATCAGTAAAATGAAGGTGATATTGGAACATAGCTCCATGTTCCTGTAGTGTTAAGTGAAGTAATCATGACAAACAGTTCACACAGAGTGGGTGTTCAGCGTTATTCTGATGAGTTCTATATGTAATATTACAATTAGGATGAAGCAATGATGTCTGTTGGTTTAGGGACATTAGTGGCAACATGCAGAGCTTTGAGGTGTGAGTGAGTTTTGATGTCTAGGTAGCTTTACTCTGAGTTGTATTTTCTCATGCACTATGTCCACTAAAATCTTTTGTTTCTTCCAGTATTTCTCACTCTCTCCTACATCTCTTATGTTAGTGGCTTTGCCAACCATTCTGTGTAAGAACCCTCACATAGACCTCTATTATTTAATGTCTTCCTTTTGATCCACATGTTAGCCTGAGTTGAAAGACTCTTAGTTTATTTTAGATTCATTATTACTGCCATTAGTGTCAACATTTACTGGTTCATGAATATTGAGGGTTGAAAATCTATGTCTATGGGTTTGACTCTTGCGCTGCAGATCATTCTTGTGCAAGCACAATGTTTAAAACTTTTTTATTTGTATTTGAAGTCTTTGGAGGCACACCTATTTTCTGGTAACTACTGTTTGCTACCATCTTCCTCTTGGCCCCTCCACATGTTACACGTCTGGAATTACCGTATTTATGTTTGTGAACCCATCACTCAATAACAGTATAAGCTATAATTTTTATTTAGCATTTGTTATGTTTTGTTATGACTGGAATGTTCTTATTGGATCTCCATGGATAATCCAGTATAAAATTGTTATCTCAAAATCCTTATCTTACTTATTTGTGCATAATACCTTTTACCCTGAAGAGAATATAATCACAAATTCTGGGATTAGGGTGTGGGCATATGTGGAGCATTATTCTAACTGCCACAATGGAGATGAAAAGAATATATAATAGGTAAATTATCTAGAGAGTTAGAAATTGTTGAAACTAAGACACCTTCATGATTCTCATGACCAACTTTCTGATTGTGTATAATAATCAACAGAAGGATAGAAAGAGGTATCAACTCCTCCAGTGTCACATATCTGGATGAATCCATTCCCAAATCAGATTTATGAGTGTAAGGAACAGCTTTAATTCAGTGCTTATGTGCTAGTTTATCTCATAGTTCGAAAATACAGACAAATAAGCAGGCAGATAGACATCAAACACAGGAAGTTGGGAAATGGTTGCATGAGGGATGGATGGATAGATGGATGAATAGATGGGAATAACAAAAAGGAAGGGATATGAATTGTGTATGTACACACACACACTAACACACACATATACTTATAACCTAATTACAGTTAAGAAAATGAAGGATTTGAGAAATTATGTGCCTTCTTAAAATTCTATACCTAATGTGAAATGTTTAAGATACAAACTCATCTCTCACTAATTTTAATGCCTGTGGCCTTAGTTGTTGCATTGCCAGATTTTCTTGATCAAATAATAAAAGGGCAGGTTATGGGGAAATAGTAATAAAAATGGAGTAAGGATCTTGGTAACTTCATGATGATCCTTCTGGTGTCTTTTTTTTTTTTTTTTTTACTTAATCAGAAACAATTTATTTATTTATTTATTTAATTTATTTTTTATTGGTGTTCAATTTGCCAACATATAGAATAACACCCAGTGCTCATCCCATCAAGTGCCCCCCTCAGTGCCCGTCACCCTGTCACCCCCACTCCTCACCCACCTCCCCTTCCACCACGCCTAGTTTGTTCTGGTGTCTTAAGAAGTGTCATTTCACCCTGTTTGGTTAGTTATCCCTACAATTACAAGTCAACACATAGTAAACAAGGAGAAATTCACCACCAACTCAGAGTACCATCTATCATACTTGCTGAGTAAGCCCTAATAAAAAGTTTTTCTTTTTTTCTAATGCAAGTGCCTGATTTATGATTTGATGCCTAGACATCCAGAGACATCCACTTCAAAGATATCTATCTCAGATATACACATTGCCAGCCACCAGATAAAGAGCCAGCTCCCCACCCCCAGACTCCTTTGTTTTAGAGATCCTGGTTGATTTAGATAACCTACCATCTGGGCCACTTGTTTTTTGTTTTTGTTTTCTCTCTCTCTTTCTATGCTTTAAATTCCCTCTCCTGTGTTTTAGGTTTATCACTAAAGAGTGAAACCAGGATATTCTAGGCCCCTACCCTCCACACCAATAAAATCAGAACCCAGGCCTGCTCTCTATCTCTATCCATGACCTTG
This sequence comes from Canis lupus familiaris, assembly GCF_011100685.1. Taxonomy (NCBI): domain Eukaryota; kingdom Metazoa; phylum Chordata; class Mammalia; order Carnivora; family Canidae; genus Canis; species Canis lupus. The sequence continues at coordinate 38,490,189 of NC_049239.1, read as the reverse complement.
CTGTGTGACCCAAGGTGTACCATGAGGTTTCCAGGACCTGTGAGTAATAAACCTATCTCTTTCAGAGTTTCCTGGTGGGTTATTGCTGAACACATCTTGCAGTTATTATAAGAACCACAAAGAAAAAAAAAAAAAAAGAACCACAAAGATCCATCCAGCCACAACCCTGGTTATCAATAGCCTGAGACCAGCACAAAACAATAGGTTTATACCATCCTCTTAAGAAAAGCAGCATGAAATTTCATAAATTCTATAATACTCTCTGCTGATAAAAATGTTTCTGCATTCGAATGCCCATACTTAAGCCAAGGTTTTAGGAAAAGTGTCCAGATAACTAGAAATCAGCTAAAAAAAACTCATGGAAGATGTAGCTGCCCCAGTGCTTCTGCATCAATTACGTTTTTTTTTTTTTTTACAAAAAATATATATCAAAGATAGAAGCTTACCTTACTCTTGAAAAGAAGAAAGAGACAATCCTGAACTGTGAGTCTGAAATCAGAAATTCAGACCTACAATAATGTATAAACAATTTTGGAGCATATCTCTGGTATTGGTCAAAATGTTCCAAGGTACTTGAGACATGGAAAGATGAAAAAGGAGCATGAACATGGAGCTAGGAAAACAAGGTTCAAGTCTTGCATCTACTTTGGATTTTTCTGTGTATTACAAATGTCATTTACCTTACACTGAGTTCAGTTTCCTTGTTTATGGTATAGAAACAATAAAATTACTTCTCTCATGATTTCACAGGATTTTATCTGTGAACAAGGGTGAGTCTATAAAGACCTTAGTAAGGGTTTTTATTTCGACATAAAATAATATAATTATTATCTTAGGGTGTTTCTCCTGGCTGTGGTTGCTGAGTCCTTGCCAACACTCAGTTTGGGGAAAGACTGGTGTGTGTACTATAAAGCATTAGCATTCATTTGGATAAAGGGCAACTGAAGGAGTCTACTCAGTCTACTCTCTGAGTAGACTGGTGGAGTCAGGGTATGATTTCAGATCCTAATGAATGAGAACCAGGAGAAAATTTGTTGGCTTGAAATTCCTAGGGGATAGGTGCCTGTGAGGGCAATCACTTCTATCTAGGGAAGAAGCAATTAAACAGAATACAGGGATATATAGTTTCTTCCTTTGACTAGCACACAGATGCATTTGTGATAATTTTTTTCCTTTCCTCAATTTTATTGCCATTCAATACAATAAAGAGTGGGTTTGACACATTTACCTTTTTAATATTATTGATATTAATAACATAGTCTAAAAACTTGTTTTTTCTGTCTGCCATCTATTTTATTTCACTTTATTCTCCTTTCCGTTCTTTTACTTGTTGTAATTAAATTGTAGGCTACTGGATTTTTAGAGACTGATATGTGAAATCCCTATTTTTTTCTTGTGTTTACAACAAACCAACAATATGACACATTGGCCAAAAATATAAAGAGCAAATTCAGCCTTAATACTATAAGTCCATTCAAAAATTTGATTATGGTCTGTAGACAGACGGGCTTCTTTTCTACCCTGAATTGCCTGTCATGGCAGATGCAGCTAATGCTCTATCCACATACCCCAGGCAGGCACTCATGTGGCTCCAGAAGTGGGAGTTGGGGAGTCAAGAAAACAGAGAAAGGTGGTCAAAGGTACAAATTATAAGATAAATAAGTTCTGGGGATGTGATGTACATCATGATAACTATAATTAACAATACTGATACATATATAAAAGGTTCCTAAGACATTAGATCTCAGAAGTTCTTATCAAAAGATAAGAAATTTGTAACTTTGGGGTAAATCCCCAGCAGTGCAATTGCTGGGTCGTAGGGCAGATCTATTTTTAACTCTCATTCATTTGGGGAATATAAATAATAGTGAAAGGGAATAAAGGGGAAAGGAGAAAAATAAGTGGGAAATATCAGAAAGGGAGACAGAACATGGAAGACTCCTAACTCTGGGAAATGAACTAGGGGTGGTGGAAGGGGAAGAGGGCAGGGGTTGGGGGTGACTGGGTGGTGGGCACCTGACAGGATGAGCACTGGGTGTTATTCTGTATGTTGGCAAATTGAACACCAATAAAAAATAAATTTATTATTAAAAAAAAGAAATTTGTAACTATGTGTGGTCATAGATGTTAGCCAAATATTGTTGCAATCATTTCTTTTTTTCCCCAGTGATATTTTATTTTGTTTTTGGTTTTACTTAAATTCAAGTTAGCTAACATTTAGTATATTATTAATTTTGGGGTAGAATTCAGTGATTCATCAGTTACATAAAACACCCAGTGCTTATTATATCAAGTGCTGTCTTTAATGTCCATAACTCAATCAGCCCAACCCCCTCTACTCCATCAACCCTCAGTATTTTCTCTATAGTTAAGAGTCCCTTATGGTTAGTCTCCTTCTCTGTTTTTATCCTATTTTATTTTTCCTTCCCTTTCCCTATGTTCATCAGTTTTGTTTCTTAAATTCCACAGAAGAGTGAAATCATATGGTATTTATCTTTCTCTGACTGACTTATTTCACTTAGCATAATACACTCTGGTTCCATCCATGTTACAAATTGCAAAAATTCATTCTTTTCGATGGCTGAATAATATTACACACACACACGCGCGTGCGCGCGCACACACACACACACACACACACACACACACACTTAGATATACCACATCGTCTTTACCCATTCATCATCAATGAACATCTGGAGTCTTTCCATAGTTTGTCTATTGTGGACATTGCTGCTATAAACATTGGGGGTTGCAATCATTTCAAATAATTACGTCGTACATCTTAAACTTATATAATATGATATATCATACCTTTTAAAAAACTAGAAAAAACAAAATTTGAAATTGGCCAATATAATTAACCAGATTGAGGAGAAAAAACATATAATTATCTAATTTATTAATTCAGAAAAAATATCTGACAAAATATCCAATGCCGTCATGATAAAAGCAACAAGAAATCTAAGAATAGAAGTGAACTTCCACAAAATTATAAAAAGCATTGATAAAAAGCCCACAGCTAACATCATACTTGAATGTGAAAGAGTGAAATCCTTTCCTGTAAGATCACATACCAGAGAAGTGTGCCTGCTTTCACCACTTTTATTCAAAGTTGTACTGAAAGTTCTATCTAGAGCAGTTACCCAAGAAAATGAGAATTACAAGCATGAGAGACTCCTAACTCTGGGAAACGAACAAGGGGTAGTGGAAGGGGAGGTGGGTGGGGGATGGGGTGACTAGGTGATGGGCACTGAGGGGGGGCTGTTGACGGGATGAGCACTGGGTGTTATACTATATGTTGGCAAATCGAACCCCAGTAAGAATATATAAAAATGAGAATTACAAGGCATATAAATTTGAAAGAAAGAAGAAAAATCATATGATTTTCAGATGCCATGATCTTATATAGAGAAAATCCTAAAGAATGTACAAGAAACTATTAGCTAATAAACTTAATCACCAAACAAAAATAAGCTGTGCTTGAATACGCAAGCAATAAAAAATCTTAGAGAAAATTTACGAAAATATTCCACTTATCACATCATACTTATGTTAAAATATAGAAGTATTTTATAATAATTTTAACCCAGGAATACATTTAACCAAGGGGTGAAAGATTGTACACTAAAACTACGAAATGTGTGGGAAATATCAGAAAGGGAGACAGAACGTAAAGACTGCTAACTCTGGGAAACGAACTAGGGGTGGTGGAAGGGGAGGAGGGCGGGGGGTGGGAGTGAATGGGTGACGGGCACTGGGGGTTATTCTGTATATTAGTAAATTGAACACCAATAAAAAATAAATTAAAAAAAATAAATTGTTGAAATTCAAGGAAGTCTAAATAAATGAAAAGACATTCTATGTTCATGGATTGGAAGTTATGCTATTGTTTAATGGCAATATTTTCCAAAGTGATCTACAAGATTAATGCAATCCCTATCATATTCCCAATGACCAGAAATAGAAGGGTTATTCTAAAATTCCAGGGACCATCAATAGCCGAACAATATTGAGAAGGAAAAACAAAGTAGGAGGACTCATACTTCTTGATTTCAAAATTAATACAAACTTGAAATAATCAAAGTAATTTGATATTGCCTTAAGGTTAGAGACATAGATCAATTGAATAGAATGACACACAAGAAATAAACTGATATATCCATTACCAATTGATTTTTTACAAAGGTGCCAAGTCTAATTAACTAGTAAAGAAGTCATCAACAAATGGTACTGGGACTACTAGATACTCAAATGCACAAGAATGAAGTTAGACCCCTTCCTCATACTGTATATAAAAACCAATTCAAAATGGTTGATTACTAAAATACAAGAGCTAAAAACATAAAATTATCATAAAATGTGGGGAAAGTCCAGGTTTTGGATCTGGCAATGGTGTTTCATGGATTACACCAAACATAAACAACAAAAGAAAAAAAGAGATAAATTGGACTTCAAACCTTTGTATGACAAAGTACATCTTTAAGAAAGTGAAAAGGAAAAAAAAAAGAAAGTGAAAAGGAAATATACAGAATGGGAAAAAATTTGCCCATCACATTTCTGAAAAGGACATAATATACAGGATATATAAAGAACTCAAACAACTCAACAACAGAAAAATCAATAGCTCAGTTGAAAAATGGGCAAGATATTTGAACAGATATTTCTCAAGAGAAGACTTATTAAAAGCCAATAAGCACATGGAATTATGCTCAAAATCATTAGGCATTTGGGGAAAATGAACCAAAACTACCAGATACCATTTTATGCCCTTTAGGATAGCTATTATTTAAAAAAATGGTGCTAACAGGTTGTGGCAAGAATGTGGATAAATTGGAATCATTGTGCATTGCTGGTGGGAATGTAAAATTGGAAAGTTGCTATTAAAAACAGATTGGTGGTCTTCAAAAGTTAAACATACAATTACCATATGAACCAGCCATTCTGCTCCTAGTGATATCACCAAAAATGAGAACAAGTCCTCAAACAATATTTGTGCATAAATACCAATAGTTATGCTGCATTATTAACAATTGCCAATAGGTGACAACCATTCAAACGTACATCAGTTGAGAATGGGTGAAAAATGTGGCATATACATACAATGGAATATTAGTCAGCCATAAAAAGGAAGTATTGATACATACTGTGACACAGATGAGCCACTTCAAAACATTAAACTGAATAAAAGAAGTTAGACATAAAAGATCGCGTGTTATATGATTCTGTTTACACCTATCCATAATAGGTGAATCCATAGAGGTTGAAAACACATTTTTGGTTCCCAGGGGCTGGGGCCTTCAGAGGTACAGGATCTTCTTGGTGAGTGAAAAAATCTTTTGGAATTAAATAGATGTGATGGCTGCAGAACACTGTGAATATGCCAAATACTACTGAGTCGCACACTTTATTTTTTAAATTGTTATTGAATTAAATTGAGTTGAATGTGAATTGATTTTATTATGCTAATCTCACATAAATTAAAAAAGGAGAGGCAGCGGGAAGTTAGACAAATAGGAGGAGAAAGTAATGGGACCACAAAGGCAGATATTGACTGATGGGAATAAAGCCAGGAATGCAGGCAGCCACCTGAGATGAGATCTACAAGGGACAGAGTCTCCCCTGGACACTCTGAAGACTGATACTTTTGTTCCTTCCCAGTGAAACTGACTTCCAACAACTGGCCTTCAGAACTGTGAGAAAATCAACGTGTGTTGTTTGAAGGCCCTGGAGTGTGCTCATTTGTTAACAGCAGCCATAGGAAACTGATATAAAATTTTTATGATCTTGTGTTCAACTGTGAGTTCTCAATTTAATGTGTTACTGCAGCATAACCTAGCGTGTTCTGTTGTTTCTGTTCTGTTTTTACAAACAGACGATGCATTTCTTTGTTCAATTCCTATCAAGCAGCTGTTTATCTCTTAAAATATTTTACTGAGCTTCAGCTCTGCTCTAGGACTGAGTCTTTGTTAGTGACCAGACCAGAAATTGTGCCAGGATGTATAGCACTTTAATTTCATGGGGAAAACAAACAAAAAGAGTAAACACACAAAAATGAATATATGATATTTTGATCATTATGAAGGGAAAGATGTTAGAGATAAATATTTGTGGGTTTTTTTCCATGTAAGTTTGTTCCTACATGGGATCATATTTCATTAGATACTCTTGAGTTCTGTGGAATAGACATTAGTCTAGATTCTAAGAATACATACCTAAATGAGATAACATTTTTTTATCACAACAGCTTGTAATTCAGTATTACAGTTAAACCTATAAAAACAAGCCAATATAATTCATAGCTGCTTTAATAGTTCCCTGGAGAAGTTTGGCAAATTAGATGAATGAAGAAGGATAAGAAAGGGAACAGAAGGGAAAGGATACTAATATATTTTGACAGCTACTCTGTTTCAGGCACTGAGCTGTGCTCATTCAGTACCCATTTAATATAAGTCTATGAGAGAGGCATTAGGTTCCCCTTTAGAAACCCAGAACACTTAAATAAATTTCCCTATATCACAAAGTTTGTCTTGGAATTGAATTCACATTGAACCTATTCTCTCTCCAAACTCTGTGCTAATTTAATTGGTGATAGCCACTTTGGTTATGATATGGAGGCTGAATGAGGATTCACAAAGAAAGCAGTGTAGAATCAAATTGTGTTAGAGAAATTTGATAGTTTTTCCAGTATATATCCTCCGCAGCCCCACAAAAGCATCCACATGGTCTTATGAGAAAGCTCCTTCTATCTGTTAGGCTAAATAATACTAGCTGCCATACAAGCAAACTCCCAAATGGCAGAGGTACAGCCATAAAGATTTTTCTTGCTTGCATATTGTTCCATTAGCTGTTCTGTGGGAGCTTCTTCGGAGATTCAGCTGACCCAGGTTCTTTCCATTTAGTGGTTTTGTCATCTCCTATTTGCCCTCTCTCCTCAGCTGGTGACAAAGAAAAAGAAGGAATGGCACATCACGGGGAATTTCATGGTGCAGACATGGAAGTGGCCTATATGACCTGTACTCACAACTATGGATAAGAACACAAGCATATGGTCACAGCTAACTACATGAAAGGCAGAGAAATAGAGTCTGTGGGTTTTTCCAGGAGTAAACATAGTCTGGAAAATAACTATTCAGTCTTTTCCATTGTAACACTCATGATCATCAAATATCCATCTTAACCTTCCTCCCATACAGGAAATTTATTTTAAAAAATTTTAAAAAGATTTTATTTATTTATTCACGAGACACACACACAGAGGCAGAGACATAGGCAGAGAGAGAAGCAGACTCCATGCAGGGACCCTGATGTGGGCCTTGATCCCAGGACCCCAGGATCACACCCTGAGCGGAAGGCAGATGCGTAACTACTGAGCCACCCAGGCGTCTCCAGAAAATTTATTATCCATCTCCACCAAAGAGACAATCCAAATCCGAAGTAATGAATTTGGAAGTACAATGTCCAGGCTACTGTAGAAGTTAAATGGTCTTCTTCACTTAGTCCATGCATGGCTCCTTATCCTAGCAACTTATGCACTGAAAGAAAGAAGAAAGAAAGAAAAAAAGAAAAGAAAGAAAGAAAGAAAGAAAGAAAGAAAGAAAGAAAGAAAGAAAGAAAGAAAAATAAAACTTTGCTCATTCCACATATTCTCAATAAATAATGTTGGACTAGAGCAGAGATAATTGGGGGAAAAAGAGCTCTAATACAGAACAGACAGTAATGGAAGAGGCACAGATTTCAATTTAGAAACTTATAGACTTGACATTACCAAAGCCCCTCAACCTTACTGATGGGATATGGTTCTTTATGAAGCCCTGATTTTTCTTTTTTGGAAAAACTCCATTTTCCACTAGTTTCCTTAGTACCAGGTCTTATTTATTTATTTATTTATTTATTTATTTATTATTTATTATTGGTGTTCAATTTGTCAACATATAGAATAACACCCAGTGCTCATCCCGTCAAGTGCCCACCTCAGTGCCCATCACCCAGTCACCCCCCCCCCCCCGCCGACCTCCCCTTCCACCACCCCTAGTTCGTTTCCCAGACTTAGGAGTCTTTCATGTTCTGTCTCTCTTTCTGATATTTCCACTCATTTTTTCTCCTTTCCCCTTTATTCCCTTTCACTATTTTTTATATTCCCCAAATGAATGAGACCATATAATGTTTGTCCTTCTCCGATTGACTTATTTCACTCAGCATACTACTCTCCAGTTCCATCCACGTTGAAGCAAATGGTGGGTATTTGTCATTTCTAATGGCCGAGGAATATTCCATTGTATACATAGGCCACTTCTTCTTTATCCATTCATCTTTCAATGGACATGGAGGCTCCTTCCAGAGTTTGGCTATTGTGGACATTGCTGCGATAAACATCGGGGTGCAGGTGTCCTGGCGTTTCAATACCCTGTCTTTTAAATGTTTCTTTAATCCATTATTTTTTAAACCTCTTTTGAAATATATAAAAGAAATAAGTATGTCTAATGCCATATTAACAGAGAGGATTTACTTATAAAGTTGCCACAAGAAAAAAATGTTTTTCATCACTTTCATTCTAGCAGGTGTTCAAGAACATTAGAAAAAAGAGTGAGTTTCTTGAATAAAACAACAACAAAAAAATAGAGGTGCCTGGGTGGCTCAGTGGGTTAAACATCTGCCTTGTGCTCAGGTCATGATCCCAGGATCTTGGGATCCAGCCCTGAGTTTGGCTTCCCCTGCTCAGTGGGAAGTCTGCTTCTCCCTCTGCTCCTCCCAGCCCTGCTCATGCTCTCTCTTACCCTCTTGTTTGCTCATTCTCAAATTAATAAATAAAATCTTTAAAAAATACTGAGTTATTGGATGGTTGGCAAATGTTTTAAGATGTATTTAGGTTAAGTGGGAAAGATGTTCTAATTAGTCTTTAGATATGTTTATCAGTCTTTGTTAGGCTTTCACAGGGAAGGCAAACAGTTTGGAGAATTTCAAACACAGCATTTTTCAATGCTAGGGCAGGAGAATTTTTCAAGATTGTCAATTTACTGCATAAGTTGAGGTCATTATTAAGCGGATGTTAGGGAGAATTCTTCCCTTGACATTTATTGCATTGTCAATAATGCGTTGGGATTTTTTGGATTTTTTTAATGTTCAATAAAGTAATTTTTATATCAAGACTCAAAGCTTTATTTCCAGTAAAATAGCCAGATTAAGCAACTGATCATGAGGAGCTTCCATTTAAGTTGTGGGATGTAGATACAATTCTGGAAAGTCTGTGGGGCAGAAAATTTTATTATCTCTTTATCATACTAACCCATACCTAACTGATCTTAATGTCTGTAGTTTTAATCACTGCATTGGCAGATTTTCTAGATGAACAAGTGATGAAAGGGTAAGCTATAGAGAAATAACTGTAATGATCTTGGTGGTTTCCTGTTGCTCTTTCTGGAATCCACGAAGTGTCATTTCACCCTATTTGGTTAGCTATTCCTCAGTGACAAGTCAACACTCAGTAAACAGTAGGAATTCACCACCTACTCAGTCAGAATACCATCTATCACAGGTTTTTCCTATCCTCTTAAGAAAAGCAGCATGGAATTTCAAAAATATTCCTCTGCACTTTGCTGATTACCAATGTTTTGCCCTGACTCCTGTACTTATGCCAATGTGCAGAAATAGTATTCGAACAACCAGATACCAGCCCCCAAACTCACAGAAGATGGAGCCACCCCACTGCTTCTTCATCAATTACATTTTTCACTGCAAGGGAAGATTGAATCTAGAAGCTTACCCTGCTCTTGAAAAGAAGGCAAAGAGTGCTGAATTGTGAGCCTGCAATCAGAAATTCAGCCCTAAAAGAATGTTATAAATAATGTAGGAGAAATTCTGTCTCATGTCCTGGTCAAGATGTTCCGAGTTCCCTGAAGCATGAAGACACGGAGAAAGGATCATTAACATGGGGCTTCCTAGGAAGCCTGCATCTAAGTAGTGCATCTACCATGGATTTTTTGATTTCTGCTGATCTCAGTTTCCTTGTTTATGATAAAGAGATAATAAAATGGTCTGTCACACAGACATTCCAGAATTGTATCTGCAACTAGCAAATGAGGGTGGATGCACAAACGACCTTAGTGAGGGCTTAACTTTTCAATGTGAGTCAATTTAATTTTTTGTTTCAGGTTGTCTTCCCTGCTTGTCATTGCAGACTCACTGAAAAGATCTAGTTTGGGCAAAAGCTGGTGTCTCCAACAAGATTAGCTTTCAGTTCAATACATGATGACCAGATGGGCTCTGTTCAGCGTCTGGTCCTTTTAAATAATATAATGCAGAATCATGCTGGGATTTCAGGGCCTAATGAATAAGAACATGGAGAAAATTGTACAGGCGTGGAACTCTTGGAAAAGATCCCTGTGAGGGCAAACCCATCTCCTCACCCCACTTATATAAGGAAGAAACAAACTGTATGCAGGGTCATAATTTGGTATGTTGTGTAGCACATACCTATATTTGCAGTCTTGCTCTCTTTTCTTTCCTCTCCTCTATTTAAAAAATTAAGATGATTTTTGGGACACCTGGAAGGCTTAGTCGGTTAAACATCTGACTGCAGCTGAGGTCATGATATCTGGGTCCTGGGATAGAGACAGCCTTACGCTCCCTGCTCAGTGGGGAGACTGCTTCACCTCTCTCTGCCCCTATACCCACTCATGCTCTCTCTCTCTCTCTCTCTCTCAAATAAATAAATAAATAAATAATCTTTTAAAAAATTGGGGTGACTTTTACATACATCAAGGGTGGTTTTGTTTAATTAATTTACATTCATTGTGATTATTGATATTTAAAATATATCTTTTTTAGTGAAGTATAGTTGACACAGAATGTTAATTAGTTTTAGGTGTATAACGGTGAGTCAACAACTTTATATGTTATGCTATGCTCACCACAAGTGTAGCTATCATCTGTCACCACACAACACTATACAATACCACTATGTTCCCTATATTGTATATTTTAGTTCTATTTCTGAGAATTTATTTTGTTTTCTATGTAACATATATTTTATACCCTCTAGATCCAAACATGTTGTTGCAAATGGCAAGATTTTATCTTTTTTATGGCTGAGTAATATTATATATGTATACAACCTCTTCTTTATCCATTCATCTATCAATGGACCCTTGGGCTGCTTCCATAATTTGGCTTTTGTAAACAATGCTGCAATAAACATAGGAGTCCATATATATTTTTGAATTACTGTTTTCATATTCTTTCAGTGAATACCCAGTAGTGGAATTATTGGATCATGCTGTAATTTTATTTTTAATTTTTGAGGAGTCTCTATGGGAGATAGCTTTGGGAAGGTCATGCGATTGCACAAATGGGTTAGACGAGCATAAGGCAGAAAGCTGCCTCTAAAGTGGAAAGACACCTCCCTGGGCAAAAGCACCCAAGATTAGCCAGGAACAAAGCAGAAACACTTAAAACCTAACTTCAGTCTAGAATGCATGTCTCACTAGCTTTGTTGTCACAGATTGTAATCACTATGACATGAATGCCTGCCACCTATTGTTACCTAAATTTAGTATATTTTAATGATTGCCTTGTAATCTTTGCCTCAAACACATACTTCTGATTTTCTCATGAAACCTGAGTGAATAAACCTAATGGAAAAGCACTGCTTGGGGCTCTTGTCCATTCCTGATATTAGCCTCTCTTGTTATCATTTCTGCATTTGCTCCCTTGCTGGCCAAGAAAGAACTTTTCAAGCCAGAATAGCCTGCAACAAACCTCCATACTGTTTTCCACAGTTATTGCACCAGTTTAGATTTCCATCAACAGTGCATAAAGGTTCCTTTTTCTCCACATCCTCACTAATACTTGTGGTTTCTTGTCTTTTTTATTTTAGCCATTCTGACAGATGTGGGGCACTGTCTCATTGTGGTTTTGATTTGCATTTCCCTGATGATGAGTGATGTTGAGCATCTTTTCATGTATCTGTTGGCCATCTGCATGTCCTCTTTGGAGAATTAAGTTTTGAAGTTGAGCGGTGTTAGTCTTCCAACTGTGTTCTTCTCTTTAAATATTGTTAGCTATTCTGGATCTTTTACCTCTCCACATAAACCTTAGAATCAGCTTGTCAATATCCATAAATAACTTGCTGAGACTTTAAGACATCAATGAATCTGTAGATAAAGTTGGAAAGGACTGACATCTTGACAATATTGAGTCTACCAATCCATGAGAATGGAATGTCTCTCCATTTATTCAATTCTTGTTTGGTTTCATTCATCAGCATCTGAGTTTGGTATTTTTTATTTCATTTTTAATGTTGTTATCTTGTTAAATTTATAACTATTTGATTTTGGAGTGCTAATATGAAAGGGTTTGTGTTTTTAATTTCAACTTCCACTTGTTCATTGCACATATATAGGAAAGTTTTTAAAATTTATTTATGATAGTCACAGAGAGAGAGAGAGAGAGAGAGAGAGAGAGAGGCAGAGACACAGGCAGAGGGAGAAGCAGGCTCCATGCGCCGGGAGCCCGACATGGGATTCGATCCTGGGTCTCCAGGATCACGCCCTGGGCCAAAGGCAGGTGCTAAACCGCTGCGCCACCCAGAGATCCCTATATAGGAAATTGATAAAATTAGTATATTAGCTTTGCATTTTACAACCATGCTATAATCACTTATTAGTCCCAGGAGTTTTTTTTTCTATTCTTCTATATATCTACATAGATAATCATGTCATCTGTGAACAGAAACAGTTTTTATTTACTCCTTTTCAAGGCTCCACATCCTGAGATTCCATTCGTATAACACAGGGATGGAGGAAGGCTCAGTGATTTCCAAGAGATGAGGGAGTAAGGACTAGCTGTCTATAACAGAAATGGAAAGGGAAATTTTAGGATGATAAAATATCTCCATGGTACAGTGCTGGTAAACACATGACTTTGCATTTGTTGCAAACACTTAAAAACTACACATCACAAAGAGTAAAATTAATATATACCAATCTTGGTTTCTTAGTTTTACAAATATCCCATGGTAATATAAAATTACTCTTTAGAGGACTCTAGGTGAGAGTTGTAATCATTTTCTATGATTGTTGTAGCAAAAAACACATAACCATAAACTTGGAAGCTTAAACAACATATATTCATTCTCTCAGTCTAGAATCCAGAATTCCAAAAATGGTTTCCCTGGACAAAAGTCAGTGTGTTGGAAGAGCCATCCTCCCTCCATAGGCGCTAAGGCAAAATCCGTTTTTTGCCTTTTTCATCTTCTGATGGCACTGTCATCCATGGTGTGTGGTCATATCACTTAATCTACTTCCAAGGTCACATTATCTACTCTTATGTTATCTGTGATCAAACCATAAGTATACATGGGATTTCATTTATGGTACACAAAGAAAATCTGGGATAAAATTCTTAAGTTAATAACATCTGCATAGTCCTTTTAAACTACATAAGTTGACCTTGGAAGGTTCCAGGAATTAAGATATGGATTTCTTTGCAGGCCATTTTCCAGACAGCCACAGGGTTACATTGACTATTCTGCAACATTTGGAAATTTTCTGTAACTTTCAAAGAGTTCTAAAATTAAATGATTATTTAATATAATAATTATAAATATTTGCAATAGGAGAAACATCACCATAAAAGCAGAAGTGAATACTTGTGTTATTCTACAGTGCCCTCAAGTAGTAGCATGAGAATATTAGCATATTAAAGCACAATCTTACAAGTACTGAAATAGTAAAACCTCCTATTATCTAGAGATAACAAATTAGATGAGGGTACTCATTCGTGTAGATAGGTTTTGTATAGTATAGAGCTCTCTGAGGATCAAAATTAAAAGCACAAAAGTTGCACATTATACTAGCATATAGTATATATATAGTATATATATATATAGTATATAGCATTATACTAACAACTAGCATATTGAATGGGCATTATCTTTATTATTGACAGATATTGCCATGTTTATATTCTACATAGATACTCAGAATTATTTCAGTTAATTATATTTCATATGTATGAAGTTATTTCCAAATACAATTAGATAATAGTCCTTAAATAATCTCATATTTAACATCTTTTTATGATTTACCAACTAGTACTTACTTGATATGCTACTTGCCATTTAATGAGACATCAGTGCTAAGTGAAAACTATGAGATTATTTCAGATGATTCACTTGATTAGGAGATCCAAGAAATCCCTGTATCCAAACATTGGAGTGCATGCACTCAGTGAAAAATGTAGATAAAAATATTTCAGTAAAGCAGAAAATCAGCTTTGCTTCTTGAAATGCAGTATACATCTATCTAAAAGGTTTATGTTGTGGATGACATATTATAGCCATCAATGGTTTAATGATCCATCATATTACTACAGTGTGACTCAAAGCTTAATTATTTTATTCATTCATATATTAAGAATCTACCATGAAACAAACACTCAGTTAGGTACTGAAGATAGTGTTGTAAAAAAAAATAAATAAAGCCAAGGCTTTCAGAGAATTTAAATTCTAGTTGGGAGACATGAATCATAAACAAGAAGACAAAAAATATACAAAGGATGAGGGTTTATAAAGATATGAAGAATGTCACAGAGTGAAAGAACAGTGTACATAGTGAGTAAAAGGGGACTAGTTTATGAAGGTGGTCTGGAAAATGTTGTGTAATAGAGTAACATTTAAGCAATGACCTTAATGGTATAAGGGAACATTCTACACAGGGAAAAGCAAGTACAAATGCCCTGCAGGAACATCTTTAAAGTTGTCAGATTGTGAAGAAATAGGAAGAAGATCACATGAATGAAGTATGGCAAAAGAATGGGGAGTTTCCAGAAAATAATTTAAATCAACAAAGGAAACGTGAAATACCAGCATTAATCATTCCAGTGCATTTCTAGAAGGAAAATGTACATTACATGACTGAAAAGTGAAGTTTTTAGTAGTGTGAGAATTGGAGAAATAGCTAAAGAAATTGAAAAATGCTTTTAATCTTCTTCCATCTTTCTCATGCTCTGGCTGTGTTTTACCTTTTGAAAATTGTAAAATGGGCATGATAGTTATATGTAATGGCTCAATTAAGACAGAAATATTAATTCACTTAAGATACTATATGTATGTATCTCCCAATAAAATGAGCCCCCCAAATTAGATCCTTTTATTTGATAGTATATTACTTTCACTCTGAAGTCAGGACTCTTAGAGTAGATCAACTAAAGAGGTGAAAATATGGGACATAAATTTCTATTCTAATACATAAATTAAATATTTAAATTATGATTATTAAAAACTGGCAACATTCCATTTAATTTTGGGAATTTGCCTACTCCAGTGTGTATGTATCCTCATGGGCACATGCATACACTCTGTTCACGGTCTCATTTGTGCCCCTATTTTAAGTGTTTCTGCATTGATGTGGTAGAAAAAAAATGCACACAAAATAAGTGAATAAATGCATATACTGAGTAAAATTGTTGACAATTAAGCCCAAGACTTCTTAGCCATTCTTTTTCAGGTTTATATTTCTGCACATAATCTTTGCTTTTTTTTCAGTATGAGAGATATTTGAATAAGTTAGAATATCACTTCAGGAACTTAATTTCACTCTGGCTTTCATGTAAGTAGATTAGTGGATATTGCTAAAATCACAATCCTAAAGACAATTTTGACTCTAAAACAATCTTCTTGAAAGCATTCTTGACCTCCTTGTTCCTCATGCTGTAGACCATAGGGTTCAGCATGGGGATAACCATAGTGTAGAACACGGATGCCATTTTGTCTGTGTCCATGGAATGGCTGGAGCTGGGCTGTGTATACATGAAGATGACTGTCCCATAGAAGATGGACACTGCAGTGAGGTGGGAAGCACAGGTGGCAATAGCCTTCTGATATCCACCAGATGAGTGCATATTCAGGATGGTGATAAATATGAATATGTAGGAAATTAAGATAACCAGGAGAGCAAAAAAGATGTTGAAGCTCACTACATAAATAAGAATCAGCTCATTGACATATCTATCAGAGCAAGAAAGAACCATGACTGCTGGGATATCACAGAAAAAGTGATGGACTTCATTGTTCATACAGAAAGAGAGACTAAATGTGTCTCCAATGTAAATAGAAGCATTCAGGAAACCAAAGATATAGCAGCCTATGGCCAGACGAGCACACACACCTGTCGTCATAGTGGTGGTGTAATGGAGGGGTTTGCACACTGCTGCGTAGCGGTCATAGGCCATTGAGGCCAAGAGATAATTTTCCACAGTGGCAAAGACAGCAAAAACGAACATCTGAGCAGCACATGCACTGTAGGAGATGACCTGGTCTCCTAGAAGTAACCCAGCCATGACTGTGGGTGTGACAGCTGTAGAGTAACCAAAGTCTGCCAGAGACAGGTTACTGAGGAAAAAGTACATGGGAGTGTGGAGACGGGAGTCCAAGAGAATCAGCACGGTAATCCCCAAATTCCCAACCAGAGTGATGAGGTAGATGAAGGTGAACATTATGAAGAGAGGAACCTGCAGTTCTGGGTCATTGGTTAGTCCCAGCAGGATGAACTGTGTCACTTCTGTCCTGTTACCCATCAATGTTGAGGACCACAGATGCTCTGTGGCTAATGAGAAGAAAGAAATGAGTGATAAAGAAACTTACATTGAAAAGTGTATATACAGTATGTGTTATTTATCAGAGCAATAGCTTGTATTTCAAGATTCTCCAGATAAAATGTTAGCTTGACCACAAAAGTTAGTGCAAAAATTACATATAGGTTTATAAACTGTGGACTCTGAAGTATGGAGCATCTTCTCATTTCTAAAATGTTATAAATTTGTAAAATGAGATAGAAAAAATTAAATAAGTTGATTAAGATAGCTTGTCCAGAATGAATACAGCTGATGATTCAGTTTTCCCGGTCCTAGTAAAAGCAGATACTTGCATGTTGCTCACTTGCCAGGAAATACTGTAAACACTGTAGATGTACAGACAGTCCCCAACTTAATGATGATTTGACTTAATGATTTTTCAACTCTATCATAGTGCAAAAGTGATACACATGCAGTAGAACTCATGCTTCAAATTTTGATGTGGATCTTTTTCTGGGCTAGTGATAGCTGGTTCAGTCGTCTCTCCTGATGCTGGGCAGGGGCAGTGAGCCTCAGCGCCAGGTCAGCCAGGCGATCATGAGGGTCAACAGCTGATACATTTACAACCATCCTGTACCAGCACAGTCATTCTGTGTTTCACTTGCAGTACTGTATTCAACAAATTCATGAGGTATTCAACCCTTTATTATAAAGTAGGATTTGTGTGAGATGATTTTTGCCCAACTGTTCACTAATGCTAAGTGCTGGAAAGTTGCTAATTAGGAGAGGCTAAGGTATAATGTTCAGCAGGTCTGATGTAGTAAGTGAAATTTCATCTTATATTTTCAATGTACAATGGGTTTCTTGGGACCAAATCCTATTGTAAGTACAGGTAGATCTGTATATTCATTACATCATTTCAAGAACATTATGAGTTTGGTTTATTACATTCATGTAAATTATGATGCACAGCGAGGAGTGCCTGACTGGCTCAATCAGTAGAACCTCCTCTTGGGGTTGTGAGTTTTAGCCCCATGTTGGGTGTACAGATGACTTAAAATCCTCAAAAAAAAAGCTAGAGGGAAAATAAACTATGATGCACAGAGGTTGAATAATTTTTTATATTTCAAATGACTATTAATTGAGAAGCCATGCTTGGGATCCAAACCAATATCTGAATCCATGCTGAGTGGTTCCTAAAGTGATCTTCTAAACTATATTTAAATCAAATTTAAGTTAATTCAATACAATTGCTTATTGTTGCCATTGGTCCAAATTCATTTTTTGGGGTTTCCCAGTGAAGTATCCAAGAGATACACACAGAGTGGATGTGAAGGGATACTGGAGCAATAAGAGCCAGGACAGCCACCAGAGATAATCTGAGGGGAAGGCACAGTATTGGGTGTAGAGCTTGGGATCCAAGATGAAGTACATATAGGCTCTACTACCATTTAATAATGAGGAATCATTAGTCCTAAGCTAACTTATCTGAACCTCCTATTTCCATGTCTAGAAAAATAAAACAGTAATGAGATCTACATTATAGTATTGTTATGAGAATTAAATAAGATACTGCTTAAAAAACAATAAAATTGGGCAGCCCAGGTGGCTCAGTGGTTTAGCACCGCCTTCCGCCCAGGGCGTGATCCTTGAGACCGGGAATCAAGTTCTGCATGGGGCTCCCTGCATGATGTCTGCTTCTCCCTCTGCCTGTGCCTCTGCCAATCTCTCTCTGTGTGTGTCTCTCATGATTAAATAAATAAAATCTTGCATGTTGCTCACTTGCCAGGAAATACTGTAGACACTGTAGATGTACAGACAATCTTCAACTTAACAATGATTTGACTTAATGATTTTTCAACTCTATCATAGTGCAAAAGTGATACACATACAATAGAAACCATACTTTAAATTTTGATGTGGATCTTTTTCTGGGCTAGTGATAGCTGGTACAGTCATCTCTCCTGGTGCTGGGTCAGGCAGTGAGCCTCAGCTCCAGGTCAGCCAGGCGATCGTGAGGGTCAACAGCTGATACATTTACAACCATCCTGTACCAGCACAGTCATTCTGTGTTTCACTTGCAGTACTGTATTCAACAAATTCATGAGGTATTCAACCCTTTATTATAAAGTAGGCTTTGTGTGAGATGATTTTTGCCCAACTGTTCACTAATGTTAATACTAGAAGCATGCTTAAGGCAGGAGAGGCTAAACTTAATGTTCAGTAGGTGATGTATTAAATGAATTTTCATCTTATGATATTTACAATGTACGATGAGTTTTTTGGGACATAACCTTATTGTAAGTACAAAAAGATCTGTATTTTCATTACATCATTCAAGAACATTTTGAGTTTTATTTGTTATAACATTCATTTAAGCTTTGATTAACAGAGGGATACCTGGCTGGCTCAGTTGCTACAGCCTGTGGCTCTTGTTCTCAGAGTTGTGAGTTCAAGTCCCATGATGTATATAGAGATTACTTTAAATCTTAAAAAAAAAGTTGGGAGTAAAGTAAATTATGATGCACAGAGGTTGAATAATTTTTTATATTTCAAATGACTATTAATTGAGAAGCCATGCTTGGGATCCAAGTCAATATCTGAATCCATGCTGAGTGGTTCCTAAAGTGATCTTCTAAACTATATTTAAATCAATTGAAGTTAATTCAATACAATTGCTTATTGTTGCCATTGGTCCAAATTCATTGTTTGAGGTTTCCCCGTGAAGTATCCAAGAGATACACACAGAGTGGATGTGAAGAAATACTGGAGCAATAAGAGCCAGGACAGCCACCAGAGATAATCTGAGGGGAAGGCACAGTATTGGGTGTAGAGCTTGGGATCCAGGATGAAGTACATATCAGCCCTACTACCATTTACTAATGAGGAATCATTAGTCCTAAGCTAACTTATCTGAACCTCCTATTTCCATGTCCAGAAAAATAAGACAGTAATGAGATCTACATTATAGTATTGTTATGAGAATTAAATAAAATAATGCTTAAAAAACAAAATCTGGTTGATTAGCACAGTCTGATGAGCTACAATATTATTGTTAGGATGGAATGATTGTCTTTACATTGCCCTGGGGAAAATGGGTGGTGTCTTGCAGGGCTTCGGATGTGTGTGATGTACGAAGTCTTGAAGAGTCTCTTCAATGTGCCTTTTCTCACATGTGAGGGCCTTGGAGGTTGTCTGTGATCTCTGGGATTTCTTAGTCTGTTTTCACTTCACCCAAGCAATCAGCTGTCCCCAAAGATCCATGCAAGCCTTCTTTTGCTTAATTTCTTCCTTGAACTCTACACATTAGTTGGTTGGGAGTCCCCCCTGGAGAACTTACTCCTTCTCTCATGACTGCCATCTCACAGCAGAATCAGAGATCAAGGGTTGACAGTTCCATGTCTGTCTTCCCTTCAGCCTGCAGATCTATATTGGTGGCAAGCCCATGTTATAAAATATTTCATTTGAATCTGTTCTTCCATAGGAACAGTGCTACAAATCTCTTTACTTGCATTTGAAGCTTTGGAAGGGTATCCCTTTTCTGCTAACTACTAACATCTTTCTCCGAAAGTTTCGCAGCTTCCCTGTACAAGCCTGTCCCATGATGACATCATTTGTCAACCTTAACACACACTCCACTTGGAGCCTGTTCTATGCTCCATAAGTGATAAGTAAGGCTTTATATGTTAGTGTGTGTGTGTATACAGTAGGTAGTATTGCTATACCCTCTTCACCATTGTGGAGCATGAGGATTTGAGAAGCAATGTGATGCTCTAAAATTATGCAGCTAGCCTGGGAAGGAGTCAAGATTCAAGAGTTAAGGGATCCCTGGGTGGTGCAGCGGTTTGGCGCCTGCCTTTGGCCCAGGGCGCGATCCTGGAGACCCAGGATCGAATCCCATGTCGGGCTCCCAGTGCATGGAGCCTGCTTCTCCCTCTGCCTCTCTCTCGTTCTCTCTCTGTGACTATCATAAAAAAAAAAAAGTTAAATTCACTGTCTGTGTGATCAACAGACTCTGCCTTTAGCCATTTGATGTTACCATGTGTGGTTGTCTGGTGACAATAACCTTGAGATTATAGGTGAGAGTTTAAAATGCCTTTTGGATCCTGTTAATCCATACTAGAAATTTTGTAGTTAAAGATTATTTCATTCTGCAGTTTTTTGTTTGTTTTGCTTGTTTACTTCCAATGAGAGGCCAGTATTTTGTTAACAGGATTAATTCTCTTCTTGATCAATTAGAGAATCATCTGTGGCTTTTTTGTTCATACACCTTTAGGAAAGTAGGATGAGGTTCCATAAGAACAGCATACTCCCTTCTGATGGAAATTTTGACATTTATTCCCTGGTTTCACCTCAGTACTTTGGAAAAACTTTGAAATGCCTATCTCTAGTCTTCACTACCTCAAAGTAGGTAGAGCTTCCCTGCCACTTTTGCAGGGATTACACTTCTCATTAAAAATGTATAGGGAATATGGATGCTTACCTGTTTGCTGGGAGAGCAGGAAGAGCCAATTCTGAGTTCGGATCTGAATCAGAGTCGAAGCTGTAGAATACTGCATAAATACTACTCTCAGGACATGGTCATAATAAGGCTCCAAGGTCTCTAAGGCAGGGGAAAATGGAGGAAAGAACATTAGCATATTCAATTTCTTTACCCAACATGCTTTCTTTCTGTGATCCTAGAGGGATCACTTATTCTCTCCTTATTTGTAAAATAAAGATGGTAAGTTTACCCTTTACATGATTCACAGTCTTGTGTCTGTAAATAAGAAGCAAGGGAGGGTCTGTAAAATATCTCCATAAGGAGTCATCATTTTTTGTCAATCAATATAATTTCTATGTTGGGGCATTTCTTCTGAAATGTTGGAGGCTCATAGTGAATCCTGGGATAAAATCTCTGTGCAGTAGCAAATATTAACATTCAAATGAGTAAATGATCACCAAAGGGGTTCAGCGTGTAGACTGGTCTCTCTACAATGGCAGCATGTGGAGTCATATTGGGATTTCAATGGCTAATGCATGGGGATGTGGAGAGAATTATAGAGACACAGAGCTCTCTGGGAATTTCCCCTGAGATAACATTTCTAGCACCTCATCCCACTTTCCCAGGTCGGAGGCAATTAAACTGCCTGTGGGAGCCATGCTGGATATTTCACTCAGTGCTTATGTTTTTGTATTATACTTGTTATTTCTTCTGATTTTTGTCAGTTTATAATTATAATTTCCATATGATAGTATCCACAGTCCCAGTGAATAGTTGATAGTTGTAAGATTTTGTCAAATTTATGTCCAGTAAACACTGTCACCTACAAAAATTGGAACAAATCTCTTCTGACAAACTCATTCTCCCAACCTGCCCCTGGCAACCAATAAATTGTTTTGTCCCACTAAAATTGCCTCTCCACGAGTGTCCTTGACTATAATTCTAGAATATGTACTCTTTGAGTGTGCAATCTTTCACTTAGCATGTGAGGCCTGTCTGTATTGTTTCCTGTGTCAGAGTGGGATATTTTTGCTGTAGAATAGTACTTCACTATACAGTCGTTACCAATTATTTATTCTATTCTCAATTCAAGAAAATTTGTGGTGGTTCTAGTGTTTGGTGATTATAAATAAAGCTGATGTAAACATTTGCTTAACAACTGTTTCCTGGTAGCTGTCGTGGCTATGATTAGCATGTAGTGATATATAAGCCCTTACATTACATCACCACTGTGACCACCAGCATGTGTGTGCAGAAATGTCAGGAGGCTGCTATGTCTGGGCTTTGTTGAACCTGTCATCCACAATGGGTTCACCTTCTGCCTCTCCTTCTGCCATTGCAATGTGGTCCAACCTTTTTTTTTTTTTTTTGTGATATACCCCCAAATCTTGGCTTTTTCCTGATCTGATATATACATACATGAAACTGTGCTCTTTAGTATATTTCAATATCTATTTTGCCCTTATAATTAGCTTGACTTCCTATCTGTTCATCTTCATTACATCCAAACATGTGCTCATTATAGGGACAGTTACTTGGCTTTCACATGGCTCATTTTGAGGTTTCATATCTTATGCATGGTCAGTGGGCTAAAAGGTTCAAGAAGGCCTTATGTTTCTAACTTTTGATTTCTGGTTATTCTGTACCTCTTCACATGATCTTTGATCCTCCAGAGGATGGACCAGCTATCTTACATATTTTCAGTGTGAAAGTACAACAGAATGGTTTCTTAAAGTATAGACTCTTAACTCTCGCATTTTTCTATTATGTTATACTAATCAATGATATCAAAGGGCTGGCCCAGATTCAAGCATGAATCAAGCATGAAGAAAGACTCCTCCTCTTGAGGAAAACAGCTGCAAAGATTTTGTGCCCAAAGTTAATCTACCACAATTTAGAAATCAAGTTAAGCTACTGTAACAAAAGAAGCCAAAATACAGTGGTTTCAATAAGGCAGCAATTTATTCTCAAATTGTGGAGGTTAATGTAGCAGGGTAAATATGAACTATCTGTACAGCTGCTATGCCTTGGTCATTCTGGGGCTAGGTTCAGTACACATAGCCTCTCTCTATCACCTCTTTGAGTGCTGGAAGTTTGTCCTCATCATAACTCTTCTATCTGGAGAAGAAGAGAAAGAGATGAGTGAAGGAAAAGAATTTCTTTTCAATAAAGCAATATAGTAGCTGTGTGCATTACTTCTGAGTACATTCCATTGGCAAGAATTCAGTCATAAGACCACAAAAAGCAATTTGGTAAACCAACATCAAAATTTTATCTTTAGCTGAAAGGCAATGTGCTTAGCTGAAATCTCAATACTCTTTGTTTTCTAAAGAAAGCCAGGATACTGCCACACAGTACTGAATCTTAATTTCCAAGACTTGGAATGTTCTCAATAAAAGGTCAGAGAGATGAGTAGTCAATGAAGGTGAGTGCTATCCTAAACCAAGTGATAAGAAATGCATCAAGAGGGAATGGATATGGGACCATGGGTGGCTCAGTCAGTTAAGCATCTGCCTCTGGCTCAAGTTGTGATCCCAGAGTCCCAGGATTGAGTCTCACATCAGGCACCCAGTGTAGCAGGGGAGTCTGCTTCTCACTTTCCCTTGGCTATTCCCTCCATTCATGTTCTCTCTCTCTTGCTCACTCTCTCAAATAAAATTTTAAAAACCTGTTTTTTTTTTAAAGGGGGAATAGATGTATCAGAACTGCTGGTAAGCTAAGCAATATCATAAAAACTGACAATAGGCCATAGCGATAGGGAATTGGTGAATGACTTTGAGTGGTTTTGGTTCGATGATGGGGATACAAATCTCATTAAATGTCTATTAACTATATGTAATGAAATATTACTCAGCATCAAAAATGAAATATTACCATTTGCAACAAATTTGATGGAATAGAATGTATTATGCTAAGAGAAATGTCAGTCAGAGAAACACAATTACATGATTTCACTCATATATGGGATTTAAGAAACAAAATAGGGGATTATAGGGGAAGGGAGGGAAAAATAAAATAAGATGAAATCAGAGAGGGAGACAAACCATAAGAGATTCTTAACTATAGGAAACAAACTGAGCACTGCTGGAGAGGAGGTGGGTGGGGGAATGGGATAACTGAATGATGGGCATTAAGGAGGGCATGTGTGCAATGAGTACTCAATGTTATATGCAACAGATGAGTAACTGAACTCTACCTCTGAAATTAATAATACACTATATGTTAATAAATTGAATTTAAATAAAATTAAAACAAACAAAACAAAGCAAAATGTATACCCTACAATCTAGTCCATGATTATGCTTTACTTTACACAATTTCTAAGATTTTCCCAACCTGCATGATTGAGTAAATGTATGTTGTCTTTTCCCAAAGCATCTAGATAGATAGGACTTTGACACTTTCAACTTTGAGAAGAGAGATGGACAGAGACTAACTACCTGATTGGAAGCCAAGGTTTTAGGAGATGACCGACAAGAGATGTTTTGGCAGGAGATGATTTTTCATGAACCTGAGCATCGTTATATCAAATACCCACTTTGCAGGAATTCATCATCTGGGCTTCACTTCCCCTCCATTTTGTCTGAGTACAAGATTATTGTGTAACTGATTCTTTGGAATAATGAAGGAAAAGGAGTCGTGTATGTCACCTTGCGGAAAAGCAGTGTAGAAACAGGAAAAAAAGAAGCATAGGAGGAAGTGTGGTGCTTGAAGTGATAGACAAGTGTGACAAAGGCAGGGATTTGGAACAGGAACTGAGACAAAAGCAATTGTGAACACACACAATCCCTGCTCAAAGATACCACAGAACTATTTAGGAAAGTACTCAGTCTCCTGTAGCTAGCTGTTATTGAATTTACCAGTTAAAGGAAAGAAGGCTGGAGGATTTGGGTTCATGTGAGTTCCAAGTGAGAGTGAGATGGGCTCTTTGGAGAAAGAGTTGATTACTGGGTTAGAACAGGAATAGTACAAGAGGAGCCCAGAGTGTCTTGTGGTTCCAGGAAGGAAGGAGGAGCTCAGAAAACAAGAGGGTTGGGTGTATCAAAAGGAAACAAGAGCAGAATGGAAAGTGCTCCCAGTGGCCCAAGATGGAAGAATTTGAACAACAAAGGAAATATTGTAGGACTGCATTGTACTCCAAGGTACAAAACAGATGTATGTGAGTCTGTGCTGATATAAGTAAGAAACGAAGTCAGTAAATAAATGGGTCCTTCTTGTAGAAAAATCCTAAATAATATGTTTAGCCTTTCCTTAGGAGGTGGAGTATAGTGCCTTCCACCATGAGTGTGGCCTGAACTTAGTGACTTGTTTCTAGAGTGTATACAGCTTTCAGGGGGGAGAAAACAGCATTATATTGAAGCACCTGGCAAACATATCTGGTTTAGGTGATTAAGGTTAAGATCCCAGTGACAGGTCAGGTTGGTAATACGTGTTCCCTGATGGGACATGATAAGGACAGCATTTCTCACTCTCTCTCAATATCTAAACCTCTGTGTAACCATCACCAAAAAAATCAGACAAACCTAAATGGAAAGACCTATAAAGCACCTGAGCAGTACTCCTCAAACCTATTAAGGTGGTGAAAACCCAGGAACAACTGAGACACTGTCACAGATACAAGGAGACTAAGGGAACAGGACAATATATGCAGGGTTGGATCCTGGATGGGATCCTGTAAGAGTAAAATGACATTAGTTGATAAATAACAAATGAATTATTGAAGTTTAGATAATAGTAGTATACCAACGCTGCTTTCTTAGTTTTGACTAAAGTAAGGTGCTAACACTAGGGGAAGCTGGATGAAAGGTATGTAGACTTGTCTATAATATATCAGCAAATATTTTGATTATCTAAAATTGTTTTCAAATTTAAAGATATATTTAAAGCAATCATTAAAAAAACAGTTCTAGGAGAGAAACCATTTTCACAGACCTCAGAGCAGATATTTGTGTTGCATCACACAGACCCCACCAATGTCAGTATGACCCTCTTAGGACATTCAAGCACATGTTTGCAAGTCTTGAGAAGTTGAATGTTTCTAGAATTATAGAGATTGAAAAGGAACATGGATGCAAACTCCTTTGGGTAGCTTTATTATGAAATTGAGCTCACCTAAAAGTCCAATAAAATACACAATGATTATATATTATTAGTACATTGAGGTAGGTTATGTTTATTATTGTTTTGTCGTGATTAGCTTTAGTTTAGTTTTGTTTTGTTTTGTTTTGTTTTGTAGAGAGGAAGAGACAGAGAGAGAGTGAGGGCATAGTGGGGGAAAGGCAGAAAGAGAGAGAATCTCAAACAGGCTCCATGCCCAGCCTAGAGCCCAAAGCAGGGTTCAATCTCACAACCCTGATATCATGAGCTGAGCCAAATTCATGAAATGGACATTTAACTGAGTGTCTAGGACACTTAACCTGAGACATCCAGGTGACCCTGTCATGCTTACATTTTCTATGAATGTTTAGAGTCATTGGAGTTGATTGAATAATCATAATTTATGAAGGAATTTTGCAAATTGAATAAGGAAACTTTTGCAGGCTCATATTTTGTATTATTGCAATTTACTAAATAAAATGTATTTCCTGTGTTATTTTTCATTTAATGGACAAACAACTAATAAACAGGTAAATAGAAATAGTTGAGGAACAATCAGAACTATGAAGAGTAAAGCAAGTTGGGAACAGTGTCCATGGGGGCTGGGGTGACTCTGATATTTTAACATTTAAGCAAAGACCTGAGGGAAATGGGGGAGCTTTCTGAGCATTGGCAGCAGCAAGTACAAAGACCCTGCAGGAGTGATCTTGGATTGTCCAGGAACAGCAGGGAACTCAATATGAGTGACATGGAGGGAGCAAGCAGGAAAGCAACAGGAGGTGACGTAGCTCATCTGAAACCAAACTGTCCCTGCATGAGGGGCAGTAGCTACTTCCAGAGAGAAAAACAGGTAACATTATCATACCTACTGCATTTAGCTTACAAAGTTAGAGTTGGTAGTCTTATACAGAATAATTGAAAAATGTCATTGTTATCAATTGATCTTGTTTTTTGGTACTCTAGCCTTCTTGTTTTTGCAAATCTTCTGTGATAATACTTTTTGTAGCAGACAGTACTGAAGATAGAAAAATTAATTCCTTTGAAATATTATACTTTTGTAACTTTCAATAAATGTGCCCCCCAAAGCATATATCTTTATTTAAAAAATTATGTATTTTTTCTTCATTTTGGTCTCTTGAAATAGTTCTTCAGCTATAGAAAAAAATAATGTCAGATATAAATTTATATTCTGATACCTAAATTGATTATTTAAACTTTTTTTTTAGAAGCTAGGCAGACTGCATCCAACTCCCCACTGCTGTGTGTATGTGCACATATGGGATTCTTGCATATGCCGCTATTCATGAGTTTGTGTATGTCATGGTTTACATGAAAGCTTCCATTGTCATATAGTAGAGTACATATAATATATATAATTAATAAGGTTATTGGAAACAGTGCCCCAAAATTCTTAAGGTCCCCCTTGGCCGTCCTTTTTCAAATATCACATATGTGTGATACTATTTTCTTTTTTAGATGATAGACTTTGGAATAATTAATGGTATCACCTCAGCAATTTAAGTACAGTGTGTGCATTAAAATGTCACATGCTTCAGTCATTTGTGGAATTTAAGAAAAAAGTCAAATGATCAAAGAAAACAAGTGACAAACAGAAAACAGACTTTTAAATACAGAGAACTGGTGGTTGCCACTGGTGAGGTGGGATGGGTGAAAGGGATAAAGAGTATTAGGAGGTCAAACTTCCAGTTACAAAATAAATAAGTCATGGAGATGAAAAGTATAGCATAGGGAGTATAGTCAATAGGATGGTAATAATGGTGTTTGGTGACATATGGTGACTATAATTATTGTGGTGAGCACCGAGTAGTGTATAGAATTGTTGGATCATTATGTTGTACACCTGAACTAATATAACATTATATGTTAATTATACTTTCATTAAGAAAAATGCGAGTCATTGCCTGCAGAAGATCTGAGAGGAATGTAACTAGGTCACTGTGGATCCTACAACTTTAAGAGGTAAAGCCTAGAGACAACTTTGCCTTCTCAATTCCCTTCTTGAGTGCATTTTCACCTCCTTGTTCCTTAGGCTATGTACCAGGGTGTTCAGCATCAGGATGAGCATGGTGTAGAACATGGATGCCATTTTCTATGAGTCTATGGAATGCTGGAGCTGGGCTATAAGTACATGAAAATGACTGTTCCATAGAAGATGGACACTACAGTGATGTGGGAAGTGCAGGTAGACAATGTCTTCCGATATCTTTCAGCTGAAGGCATCTTCAGGATAGTGGTAAATATGAACAGATAGGAAACTCCATAATGAGGAGAGCAAAAATAATATTGAAACTAGTGACAACAACAAAAACCAGCTCACTGACATGTCTATCAGAATAAGGGAGAGCTGTGACTGCTGGAACATCACAGAAAAAGTGGTGGACTAGATTGGACATGCAGAAAAGGAGACTGACCATGTCCTGAATGTGAATGGGGGCATTTAGGAAACCAAAAAAGTAGGAATGTATGGCAACATGTGCACACACACTGGCAGTCATTATGGTGGTGTAATGTAGGAGTTTACACACAGCTGTGTGGCAGTCATAGACCAAAAGTAGATTTTTCCACAGTGACAAGGGCTACAAAAAAGAACATCTGAGCAGGACATGAATTGTAGGAGATGACCTTGTCTCCTTTAAGTAATCCAGCCATGACCTTGGGAGTGACAGCTGTAGAGTAACCAAAGTCCACCAGAGACAGGTTACTGAGGAAAAAGTACATGACAGCATGGAGACGGGAGTCCAAGAGAATCAGCACCATCATTCCCAACCACATTGATGAGGTAAACAAGGGTGAACATGACAGAGAGGGGAATATGCAACTCTGAGACATTGGTTAGTCCCAGCAGGATTAACTGTGTCACTTCTGTGTTGTTTTCCATAAGTGTTGTTGGGAATCACACAGAAAGCCCTGTAGCAATGAGAAATAAAGGAACAGAGTCAAAAACAAAAAGGCAATTTAAGCCCAATTGAAATAGATACCTGGAGAGAGAGAGAAAGAGGAAGAGGAAGATGAAGAAGAAGAAGAAGAAGAAGAAGAAGAAGAAGAAGAAGAAGAAGAAGAAGAAGAAGAAGAAGAAAGAGGAAGAAGAAGGAGGAAGATGTAGGAGGAAGAAGAAGGAGGAAGAAGATGGAGGAGGAGGAGGAAGAGAAGAAGAAAGAGGATAGATGTGCATTTTGTCATTATAGCAGTGATTCTTCAAAATTACTTAAGTGTCTAATATGAGCTAGACAACAAAATTTAACGCAAGAATTATCTATATAGTTACACATTGCTGAAACTAAAGGATCTTTGTGGATTATCTCCCATCTTCTAAATTTTGTAAATTTGTAAACTGAGATGTGGAAAAAGGAATGTCTTGATCAAGATGGCAGGTCTGGAATCAAATATATCAGTCATTTCAGTAACATGAGCTTGTAAATATTGACACTTCTGTGTTGCTCATGTGCCAGGAATTGTTCTAGACACTAAGTGTGTATTCATTTATTTTTCTCAATGACCTCACAATACTGACTAGTAATTACCTTCATTTAAGTTATGAAGCACAGAAGCTGAAAAATATATCTAATTTATAAGAATGATTACTGCCAAGGCTAAGTTTTATACCCAAAGATTGGTTCTTTAGTCCACTGGTTTTAATTTTTAAAACATTGAAATTGACTCATTTTGCAATTACTCATTGTCTCCCTTATCCTAAACTCAGTGTTTGGGGCTTTATACTTAAGTAACTGAGGCATATAAGCAGAGTGGATGTAGGGGGGTAACTGGAGCAGTAGGGGCATATACAACCAGCAGAGGCAATTCAGAGAGCAAGGCACAGTGTCTGGTGTAGAGCTTGGGCTCTAGCAAGAGGTGTACATCAGCTTTATCGTTGACTACCCAAGGATCATTGTTCCAACCTCAGTACCTGGACCTGATTTTTTCCATATGCAGAATGAAGATTGTCATGAGATCTACCTCAAGTATTGTTGGGGGGAAATAAAAAGATAATGCATAGTAAACAGTGAGCAAAATTCTGGGTGCTTAGCATGGCATGATACAGGTTAGCTGTAGCATTATTTTTAGGATGGAATGATAGTCTTTATGTTTGTTGAGAAGAGTGGGTGGTGACATGCAGGGATTCAGGGGGGGTTGAGGTCTGAAGTCTTGTAGCCTCTCTTTGATTTCCTTGTTCTCACACACTTGGTCCACTGATTATTTGGTCCCTTCCACTGGTCCTCAGTCTATCTGTCCTCTGCCAGCCTGAGTGGCTGTTCTAGCCACTGCAAAGGAGCCATTCTTTTACTTAATTTCTTTCTTAAAATCCATATTTTAGTATGATTCAAAGAATGTCCATCTGCAACTCATTCTTCTTCTCATTACTATCATCTAACAGTTGAATCACCAGGATCAAGGGCTGAAAGGTCCTGGTTTGTTGGCTGCCTTTCACCTGTAGGTCTGTTTTGGTGGTGAGTTTCATGTTTAAAATTTTTTTATGTGATATGTTCTTGTGTAGGAAGAGTGTCTTACACTAAATTCTTATCTTTCAATAGTAACTCTGAACGTGAATGGGCTTAATGATCCCATCAAAAGGTGCAGGGTTTCAGACTGGATAAAAAAGCAAGACCCATCTATTTGCTGTCTACAAGAGACTCCTTTTATTTATTTTTTTTTTTGAGACTCCTTTTAGACCTAAGGACAGCTACAGACGGAAAATAAAAGGTTGGAGAACCATTTACCATTCAAATGATACCCAAAAGAAAGCAGAGGTAGCCATCCTTATATCAGATAAATTAGAGTTTATTGCAAAGACTGTATGTAGTAAGAGATGAAGAGGGACACTATACCATACTTAAAGGATCTAACAATCATGAATATTTATGCCCCTAATGTGGGAGCTGCCAAGTATATCAATCAATTAATAACTAAAGTAAAGACATGCTTAGATAATAATACAGTTATACTGGGAGACTTGAACATGGCACTTACTGCAATAGGCAGATCTTCTAAGCACAACATCTGTAAAGAAACAAGAGCTTTAAATGATACACTGGACTAGATGGATTTCACAGATATTTACAGAACTATTTTTTTATTTATTTTTTATTGGTGTTCAATTTACTAACATACAGAATAACCCCCAGTGCCCGTCTCCCATTCACTCCCACCCCCCGCCCTCCTCCCCTTCTACCACCCCTAGTTCGTTTCCCAGAGTTAGCAGTCTTTACGTTCTGTCTCCCTTTCTGATATTTCCCACACATTTCTTCTCCCTTCCCTTATATTCCCTTTCACTATTATTTATATTCCCCAAATGAATGAGAACATATAATGTTTGTCCTTCTCCGATTGACTTACTTCACTCAGCATAATACCCTCCAGGATATTTACAGAACTTAATATCCAAACACAACCGAATACACATTCTTCTCAAGCGCACATGGAACTTTCTCCAGAATAGATCATATACTGGGTCACAAAACAGGTCTTAACTGATACCAAAAGATTGGGATTGTCCCCTGCATATTTTCAGACCATAATGCTTTGAAACTAGAACTAAATCACAAGAAGAAATTTGGAAGGATTTCAAACACATGGAGGTTAAAGACCATCCTGCTAAAAGATGAAAGGGTCGACCAGGAAATTAAAGAATTAAAAAGATTCAAGGAAACTAATGAGAACATATAATGTTTGTCCTTCTCCGATTGACTCATTTCACTCAGCATAATACCCTCCAGTTCCATCCACGTGGAAGCAAATGGTGGGTATTTGTCATTTCTAATGGCTGAGGAAATACCAGAAAGGGAGACAGAACATAAAGACTCCTAACTCTGGGAAACGAACTACGGGTGGTGGAAGGGGAGGAGGGCGGGAGGTGGGATGAATGGGTGACGGGCACTGAGGGGGGCACTTGACAGGATGAGCACTGGGTGTTATTCTGTATGTTGGAAAATTGAACACCAATAAAAAATAAATTTATTATAAAAAAAGAAACTAATGAGAATGAAGATACAACCACTCAAAATCTTTGGGATATAACAAAATCAGTCCTGAGGGGGAAATACATCGCAATACAAGCATATGCCCAAAAGCTGGAAAGAACTCAAATACAAAAGCTAACCTTGTACCTAAAGGAACTGGAGAAGGAATAGCAAATAAAACCTTCACCCAGCAGAAGAAGAGAGTTAATAAAGATTCGAGCAGAACTCAATGAAATAGAGACCGAAGAACTGTGGAACAGATCAACAAAACCAGGAGTTGGTTCTTTGAAAGAATTAATAAGATAGATGAATCATTCGCTGGCCATACTAAAAAGAAAAAAGAAAATACTCTAATTAATAAAATCATGAATGAAAGAGGAGAGATCATCACCAATACCAAGGAAATAAAAACGATTTTAAAAACTTATTATGAGCAGGTATATGCTGATAAATTAGGCAATCTAGAAGAAATGGACACATTTCTGGAAAAAACCACAAACAACAAAAACTGGAACTGGAAGAAATAGAAAACCTGAACAGGCTGATAACCAGGGAAGAAATTGAAGCAGTCATCAAAAACCTCCCAAGACACAAAAGTCCAGGACCAGATGGCTTCCTAGGAGAATTCTATCAAACATTTAAAGAAGAAACAATAGCTATTCTACTAAAGCTGTTTGGAAAGATAGAAAGGGGAGGAATACTTACAAACTTGTTCTATGAGGCCAGCATCACCTTAATTCCAAAACCAGACAAAGACCCACCAAAAAGGAGAATTATAGACCAATATCCCTGATGAACACAGATGCAAACATTCTCAACAAGGTACTAGCTAATAGGATCCAACAGTACATTAACAGGATTATTCACTATGACCAAGTGGGATTTATCCCTGGGATGCAAGGCAGGTTCAACACTCAAAGCAATCAATGTGATAGACCATATCAACAATCGAAAAAACAAGAACCATATGATCCTCTCAATAGATGCAGAGAAAGCATTTGACAAAATACAGCATCCATTCCTGATCAAAACTCTTCAGAGTGTAGGGATAGACGGAACATTCCTCAGCATCTTAAAAGCCATCTACGAAAAGCCCACAGCAAATATCATTCTCAATGGGGAAACACTTGGAGCCTTTTCCCTAAGATCAGGAACATGACAGGGATGTCCACTCTCACCACTACTATTCGACATAGTACTAGAAGTCCTAGCCTCAGCCATCAGGCAACAAAAAGAAATAAAAGGCATTCAAATTGGCAAAGAAGAAGTCAAACTCTCCCTTTTTGCAGATGACATGATACTGTACCTAGAAAACCCAAAAGATTCACCCCACGATTGCTAGAACTCATACAACAATTTGGTAGTGTGGCAGGATACAAAATCAATGCCCAGAAATCAGTGGCATTTCTCTACACTAACAATGAGACTGAAGAAAGAGAAATTAAGGAGTCCATCCTATTTACAATTGCACCCAAAAGCATAAGATACCTAGGAATAAACCTAACCAAAGAGGTAAAGGATCTATACCCTAAAAACTATAGAACACTTCTGAAAGAAATTGAGGAAGACACAAAGAGATGGAAAAATATTCCATGCTCATGGATTGGCAGAATTAATATTGTGAAAATGTCAATGTTACCCAGGGCAATTTACACATTTAATGCAATCCCTATCAAAATACCATGGACTTTCTTCAGAGAGAGTTGGAACAAATCATCTTAAGATTTGTGTGGAATCAGAAAAGACAGGGGAATATTGAATAAGAAAGAGCCAGGGGAATATTGAAAAAGAAAACCAGAGCTGGGGGCATTACTATGCTGGATTTGAGGTTGTACTACAAATCTGTGGTCATCAAGACAGTGTGGTACTGGCACAAAAACAGACACATAGATCAATGGAACAGAATAGAGAATCCAGAAGTGCACCATCATCTTTATGGTCAACTAATATTAGACAAAGCAATAAACACTTTACACTGGAAAAAAAACAGTCTCTTCAATAAATGGTGCTGGGAAAATTGGACATCCACATGCATAATAATGAAACTAGACCATTCTCTTACACCATACACAAAGAAACTCAAAATGGATGAAAGATCTAAATGTGAGAGAAGAATCCATCAAAATCCTAGAGGAGAACACAAGCAACACCCTTTTTGAACTTGGCAACAACAACTTCTTGCAAGATACATCTATGAAGACAAGGGAAACAAAGCAAAAATGAATTATTTAGACTTCATCAAGATAAAAAGCTTCTGCACATCAAAAGAAACAGTCAACAAAACTAAAAGACAATCTACAGAATGGGATAAGATATTTGCAAATGACATATCAGATAAAGGGCTAGTTTCCAAGATCTATAAAGAACTTATTAAACTCAACAGCAAAGAAACAAACAATCCAATCATGAAATGGGCAAAAGACATGAACAGAAATCTCACAGAGGAAGACATAGACATGGCCAACAAGCACATGAGAAAATGCTCCGCATCACTGGTCATCAGGGAAATACAAATCAAAACCACAATGAGATACCACCTCACACCAGTGAGAATGGGGAAAATTAACAAGATAGGAAACAACAAATGTTGGAGAGGATGTGGAGAAAGGGAAACCCTCTTGCACCATTGGTGAGAATGTGCACTGGTACTAGAAAACTGGAAAACTGTGTGGAGGTTCCCCAAAGAGTTTAAAAAAAAACCTGGAACACTGTGTGGAGGTTCCCCCAAAGAGTTAAAAATAGACCTGCCCTACAACCCAGCAACTGCATTGCTGGGGATTTACCCCAAAGATACAGATGCAGTGAAATGACAGGATACCTGCACCCCAATGTTTATAGCAGCAATGTACACAATAGCAAAACTGTGGAAGGAGCCTCGGTGTCC